>NC_139354.1:35843989-36233989 GCF_055883805.1 Amblyomma maculatum | reverse complement strand
CGTTTAGACTATGAGTAGGGTTGTTCGCAGACCCAGGGGGCCTGCGTGCCTCGAATTCTCTGACAAAATATTTTTTCCCGCCTCCTTAGCATTATATTCGACCACATGAGCTCCTTGCCGAGCGTTGCCTTCAGATACTGTATCTCTTTAGAAAACAGCTAGAACCATAATGGGTCCAGAGTTGGGTGACGTGCCCAATAAAATATATCTTACAGCACCGTCGTTTAAATGGAACTTCATTCAGTGTCTATTTGCAGCCCTCGACGACCGGGTCGCCACCTGTCGCCTATCTTGAGGGCTTTCGAACTTTTGTTTCGAGAAAATAACTTTTAGTTCCGCCGGTTATTTCTAATTTCACAATCTCAAATCTATCGTTTATTTGTTTTGTATCAGCGTAACTTGTTGAACGTACTTTAGGATGACTTCAGCGCATGCAGGTTGGCGCGTAGGAACTTGCGAAAGAGTTCTCGTCGACGCACGATTCTTCTTCTGCGACCGTGGTCTTGGCGTACTTACACTCATAAGCATGCGCAAAAGAAAAAAAAAAATTGCCAAAAAACCACTCGTGCTCTGGCACCACTTGAAATCGGAGAGTCGCTGACTCATGCACTATCCGCCAGTTACCTCACGTCGCTGCATGGAGCCCTTGAGCGAATGCCTTATAAGGCTACCATCGTTATTCGCATGTGTGCTTGTTTCAGACAAAGCCTGCCTACTAAAGACTAAATGCCTCGCGTCAACTAAAAGAGTGGAAGCTTGTTTGAAGGATATTTTCCGTTATATTTAGTTACAGACGTCTTTGCGTGATCAAGTGCTTGAGTGTGTGTGTGTGTGTGTGTGTATATATATATATATATATATATATATATATATATATACACACATATATATAGGCAGTCTAAAACATTTGCTTTGCGCACCTGTGTGCCTTCTCGATTCCTGTGCAGCACACGATGCAGGGGAAGTGGAGAAAAAGTATCGTTCAAAGTATATATATATATATATATATATATATATATATATATATATATATATATATATATTTATACATATCCATGGATGGATGGAATATAGGAGCGTCCCCTTTGAAACAGGGTGGTAGCAGTAGCTATCATGCTCATTTTTCTCCCTATATCTTAATTATTGTTTTAGATTGGTTAACTATACCATCATTATATTTATTGAATTTTTGTTTCCACATTACTAACATTATGTCACCTTCCTGCTTTTAAGCCACCAACCTTCCAGTCGTTTATTGCTAGCTTCCACCGCCGGATGTTAGGAGCGCCATCTCGTGGTACTGAGTCTATAAACTCCGCGGTGTACGCGGGAACCGGCAGGCAATGAGTGAAGACTAGTGCAACATCCAGGTTTTTGCCGCTCTGTCTCGTCCGACAAACGGCCGCCTTTTACGACATCAGTAAGAACTGCGTATAATACTTTGAACGATACTTTTTCTCCACTTCCCCTGCATCGTGTGCTGCACAGGAAGCGAGAAGGCACACAGGTGCGCAAAGCAAATGTTTTAGACTGCCTAATTTTGTTACATTCCCTCGCTGCTGTCCACTGCGCGTTGTGGCAGAACCCAGCTATAAAGAAAAGCACCTTGGTTATGCTATATAGTTAAGCATTACTCGGGCCTATGCATCTGTACCCTTCACTCGAATTCGCAATTTGGCAGACTGGCACGCCACTTGCGGCCCTGACGTAAATTAGTCGGTGCTGCTAAAAAACATGTTTATGGCTTGCGACTGCGTGGATCATAGAGGGCGCCTGCGATGGTATAATATTATGCGACACTATCCGCGTTATGGACAGTCATTGGCTCGGAGGTTTGTTACTGCCGGAATTGAGGAGCTGTGGACGATAGCGGCCGGGCGTCGTCTAAACCGGTACATATATGTGAGCATGAACAATTGAAATCGGAGCTCTTGCCTCTTTTCATTTGAGTCCGCCAAGCTCTATCAGCGAAATATCATTTTCGTGAAATCTGCTTCGTTTGAAATGAATCCAGCCTCCCAACGCACGGGGCAGGTTTTACATCAGTACGGGGTTCTATAGTTTGCTGGTCCGGTATGCCATGCTTCCCGGCCATCTAAACTAGCCCTGAATAGTTATTGGCTCAGCAGAGAGCGCACTGAAAATTTCAGTGAGCTCTGTTATGAATACTGCAGTCACAGCTTCCCGTCAAGAAGGCAACGCTGAATCAGTGTTTAGGAACTTGCCCCGGACTTCGGGTCACGCCCTTACGTATCCGCAGCCAGCCGGACACAAACCTATGGGCACACGGGACTTAGCATCTATCCCTATACTAGCAACGAACTCATGCTGTGCCTATTATTTTAATTTATGCCAATGCAAATATTTCGGCATTAAAAAAAAATGCCCGCGCCTGTGACTTGCACGAATTTTTCTACAGAGAGACAAGGAAAAAAAAACACAAAGTGGACAGGACACGGCGCTAAGGTCTGTCCCTGTCATTCAGAGCAACAAGTACGGCAACTATATACTAGCTATAGGACAACAATATTTTTGCACGGCTAATAAATCTGTCATGGCCGCTTGAAGGTGATATGTAATTATTACACGACTAGGCCTGCTAGTGTTGATAATTTTTTTTTTCGCCCGGTGAATTTCAATGACTCAGGGCATCCCTCAACACTTTTTACTCTTCTCTGAAGACATCAGTGGGTTGGAGGCCGCCGTTCTTACGGCAATTGAGTGTCTGCGACCACTTTCTTTGATGGTGAATACTTCCGCTGTGTAGAGTAATATTTGTAACACCAAACGTTTTATGCTTGGGCGCTGAATATGGTGTCCCAAGAAAGGTGGCAATATATATCAGCTAGGATGGCTAATTTGGCTAGTTGGTAAGGATTTGCGCTGCTCCATAGCAATGAATTATATATCACGAAAAGACATGCCTTATAAATAAGCTCCCTGCAATCAAAATAGCTAATTATTATAGTCAGGAAAGGTAAATCTATATCTGACCATTATCATACACTGTAGCCGGTATACTTTAGCACAACACTGCTCGGCTAAACTGGAAAGAGGAGTGCTACACCTATATGGACCTTTGCAACAAGGGCCTCCTAGGCGTCACCATATTGCTCGCTGGGCTGTTGTGTGCGCCTGACGTCAACACGGTGGAGGCGGCAGCAGAGCCGGTTTGCAACAGTCCGGAGAGGAGGCCTTTCGACAACCTCCTCGCCCGATGCAAAGGCCAAGAATAAAACTAACAAGACCTTCTTGTGTTTTTTTAAAGCTCTAGCCCAGGGACGAAGGCTTCACATTTAGTTTGCACTATTGCCACTCCAAGACGGATGGCGCTGAGCCTGGCTGAATTCTCTAAACCACTGCAGGAATTTAGAATGCCCTTTAAGACCTCGAGTTTCCGTGCCCGTCGAAAATGACGTAAGAGTAGGAAGAACTTCAGAGGCCAGATTTCGCAGCAAAGAAAAAGAGCAGGCCATGATAATCACCACGTTCACGCAGAATCTCTCAGGACTCTCTGGCTCTACAAAATTTCTAAGTTTAAAACACTCCTAATATAAACAAAGCGCCAAAAAGACGAGCACACTGAAAGAGGAGACATTGTCATGTGCGGTTTCTTCCTTCAGCGTGCTCGTGTTTTTTTGCGCTACATTAGGAGTTTTTCCCAACATGCCCAACTTTTTTCCCTCCTAAAATACTCCTACGCTGTTCGCTACTGGCGGCCAACAGATGACGCTAGTTGCTAAATGTACTAGGCAAAAAAAAAAGAGGGATTTTAAAACGACACGATTACAGAAATATCTCCCGCTTGACCACAGTACCTGGCCTCCTGCTTCTAGACCGCAGACAACCTTGTCCTTTCTCCAGTCTCTTTTCCTGCACTTTGCCTTTTTTTTTTTTTTCACTCTTAAAGGTAGCACAAATATATGCCATATTGCCTAACATAAATTACTTGTGTTTTTTTTTTTTTTTGTTTTTATACCGAGTGAAAAAGGAGCGAGCCGGCCGTAACTCGAGAGAATGACAGACGCACTCAGCTCGCATACAGCGTTGCACAGAACTAGATCTTATTCCAACGTGGTCTCAGCCACTCTTCATTCGTAAGCGACGCACGGAATAGCATTCCTCGGTGGTGCGTAGAGGTTTGTTGTTCATAGAGACGTAAAAGGGGTGTAGGAGGCTTGCGGTTTGGGAAGAAAGCGAGGGAGAGGAAGGACGTTGGGCGAGTGCGTGACGTCATCGACGGAATCCGAACCGCTTTCGGATCACCGGCGAAGCGTTAAGCAAGAAGTGAGGGGACTACTAAATGGAATTACGCTCGGCGAAGGGCAGCAGCTTGCTCTTGTGACTCGACAAATGGATGCCTTGCCCTCGCCTGCGCGCAGGTTTTGCTGGCGAGGAGGTGAATGAGATTTTGTGCATTCCGAGCACGTCACGAGCGGGGAAGATTGTAGCGACACCCTTGGATGGTTTTTCCGTGTTCTTTTCCTTTTATACAGGCGGGCTCAGTAGGACGTCTTTTCTTTTCGTTTCTCGTTTTAGGATTTGGAGACGTTACGCCAGACACCGGTCAGTAACCCTGTGGACAGATCCTTGTGCGAGACTCGCCTTGTTCGCTATTGGGCAACAGCTGGCCTAGCTTGGACAGGAGTGGTAAATCATACCGCTGATGATCAAAAAGAAAAAAGAAAAAGCTCACTGCACTTGTTACATGCATGGTGTAGGTATGTAGGTATGATCGTGCAAGGGACGATGTACACCGGACGGACCACGATCCCCTTTCGCCTGTACAATATAGTAGCAACTTGTCTGCAGCATATTTTAATCTCTTGTTAATGCCGCTTATTTCAGCCAAAGTGTTTTAATGTTAAGAACCTTTAAAAGTTTTAACTCAACGCAGAGCCCGCGCGAGCTTTTTTTTTTCCTCTGAATTAATCGACATTCTATGGCCGTTATGGCTCGATGAAAGGCCCTGCCTCTATCGAGAAACTAAAGAAAGAAGCAGGCTTTCAGATGAATAGATTTGCGATCGAACTCAAGCCGCAACAGCTCACCTTACTACGGCATCATCATACTATATGAGTAGGTTTGGTGTCTTAATCCCACGACGAAACAAAAATAAGGAAACATTAATCTAAGACATTCAGACCTCTTCAGACCTCGTTGCACACTGCAGTGTAATGTTGCACGGTTCGAATTCTTCAAGCACTCAAGCTGTTTATGGGCGTACACAATGTTATAGGCTATATATATATATATAAGTATGCGTTCCGAAATTCGCCTTTTTCACAAGGCCGCTTTGCGAATGCGCGCCTCTCCACTGGTTGAAAACAAACTACCAACCCCAGCTGCGCATGCGCAGTTTTCGGCTTCCCGATCGGCGCAGCCGTAGCCGATCTCAGAGGCCATATGTAGGTAATATTCGTGATAGGCGTATGCGATAGATGGCGGTAGCTGTCAAGAACACGCACCGTCATTTCGCTGGCGGCTGCATCTCCCAAGGGCGCTTTCAACCAGTAGCAGACGAATTTTCAACCACTCTCAGAGGGCGCCACATTTCGTGAAAAAGGCGGATTTGAAGCTTTCGGATGCATGCAGCAATGCCTTATGACGCATAATTGGTTAAATTCATGAGGCATGGAATGTGTGTTTAATTAAAAATTAACAGAAGCCCAATGGTGAAAAACGGGAAACACGCCCGAATTTGAAGGTTAATTTAGACGAGCCCCTATCAAGTGAGTTTACTCAGGGCGCCCATAACGCTACAAAATTCTTGAAAAAGTGGCCGCGTGGGAGCGTAGTGAGCGCCTTTTGAGCACTAGCATAAGTTACAGAGGTGTAGTACAATGTTTAAAAAAATAATTGTATAATGTAAAGGAACCTTCCCTTTTCGGGCATTGTTTCTTCTTTGCAGGTGGTGAAAATGAAAAATATATTGCCGCCAGAAAGTCCCAGGAATTTTCGGGACATTTTTTTTTAAATAATAGCTAGTTTAGTGTTATAAGTCTCGTTATCGTTGACGGCGTAACATATGTAAAATATTTGGCTAGCGTTCTATAAATAATGTAAACAAATGATCGTACTGAAAACAACTCAAAAGAAAAAAAAATATTACTTATATGGTTTTACTACCTTTATAATACAGTAACATTATAAAGACATGTGGTCAGTATTCCAGTTTAACCCTCTATCTACGATAACAGACTGAGCCCCAAATTAAGCCACGCAAAAGAAAGAAAGAAAGAAAGAAAGAAAGAAAGAAAGAAAGAAAGAAAGAAAGAAAGAAAGAAAGAAAGAAAGAAAGAAAGAAAGAAAGAAAGAAAGAAAGAAAGAAAGAAAGAAAGAAAGAAAGAAAGAAAGAAAGAAAGAAAGAAAGAAAGAAAGAAAGAAAGACGGTGTGAAGAAGCACATGGAAGAAGATGGTTTACACCTGGATCCTCTGGTTTAAGGGTGACGTATTGGTTAATTTTCCATGCGATGTCTTGAGGTTTGTGCCCTAGAATTCTAAACTCTATACAAAGCTTATTTTCGGGCAGAAATCTCGTTTTAACACAGATATTTAGAAACTGGTTCACGGAGGGCCCTGCAGTATTTTAAAACAAGGAACTGCGAACAAGAGATCAAAAGTTCAGCATGCAATTTCCGCAGTGATTACTCCCGGAAAGGACAGCAGAAATATCCATATCAGTAAACAGAAAAAGAAAGATATAGACGTTTCCTTCGACGACAGCTGAGATTTACTTCGCCTTCAATGGTGTTTCACCTTTATGGGACCTTCAAAGAAACGGAAGCAAGGCTACGGAAAGCCATTAAATGGGTTGCCCCAGTTATCAATCTTATCGGAGTAGTACTTCAAATTTAAAAAAGTCCAGTGACTCATACGTTCTGTTTCAGGCATGGATGTCCATCTATAATATGTGCGTCAACAACATCCAGGAACAATGCACATCGGAGATAAGGCCACACTTCGATCAACACGCGTTACCGCGGTTTTTCCGCTGATCGCACTCTACTAAAACTGCGGACATGCGTTTCGGGGTCAGTGCCGAAAAAGCTGACGTGTTCTCCGTGCTGATACGACCATCCGCAGCTAAGCT
The DNA here is from genome assembly GCF_055883805.1 of Amblyomma maculatum. Classification (NCBI taxonomy): domain Eukaryota; kingdom Metazoa; phylum Arthropoda; class Arachnida; order Ixodida; family Ixodidae; genus Amblyomma; species Amblyomma maculatum. The sequence goes on along the minus strand of NC_139354.1, from coordinate 36,226,895 downwards.
TATCTACCGGTCGCAGAGTATGTCCTTATCACAGTTTGCGACACACAGGTTTTGCCCAAGTACAGCCATTGTAACGCTGGAAAAAGCTTTCGTAGGATCGCGCGATATCTTCATCCGAAATTGGCATGCCTTGATACTTTTTTTTTTACTAGTACCCATAGTGGCTCCTCTCTCATTTTCTCGGATAACCACCCAGTTGATGTCAGTGTCATATTAAAGGCACGCATCTGAAAGCTTCACGAAGGTTGGTTGCGGGATATAAAGCGTCAGTTAAACGCAAGCTATCCTACTGTGTGATATATCAACCAATATAGATATGAGACCCCGCTTTAAACAAGCCTTACGAACGGGCCTATAGGTAACGTATACCCATACCCACAAAGCGCATTCACCTCATCAACCTTTCATTCTCGCCTGTATGTGGGGTACAATACTGCGCTTTGTCCATAAACATCTGCGTTTACGGTAGTTACCATGTGGATCTTGTCGTAGCACCATCCTAGAGTTGCGCGCTCTTCAGCACTCGTCATGACTAAAGTCATGACCTCCCACTACCATTCTCTCTTCTGTTCTCCTTAACACGGGAATGTGATTCTCGCCTCTCCACTCCACCACGTTAAAACAGCAGGTGGCGTTTCACTTTGCTACAGTCTGCCGCGGCTGGCAGGTGCATGGCGTGTTACGCCGGCTACGCCGAACATGCACGTACAGGATCAATCACACTTAGCGGGAACATAGCTTTGCGCGGCTGCAATGCGGAGTGCCATTTCGCCCGAAACGGTACTAAACTGATGCAGTGGCACACGACAGGGGGAGCTACCTCGAGGTACTCTTGTTGTTAAACGCTCTTGAAACAGTCATAACGAATAAGCAAATTCTGGACAGCTGGCGGCAGAGTAAAATGAATTTGATTTATAAAGAGAAAGGAGAAAGAATGCACATAAAATCCTACATGCCGATTACCACAACATCTGTTATGTACAGGTTGGCCATGCAGGCGGTGAAATTAAAGGTGCAAGCATGGGTAGAAAGTAACAAGATACTCGGAGAACTTCAGAACGGCTTTAGAAATGATAGGCGCTTAGATGATAGCCTGGTCGTGCTTACCCAATGCATCGAAATATCTAGAGTGGAAAATAGACCTTTGTATTTGGCCTCCTTCCACAGAGAACTCCTGTGGAACATATTAAAAGAAGAAGGTATCGGTTATGAAATAATAGAGTTCCTACAGGAAATATATCGGAAATATACCTACAGGAAATATAACTAGGAAACTAACTAGTAAGTATGCTAGTCACAAGGACGGAGAAATAAAGAGCATTAGGCAACAGGTGAAAAACACAGAAGGTAAAAATTGGATAAATTCGATGGAAAAGAAACAGAGTGTGGAATTATACCGAAAGTGGAAAATGCAGATCAGGAAGGAAGATTTCTTTGATAACTCAAGAGGCAGTGCCCTACTTTTTGAAGCTAGATCAGGGTGCCTTAGAACACGCAGCTAAAAAAAGAAATTCAACAATGGAGATGACGCATGTGCTGTATGTGGTAACTCCAGTGAAACAATTGACCATATTATACTCGAATGTAATGGTATCCACCCGGAAGTTGATGCAGGCGCAGTAACTCTTCCTGAAGCTCTGGGGTTTAGAGATACCAGTGGCCGGGTGAATAAACCGGCGGTGGAAACTAGCAAAAAACGACTGGAAGATTGGTGGCTTAAAAGCAGAGAAGTGACATAATGTTAGTAATGTAAAAACAAAAATTTAATAAATATAATGATGGTTTAGTTAACCAATCTAAATAAATAAATAAGATATAGGGAGAAAAATGATCATGATAGCTACTGCTACCACCCCGTTTCTAAGGGGACGCTCCTATATTCCATCCATCCATCCATCCATCCATCCATCCATCCATCCATCCATCCATCCATCCATCCATCCATCCATCCATCCATCCATCCATCCATCCATCCATCCATCCATCCATCCATCCATCCATCCATCCATCCATCCATCCATCCATCCATCCATCCATCCATCCATCCATCCATCCATCCATCCATCCATCCATCCATCCATCCATCCATCCATCCATCCATCCATCCATCCATCCATCCATCCATCCATCCATCCATCCATCCATCCATCCATCCATCCATCCATCCATCCATCCATCCATCCATCCATCCATCCATCCATCCATCCATCCATCCATCCATCCATCCATCCATCCATCCATCCATCCATCCATCCATCCATCCATCCATCCATCCATCCATCCATCCATCCATCCATCCATCCATCCATCCATCCATCCATCCATCCATCCATCCATCCATCCATCCATCCATCCATCCATCCATCCATCCATCCATCCATCCATCCATCTCTTGCGCCACTTTGCAGTGAGCTCTTACCGATTTAGCTGCAATGGCGCTCCGCGGGTGCCTGGCCACACGGAGTTGTGTTCCCGCTAAATATGTTTGACACTGTACAACTATGAAGCGCAATCACGGACAGGACGCGCCTAAGTACTGGGCTGTGAACTGTGCTCCGGTCGCATCTTGAAACCGAAATTATAATATCTTACGCATTTACAGAAAATCTTGGCACAGTTTACAATTGCGTCTCGGGTGGTCATGGAGCCGATATCAACGTGCGCATAGACCACACGTGAAATACTGGGTATACATGTGTGCAGGCTTTGCCAATTCCGTATATAGTGAACTAACCAACAGTAAGGACCCGAAGCTTGGGGTATGGCCATCACGCCGATTCAAAGGGGATCCCTTTAAAGCCAAGCTGCACAGAATGGCCCGGAAGTGGATATTGTTTCCTGAACTTTTGACAAAAGCTGCACATGGCGAACCCATAAAGCAATACATGAATTCACGTTAGAATCAATAGCAATATTTCCGGGCTTTCCAGTGCTCTTCCTGGTAATTAATTTTATTTTTTTTTTACGCTAGCGATAGCGAACACCGTAAATAATATTTTTCAAAAAAAAAAGAAAAACAGGTACCAGGCGCATACTTGTTCACAATCGCGAAGACCAATTTCGTCGCACTATTACAGTCTGAACTTTTCGCGTTACCATGGCAAACTGCAGGATCCAGTGTGGCTCGACACCTTGCTTCTTTTTTTTTTTCTCTTCTGCCGAAAAGCATATCGCAATTTTACAATTACCGGGCGATTTTTGCACAATAGTATACACATAACCAGAAACTTACAAACTGTTATCTCACTTTTCAAAACAAAATTGCCTCTCTGTACGTAAACGAGCGAATATTATTTCGGTGAATTATTTTTGTTAATGCCATCGCGACCATTTCAAATCGATCGTATACAATTATCAGCGAAATGCCAGCAGTATGTGTTTGGGCGCTTCAACTACCTTGATTAAAACTTGTGCTCAATGTTTCAGTGCAAATGGAGAGCATTATCTGTACTTGATAAGTATCTCTCTCAAAGAAACAACTTCCATTAGTCCACTTCACGAACTAGCCTATGCATCAGGGGAAAGAAAACATACGTCGTCACAACTAAGCACGCGGGTCGCAAGAAGGTACGCAGTGGCCTGACGTCAACGCTGAGAGGCGAAACGTGGCCGCGCCCTTGCCGTATTGACGGGTTCCTAGCTGCTATTTTAGTTTTCGCCACTCACACTTCTTCCGCTTCTCCACAAGGTCGTGACGCCATCGTGACGTCTTATCGATAGCAACGCTATCGCTATGATCGCGGATGCTTTTATTACCCGCTTCAAATCTTCCACTATCCGCGTGTTTCGAAACCAAGCGCCATATTATATCAAAATGCCAGCTTTACTTATCGTTGCGTCACCTGTGGCTTTAAAACTGAACAATTATTAGAAGAATTACTACACTAGGAAGCTTTTTATAACCTTTGGCCACATTTTATAGGCGGCAACTCCATTTGCTGTTTCCCTGCGAACATACTTATCTACATGGGAAGGTGCTCTAGTATTGGCTCTTAACTGTCTTAATTCCGGTGTGTGGAATTCCGACTTCGGGTAATTTTCCTCAAAGGTCACGAAAAAAAAAAAAGAAATCACGCGTCATTCATCACAATCTTTCAAAGTATATTTAGTTAGAGAAGGACCTCGCTTCATTTCTTTACGTCAGTTGCCCGACCGTCTGCAATGCGGTGCCATAGTGCGAGCAACACAGCGATACATTTGATATCACCCCTTGAGAGCTTACCGAAAAGAACATAAAAACATACGCGCTAGGCAACTATCATATGCGGTAGGTCACTGATAAGGCGCCAACGTCGCCCGTACCTCCAGCCGGCACTCTTCCAGAACAATGGAAACATGGCAGCTGCAAATCGTCTGCTCACCGCGTTCGGTTTTGTCTGCACGGTCGCGGCAGCAGCCATGAACGTGGAAACTCGTGAGTATGGAGGCCGTTCTCCAGTCAATAGAATTCCTTGTAGCATTTAGATAAAAACTGTATTAAATGGCGCTATCCCTGCTGAATATTGCACATACAGCCTAGGCAAAATATATAGAGCCTGAAAGTCTAAAGTATGTGTCGTACACTGCTTACCCATAAGATATACCTTTAGAGACACACCTTTCCTGCTTTGGTGCGGCCTGTACTTATAGGGTTTTCGGTAGATGTCAATAGCAAGATAATATACTCGTCCTGAGACACAAAGAAATCATACTGAGATTGCAAGATTATCATGCTGCTTAGGAAATTCGCTTATGGTCCACAGACTAAGGACAGATCGACGCAGTTTTTTAAGCACACATTGCTGTCAGGAAGTGTGTGTGTGTGTTGGGGGGGGGGGGGGGGGTCTGAGTCGAATCATTTGACCATTCCCGTCGTGTTTCCTTTTCTGTTTGCCGCCATGCATAGCGACACATACAGGTGCCCAGATGATGTGTAGGGGTCATGGGCAATTACCTGCGCATCGGGTTGGAAGGAAGCAAGGGTACCGGATGGGCAAGGCCCAAAATTGAAGAGAAAAATAACTCGTAAGGACTACGCATGGACTGTCTGCGTTTCGGAAGAACATCGGGGAAAAAAATAAAGAAGAGATACGCACCGTGAATGACAGGTGATACGTAGAGGGAAGGAGGAGGGTTAGAACACTGATTCCACCTTACGTAACCCACTTCAATCGTGTTTTCTCATCAATACTTCCAAACACCTGGAAAGCGTGTGCGATGCAAGACAGCCTATAGCCAGCGGCCAACATTACCCAGCCGCTGAGGAGTTGAGGAGCACCGTGCTCTGTTTCGCGGTCGTGCCCGTCGATTGAGTCATCCTGTTTATCGGAATGATACTCGGCCGTTTCTTCGGTACTGCCCTGATGGGGCTGGGACAGGTGGGTTACCGCCACTTGCGGCGGGCGCTAGCCTGCCACCGAATTTTTATCTGTTGTAGGCCGTCATTGCACCCACCACCGTTTCGGTGGTGGACGACGGCTGTGGTTGCGGCGCGCGTCTTTCTCTCTCTTTTCCTTTTCTTTCTTCGCTAATTTACTCCCCAGTTGGGGCTGGGACAGATGGGCCACCACCGCTTGCGGCGGGGCCAGTCTGCCACAAAATTTTTATATGTTGTAGGCCGTCACTGCACCCGCCACCGTTTCGGTGGTGGACGACGGATGTTGATGCGGCGCGCGTCTTTCTCTCCGACTTCCTTTTCTTTCTTCTCTATTTTCTCTTCTGTCTGCACGAGGCAGCGGAGGTGGCTCAGCTACAGAGCCAGTAGCAGGCCCGTGCATTTTGTTTTCCTTCTTCCTACAGCCACAACATTTTCTGTCTGCACGAGGCAGCGGAGGTGGCTCAGCTACAGAGCCAGTAGCAGGCCCGTGCATTTTCTTTTCCTTCATCTTACAGCCACAACAACAACAACAACAACAACAACAACATTCCGACACGAGCACACATGCTGCAACAACAGGAAAACTTCCGGTCCAACTATTTACGGCACACACGTGTCATCAGGCTCACGTGTTTAAAGACTGCTTAGATCTTACATAAAGCATTTCATTGGCCTTAGTGCAATTCTGAAAGAAACACGCGCGCAGAAAACCGGAAATACATGATAACCAAGCATACTAATTGCTATCTGCGCAGCGTGCATGACCCACTCCTGCAGAAGGTTTGGTTTGATTAGGGGGGGGGGGGGGGGGTTAACGTCCCAAAGCATCTCAGGCTATGGAGAGATGCCGTAGTGGAGGGCTCCGGAAATTTAGACCACCTGTGATTCTTTGGCGTGCACTGACATCGCACAGCACACGCACAAGGCCTCGCCTTTCGCTTCCATCCAAAAGCGGCCGCCGCGGATACCATTTATATTGAGAAAGGTGATTAGACGTAAGTTCCAGAGGTATCGCCTGTCGGCACCTGGTTTGGGCACCAACGTAATGTAGCTTCAGCCAAAGGAAACATGTTGAGAGAATCTTATTTTTCACAATAGTCTACAAAACTGAAGTACATTTTTTTCTGGAAACTTATTGGTCTAACAAGCACTCAATCATGCACATACACACAATGTACAATCTTTGCCAAAAGTAAGTGGGCAGCATGATTTGCTTTTTGCTTGTATTCTAAAGCCTACATGGATTTACAGAGGATCACAGCTTTCTAAGAAGTGAGGACAAGAGCTCGCATTTGTTTTGCACTAATGTACAGCTTCAGAAGTGGTATGAATTCTCTGCTACCCGACTGAGAAGCGGAACACGCAGCCTGGTTACTTTTGGCAAAGACGGTACATGTCATACAGGCTATTTGCTTGTAATAATAACACTTATGTGTATCACTGTTCTTTGGAACCGTACATCATAACACTGAGACATTCAAAAACGCCTCTCTTTCCTAGTAGTACGGATAGTCGCGGTCACTCTACCATTCACAAAAACAATGAACCTTGTTAAAAATAGTCGGAGGAATTCTTCCTACCCGAGTGTGGTTAATTCCTCATTCATTTAAGCGTGTGTACACCAATTTCCATAGTTTGTACAGAATCGCAAACATAGCTCTTTGCAGACCCCTGTTACTGATGAGAAGTTTATTGCAACAAAAAAAAAACTTAGAATACATGCTCACATATACACTATATACTATACACTCTGTCCAACACTATATCAAACAATGATATACAAGCTTCGGGTTCGTCCTGCATAACGACCATTGCACTAATGCCAAGCTAGAAAGCACACAACATGCATGTGTTAAGACTTCAACATCCCTCCAAAGAAAAGGAAGAAAAAAAAAATTGGAGGACGCTTAAGCTTCGCCTTCAAGAGTGGAACGCGATAGCGTTATTGCACCTCGTCGAGAAAACTTATTAAACGCAAGGGTATTGGGGCATCCTCGCACCGGTACCGGCGCGGCCCGAAGGGGAGAAGCGGGTGAGCGAAGATAGTGATCTAAAGAAAGGAAAGACGCTTGATTTTACAACCCGTGAGGGTGCACGGCGAAACGTCAGGGGCGAGTGGCGCGCCACGTGTCGGGGCAGCGCCGCACATTGCGAGGAGGGAGGGGTTCTTCTGTGTTTATTTATGAAGTGCATGCCGGGATTTATCGCTCACTACCAACGACGCCGACGACACCGGCTTTTCTGCGACACGAGCTCCTTAACGCTACCGCGTTAAAATGATAGGAGAGGAAGGGTGGGCTTTCGCCATTCTCCTCTTACCAAACATCTGAGATCCTGTAATTTGTTTCCAAAACGCTTCCGAGAAATGTGTACTATGAAGCCGTAATACCGCCTAGGGACTCGCTATCTTCTAGGTTTCTCTGACCCGCGTAAACATCTCGTATAACCAAATTTTTTGGCACGCAAGGGGCATTCTCTCGCACATAATGCTTGCCAAATGACACAAATGTTTATGCCATGAAGACTGCCCTCACAAAGGACGATAAACGAACCGCACATCGTAGCAGACGACCAAAACAAATATGTACACACAGGTCGCACTCATTGACACCGGCGCTGTCTTCTACAGTGGACCGTTCTCTTACGTACTCTTGGCATGATGTTTGAGAAGTGCTTGCCCCGCCGGGGTGGTGCAATGGTAAGACGCCCGACTACTGTGCCGGAGTACCCGGGTTCGAACCCGACCTCGGCGGCTGCGTTTCGATGGAGGCGAAACGAAGAGGCGTCCGTGTGCTGTGCGATGTCAGCGCACGCTAAAGATCCCCAGGTGGTCGAAATTACTCCGTAGCCCTCCACTACGGCTCTTCTTTCCACTTTCACTCCCATCTTCCACCCTTCCCTTACGGCGCGGTTCAGGTGTCCACTGAAAACACGTGTGACAGATACTGCGCCTTTCCCTTCCTGTGAACCAATTATTATTATTATTATTATTATTATTATTATTATTATTATTATTATTATTATTATTATTATTACTGTTATTATAGTTTCCGGCGCTTGGTAAATCATGCAGGCAGTACAGTAACCATGAGACGAAGAAACCTTTGTTTCTCGACTATGGTTTGACAGGAACTGAATATACAGCTGTGTAAAAGAAAATTTGGAGGACGCTTAAGCTTCGCCTTCAAGAGTGGAACGCGATAGCGTTATTGCACCTCGTCGAGAAAACTTACTAAACGCAAGGGTATTGGGGCATCCTCGCACCGGTACCCGCGCGGCCCGAAGGGGAGAAGCGGGTGAGCGAAGATAGTGATCTAAAGAAAGGAAAGACGCTTGATTCTACAACCTGTGAGGGTGCACGGCGAAACGTCAGGGGCGAGTGGCGCGCCACGTGTCGGGGCAGCGCCGCACATTGCGAGGAGGGGTTCTTCTGCGTTTGCCGCAAGATGGCTCTGCATGTGCGCAGAGCGCAGAAGAAATGTACCGGAAACGTACTTCGCTACTCGTGTAACTGCGACTTCTGTAACATGCTCATAATTACCGATATACACTGCAGTATAACGTTCTACGGCATGTTTCTAAGGCAACACCGCATTCACTAGAAGCGCTTTTGTACCGCTTTCAAGCATCGAACTCGTGGCTGAGTGGTAGCGTCTCCGTCTCACACTCCGGAGACCCTGGTTCGATTCTCACCCAGCCCATCTTGGAACTTGCTTTTTATTTATGAAGTGCATGCCGGGATTTATCGCTCACTGGACGCCGACGACACCGGCTTTTCTGCGACACGAGCTCCTTAACGCTACCGCGTTAAAAGGAGGGGAGAGGGGGGGACGTTGAGAAGCTGAAGGGAAGTTTATTACAACTCATATACTCATATACATGCTCATATACACACTATATACTATACACTCTGTCCAACACTATAGCAAACAATGATATACAAGCTGCAGGTCCGTCCTGCACAACGACCATTGTACTAATGCCAAGCTAGAGTAGAGGGAATTTATTGCCTTCCACACACATAGGTACTTGTATATACACACACGCACTGTAGTTCATACATGGGAAGACAACGAAAGTTGCGATACTAGGAACAATCACATATTAATAGTTATTTCGTGTTCATCAATACCTATAGAACACATGCTCAAAAAGAATTATAATGAGAAACTTAATGACAGATGATTAAATCTTATACGGCAATACACTTCCTCATGATTCGAGGTACGTAACAAATGGAATTTCTCCATGACACTGCTGCTTAAACCGAGCGCGTAAATCACCGACGCCTACATGATACGCCTGGAAAAGTGCAATATAGCACTAAGTAAATTTCATTTGCTGTGCAACAATTCAAATTTCACCGTGCAACAGCACTAGCCGCAACATAGATGCACTGTCTTCCTTCGCCCACTCAAATCTGTTTACCTAGTTCTGTGATCCGGCACTATATTACAAGTAGCGTCTTATATTTTTCTATATTTTCCATGTCCGGTCACTCGCTGCGATTGAGCGTTTCAAGATTATTAATTCGTAAGCATCACATGGCTGTGTTTGCGGTTTCGCGTCCTCGCGAGTTTGTCCACGTCATTACGTTCGAACGAATGAGTTCATGGTTGCATCACATAGAGCATCAAAAAATCTCATATGGGAAATAGGGAGGTGCATGCGGGTTAATTAATCAGAGCCAATTCAGACAATCAGACGTCGAAATAGTTGAGAAGGGTCATGTCGACGCCCAAATGGGGTCACGCGGTACTCGACTTTGGTGATGGGAAATTTTAATTGTTTGAACGTTTGAACGTGAACGAGCGGGAAAGGTTTGCGTGCACAAATGAGTGGGAATCGCCTGAGATGCCCTTGCGCCATTAAAACCCACCATCATCAAATGGGTGGGAATGGTGAGAAAGTGTGTAATCAACCTACTGCAGTCTGGAAAATTCCGAGAGCACTTCAGGACCTGTAGAGCAGAAACACGAAAGCCTGAGCGTTGCTGCTGCATGCACACAGTACATCGCGCGCCCCTTGTCGAAAACGACCAGCGTTCAGTGGATCGGTTCGCCGGCGTCCTATAATTGTTTACAGGAAAGGAAAGGCGCAGTACCGGTCACTCGCGGAATCCCGCTGACGCATATCGCTGACAACACAGCAACGCACAGACGTTTTTCTCCAGTGCAGATTTTGCAGTGATCTCGGAAAACATCTACATGCCAGTTACGAACGCCACTTAGCGAGGCGCGCCAAAAAATTAGAGGGTCTCTTAAATGGTAGACACTGGTACTGCTATATCTGTGATGAGTCTTGCTTTTATTTGTGATGCGTCTTGCCTTTCTCCTTCATCGAAAGGCAGCCGCTGCGGCCTGGATTCGATTCCGCATTCCTGAAAAAGGGACTGCAAGCCATGCAGGTCGAGGGGTTTCGGTTTGGTTTTGTGGGGTTTACCGTCACAAAGCGACTAAGGCTATGAGAGACGCCGCGTTGGAGAACGCCGGAAATTTCGACCACCTGGGGTTCTTTAACGCGCACTGAAATCGCACAGCACACGGACGCCACTCCGTTTCGCCTCCATCAAAACGCAACCGCCGAGGTCGGGTTGGAGTCCGGGTACTCCGGCACAGCTGTAGTCGGGCGTCTTACCACTGCACCACCCCGGCGGGTCTCCTACATAGTATATGTAGCTTGTTACACATCCAGCGTTTCAAACAACTTGTCTCGCAACCTTTGCTAGAAGCTCAGAGCGCTCCTTTCTCATGTGCAGCTCGTTACGTTATCCCGCCGCGGGGGTGCAGTGGTAAGACGCCCGACTACTGTGCCGGAGTTGGGTTCTATTCCGACCGCCTGCGTCTGCGTTTCGATGGAGGCGAAACGAAGAGGCGTCCGTGTGTTGTGCGATGTCAGCGCACGTTAAAGATCCCCAGATGGTCGAAATTACTCCGGAGCCCTCCACTTCGGCTCCTCTTTCTCACTTTTCACTTTCAATTCCCCCTTGCTCCCTTCCCTTACGGTGCGGTTCAGGTGTCCACAGATCAAGTGTGACAGATACTGCGTATTTCCCTTCCTGTAAACCCATTATTAAGGCGAAAGCCCCGCCGGAGTGGCGCAGTGGTTACGGCGCTCGACTACTGTTCCCGAGGACGCGGGATCTAATCCAGGCCTCGGCGGCCGCTTTTCGGTGGAGGCGAAAAGCAAGGTGCCCATGTGGTTTGGTTTGTGGGGTTTAACGTCCTAAAGTGACTCCGGAAATTTTGACCACCTGGTTTTTTTCAACGTGCACTGACATCGCACAGCTCACGGGCGCCTTGCTTTTCGCCCCCACCGAAAAGCGGCCGCCGAGGCCGGGATTCGATCCCGCGTCCTTAGGAACAGTAGCCGAGCACCTTAACCACTGCGCCACCCGTGTGCTGTGCGATGTCAGTGCAAGAACCCCAGGTGGTCGAAATTTCCGGAGTCCTCCACTACGGCGTCTCTCGTAGCCTGAATTGCTTTGGGACGTTAAATCTCACAAAACAAACTATTAAAGCGAAAGCCTTGAATGGCTCATGCTGTCGTGGACAAAGTATGCCCCGCTTTTGTGGCATTCTGATTGGCCGTGGCGGGATGCGTCCCTGCCATCTGCAATGCCACACTTGAACGCGCGCCAAGGAACGCCACGAGGCCGGAGCGATGGCTTACCGTCCAAACACACTTGCTAGAGAAAGTGTGATAAATACTGCGCCTTTCCTTTCTTGTAAACAAACTATAATTGTATGTAGCACTGCAACTAATGCCGACAAGAGGCAAAAGAAGGGAGGCAAATAGGAAGGGTAGGCTTCCGCCATTCTCCACTTAAGAGACATCTAAGAAACCCTCTAATTTATCATTATTATTATATTACATCGCTTCAAATAACTTGAATTACCTTTAACCATCTACCAAAAGGAGGACTTCTATAAATGCTGCAAGAGCTCCAGTACACGGATTGGAAGCACACCTCTAACCTTGTTTAATCTTGACAAAGATTGTAAATTGGTTAAATTTATTAACGCAGAATGATTTTTCGCTAACAGGATTTGCGTGTCCGCGCAAACCTTTGAATACAGACCGAAACAGCAGTAGACTTCTAGGGTTTGCGGCCTCTTTACTCATTGTGGGGCGAAGTTACGCATCCGTTTACATCACTTCAAGTGGTTTCACCAGTGACTCATTACGTGTACACTTGCAGTGTATATGAGCGACAACTGCTGGCCGGGCGAGCCCGCAAGGAAACGCTGGGGTTTCACGAAACTCGAGACAACCGGCAAGCAGTCCAGTATGACGCTGAGATCGCACAGAAGGAACATATCCGACCAGTGTAAATCCCGGCTGCGAGTCACAAGCCCGGTGGGTTCGCGCCTGGTCATGGTCATCGAGGACCTGGATATGGCCACGCACCCCAAGGAGAACTATTGCATCGATTACATGGACGTAAGCAAAACACATTCGATGCAGTACACCTGTCGTTAGTATATGCTCGTCTAATGGCAGGGATATGATGGTGTATTAGAATAATAATAATAATAATAATAATTAGTTCACCGGAAAGAAAAGGCGCAGTATCTGTTGACACCTAAACTGCGCCGTAAGGGACGGGAGAAAGATGGGAGTGAAAGCGGAAAGAGAAAAGGGGTGCTGTAGTGGAGGGCTCCGGTGACGAAACGCATTTATAAGAAAGGAGTCACTCCGCGGGAGACATGCCACCAAGCTATTTTGCGAAACTATTTTGTGAAATATGTTTTAATTTTACTTCGTTCTTTAGTAGTTATAAGCACCTAAATGACAAGATTAATGATGTTAAATTCACCTAAAATGGAGAAAATAGCGTCGGGTAGAGAATGGTCTTGGGAAAAAACTGCGAGTTCGAAATGTACACTGTTCTGAAAAGGTTAAAAACCTGCAAGGTTTAAAATAAAAATAGAAACTTGATTCGTACTTTTCGTAATTAACCGTGTAATTACAGGCTACATAAATCACATTGTGCCCGTCTTGCTCTACTAACCACCTGCACAAGGCCGTGATCTCTCTCGTTGATTTGAAAATATCAGCCCGTAAAGAATAAAATATACAACATCCGGGATATTTTTTCAAGAACACGGCACTTCCTATTCGCCATTTGCACTTCGAAGGGTCACCTGATGCTACAAATAGAATGCGCTATCACTGTCCGGGCCCTCCCCGCTTGCTCCTGTGTTGGCGGTCCCTCTTCACCCCCGTGCTATACAACAGAGATTATTCCCACAGCTTCAATTTACGTGCACTATATTAGAAAATTTTAGCTTACCGTGATCCGCGATCCACTACCGTGATCCGCCACCGCGCGTTCCACTGCGCATGCCCAGATCCCTTGACGCCGATAGATGGCGCCACATGCTGGATGTCGGCACACAGACCTGCCGCGTCGGGACCAATCAGCTTGTGCGCTCCGCCCACGCACTGTAGCGGGTCACGGTGGCGGATCGCGGATCACGGTAAGCTAAATCGCTCTATTATAAAAAGAACAAAATGCAGTCTATGGGATTCCCTCGATAGTGATGCATTAGCTTTAACTTTACAGCGCACAGAACGTATAACGCAACCACTAAAGCTCAGACCAAGAGATGACAGGGGACCAGGAGGCACTGCGACGCGGCCTCACTATTCCCACAGAATTCAAAGTTGTTGGGACCGCGAAACGTGTCCGAATAATCGGGTTTTCGGGTTAATCGAACACGGGATAGATATCGGACTGTGGCACAAAAAAATAGTAATGATTGCGAAAACGCACCACGCTTCGCCCCGTCGTCGCATTTGTTTTGTAGCTTCTCGCGAGAGAGCATCAGAAGTTGCTCTCGCGTACTCTCGTGTAACGTTCTTAGATAAGAGACATTATCTCAGAACGTTGTTGCTCCCGCACTACTCGCGGCTAGTCCGAGGGCGTGACGGCCAGCTCGAAGGAGCGGGGCAAACAGCGTGCAATTTGAAATAGCTGCACGGCGCAGTTCAGGGTCCGTATTCCGAGTCTGCGTTGTTATCGAAAGTGTCGCTATCTCCCCCAACATCCAGTCATCTCATTGGTGGAAACGCTGGAACCTGATGCTACCATCTCATCCGGTTCCGTAGTGGCAACAGCCGGTTCCGGCGTTTCCACCAATCAGATGACTCGAGGTCACGTGAGATAGCGACACTTCGATAACGACGCAAACTCGGAATACGGGCCCTGGTGTCCACAGAGCAAATGTGACATATACTCCACCTTTCCTTTCCTGTGAGCCAATTATTATAATTATTATTATTATTATTATTATTATTAATACTATTATTATTACAGGGAAGACGACTTGCGTACGAAGTTACTATTTTTTTTATGCATGGAACCCCGTCCGTCCTGCCGATGACCGTTATCCTAAGAAAGGTCAAATTTACGCGGAAGTATACCTTAAATAATTTAGATTTCGGCCACTTAACCCTCTACTGACGGCAAATCATTAAAAGTAACCGCACAGGTCTATGATGCGCGTAGCAACACGTCGCAGGCACGGAACAAGACTGATCGCGTTACGGGATAGTCACCGCCGTCACTGCCACTGATATAGGTAGGGAGATGGTTCGGTGCGAGCGCCTGCGCAGTGCCAGAGCCCTTCTGATGCGCTATTAATACCGCCTTGAATACGGCTGGACAGGCGAAGAAAAATGAGCGCGCCATCCGCTGCAGTACGAGTCATTGAGACACATAGCACGACCTAGCACGTTACAAAGTAACGCAGAGTTAGGAGGAGACACTGTACATTACGCATAGCCGTGACTAATAGTCGTTATGAGACGTAATGTATTCCTGTTGCGTAGTTTGTACGAACATGACGCATAATCCCAGTCATGGATCATATGAATTATAAGATATAGCTTGACTCAGCAAACAACTAATGTACAATAGCATCGGAACACCTTATAAGCGCAGACTTGAACACATGCGACATTAGCATATAGTGCTTTCGCATTACCACTCGTAAGCAGACTTTGGTGTCTTTGGGGAATGTTATTCTCTGTGCTGAGAGTTCGAAAATTTGACACTACTGCATGTCAAGCATTATCATAGCTTTGTGGTGCCTCTTCCAAGCTCCGAAGGACAGTTGCTTGATTGGTCTATTCTGAAACTGTGATCGGGCCTTCCTGAATTGCATCCCGATCATTCGATGCAACCGGGACGGTGAAGGCCGCTGCTTCAATTTGCCCTGTCATGTATACATTAAAAATTAAGAGGCCGCTTAAAATTCTTCGAATCATAGTGAAGTTGGAACTAACGAGCTCTAAGTATTTAACATCCCGCAAGGGCTTAGTATTGGAACTAAATAAAGGCTTTAGTGCATTTGAGAGGTAGATGCGGCAATGGTGGTAGCGGGGAAAAAGGAAGATTCTTCTCTTCGTTCCACATATTCTTCCGGAACTGAAGAGCGCAAACAGAAGACAATCCACAAAGAAGAAGAGAACACAAGGACAGGTGCACAAGGACATGAGCACCTCTTTTTTTTTTTTTTTTTTAAGTCGATATTTGTTGCCTCAGGGCATCAGTAGGTTATGAGATGAAGGATGAATAAATGATTAAATGAATGGAAAAAGGTTGGCTGATTTTATGAAGTCCAGAAGTGAGCGATGATGAGGTCCCTGCGTCCAAGTGACGTATGAGGCAGGATTGGTTGCTGAAAGGCCAGCTATTCTCAGGTGCCGGATTCGTGTTGGCTTGAGTGCTGGGCAGTCCCACAGCAAGTGGTGGATGTCGGCCTCGACATCTTCGTTGTTACAGATCGGGCATCCTGGGCGAGGATATAAGTGTTGGAAGTATGACCACGTCCTAGTTACTGCTGGTGTAAGGGCAACACCGACCCGGATCCTCCTAAGCGCAACCTCCTCTGCACGGGTGAGACCGCGGGGAAGGGATATCGCACAAGGAGGGATAAGTGCACGTGTGCGGCGCCGGAGGTGCTCCTTTCTTGACAAAAGGAGGGTAGCGTCGTCGACTTCGAGAAGCCGTGGGATTGACGCGTCTTGGTTCACGAGGCGGGTTGCAAAATCAGCTTGACTTTGGGAAGGCAGCAGATCCCGTGGGACCCACTCAATGCGTATTGACTGTGGGATGCGCGCCGCAAGCTGGTGGATGTCCTGGCAAATTTTAGGGCAGCGGCTGACACGTCGGAGCAGACGTACTGCTTGAAGTGCGTCAGTGCGGATGACAATGTGGGCTGTAGGGAGCATGGTTATAGAAGTCACGGAGCAGAGTGCCTCTTGAACTGCCACAAGCTCAACGCAGAAAGATGTAAGTGGTTCCGAAAGCTGAAACGTAGTTGTCTGATTCAGGCTAGGTCTCCGTGGACAGTGGATTGCCGTTTTGGCTTCACAGCCTTGCAGGCTTCCATCTACGTACACTACTATGGAATCTTGAGGCAGGTTAGTATCTTGCTCTTCAAATCTCTGGCGTAGCAACGATGCAGAGTTGGCAGACGTCGGTCTGCGGATGTCAGTTGGCTTGTTGTCTCCTAACTGTATAAATTTCCAGGGAGGGAGAACTGGCGCAGGTGGCTGAAGAATAATGTGTGACGTTGCATACGCCCTCTTTTCAGCTAAGTTATCACCAATACTCGCTTTTTATGACCCCCCCCCCCCCCCCCCAGCCTCTCTTATTCTCTATTGAAGTCTCTTAACGTGACGCCTATACAAATCTTGAATTTATTTTTAATCCTCCCTCGTTCACATTCTCTCAAATCTTCAAAATTTTCTTTCAGTGCTCCTTCTCACACCTCATTCCCCGAGTTCAAGCTCCTTCGGTTGATTACTCTGGTGCAATTACGTAACGCTTACTCGTAAATTCCCTATCACATTCTTTCTTATGTCGAAGGTTCTCAAACTGGACTCTCTGGTCAGCCGGTTCTGCGGTCTCCTGGAAGACACCGTTCCCAGGACATACGCATCGCTGGGCAATGAGCTGGACTTCAAGTGGAACTTTTTTACCGGCCAAACAGAGCGGACAGGGTTCAGAGTTGTTCTGACGACATTTACAGAATCAGGTACCTGTCGCAGTTTCAACTTGGTGCACTATGCCACAGTTCCAACCTCTTCAAGAAAGCGATCTATATACCCGCGAAAATGTTCACAATCATGACGTCTGGGTGTTTTTATAAAGTGCTGTTAAGCAGTGTGCTCACCTTTAGTGTACTTGCACTGGGTTGAAAGCGTACTTTATAGAGTATTTTGTAATAGCTACTAGTATCAGCGACTGCACTGTTTTGTAGTATGTTACTTTCTTTTAAAAAACGTAGCATAAAGTTTAGATACTCAGTATGCTCGGTTCTTTCAAAGGTTCCCTTCGCTACTTTTTCAATCTTCTGGGACCCCCAACGCGACGGATGCGCCACCGCGCTGACGTACATGTGGCGCTATCTGATGTCCTCAAGGCGACCTGCGCATGCGCAGAGATGACATGTGGAAGAGGGTGGCGGCACATGCTGTGAAGAGTGTCTATGATTTAATAAAAACGTACAAAAACTGAAAGCTTTGTAAGAGCACATATGTGCAGTAGTAGCAGATAAAGGTCTTCGCATATCCGCCTTACTGCGTTGCAGGTATTAAGTAAAATACCTGCAAGAAAATAAGTTGCAGGGGTGCAGGTATTAAGTAAAAAATTCGTTAAAAAATCGCTTTCTCGTATTTGTTATTTGTTTGATTTTAACTTTGTAGCTCTGAAAAAGAACTGTACATAAAGAAGCGATGACTAGAACAGATTTAATATTTGTCAAACAGACACAAATGTGTACTCCTCCGTCATATGGGAGCATAACCAGCTGGTTGGCTTGGTAAGACGTTTATAGATAATGCGGGTGCCGACGGCAGCAGCCAGCGTATCAGTGCGGTTGAGGGGTGGGACAGTCAAGGCAACGAAGGGATTGTAGCATTGCCGAACAAGGGAAAAGAATGTTTCACAGTTGGTATAAAAGGGATATATGTGCTCGAGTACCAGGAATGCGTGTTCGGACATAAGACTTGAGGGTGAATTTGTACTTGTGTACCAATAGCTTTCGAAGGGTGCGGTACAAGTGGATGTGGCGAGTGCCGGAGCTTTTGGCGGTCCCTTTTAAAGGGACAGAACACTGGCCAAAATGTGCCATGAGATTATGGTGGAGATGAAAAGATCTTGCCCCGTATAGTGCAGATCGAACACTGCAATATAAAAGAAAAGAGGCTTTACAATTTTAATTTGCCATTGAAAATCGCATAAAAACAACCGAGGCGCTATCTAGCGGAGAAACCTTAGTACTTTCAGCGTAGACCCCCACGTGACTACATGTCAGCAAAATATCGCTGATTGTCGTAACTGCACATTGTTCTTTTTTCTTCTAGGAGTGCTTGCCATAACTTATTATATTTTGCGCACTCTCCAGTGCGTCTTTAAATAAAAACCACCCCTTCTTTCGCTACGCGAGAGGTATGCTTTCAGGTTTTGACACTATATGGCGCCACAGTGTTTGCAATTTCGTGAATGAAGCAATGACAGTGCCCACTAAAACATTCGTCGACGAGGGCGTGCGTTATTGTGCCGTAACAGCACTGAGTGTGAAATTGAAAAGGACGTTACTCTACGCAAAAAATGTCTGATTACTGCCGGGCGAGTGAAAGTTATATTTGTTTTTGGTACGTCTTTTTTGTCGACCACCAGTCGTCATCGCGGTCGCTGCTCATGGTTTCCAGCATCAGACTACATAAAAACGGGCGCACGCATTGATCGGAAAATTCCCGGTAAAAATTTTCTACACCGATTCTAACAAAACCGTTATGCAATCGAACATTTTAAACATCAATCTTTCCACTGCGGCGAAAAAAAAATCGAGACATAAATTCCAGTGTTCTGTCCCTTTAAGGGCAATAAAAAAATAAACGCCTATAGTTACGAGTGCTAAAATATAGCTACGGTCAAATATTCCTGTTTTATTGTCACAGTAAACGGCGAGAACTGCACGAGCACTAGTACAGGGCAGGATGGTCTCTTTCGGTGCGACAATGGACGCTGCATCGACAGCAGGTGGCGCTGTGACGACAGGAATAACTGTGGCGATTCGTCGGACGAAAAAGGATGCCAAGGTGAGAGCTTCATTTTAAAGCAGTGCCTACATACCGTCGAATTGGAGCACGGTTTCACGTAATGCGTTGCTAGTCGCGTATTTAAAATAAGGTATATTTTCTGCGGATTTTGTAGCGCATTAAAAATTGGTTGTGAGGAATGCCACTGCCTCACTTCAAAGGAGTACTCTGAACTTCGCCGCGTGGAATAGAGGCTGGGGCTGATAAAACTTTATTCACAATAAGTTGGAGGAATAGGGGAAGTCAGCTAGCGTGCCGCAGGCCTTGGAGACTTCTGGCAACGCCGGCCCACTCGACGGCCTTGGGTCATCGCTGGACCTTAGCTTGTCCCAAGCTTCTTTAGAGGGATCAGGCAAGAGTTCTGAGGGAGGCTTATGGGCTTTGCACGCCCAGATCATATGCTCGAAGTTCTTTCTCCCCGAAAAACCGGCAGAAGGAATAGAGTAACCACTGACATTGCACAGCACATGGACACCATTTGCGTTTCTTCTCTATCAAAACACGGTCGCCGCGGACGGCTTCAAAACCGGGTACTGTGTGCGCTCACCACTGAGCGACCGCGGCGGTTATGTGAAGCGTTGAATATTTAGTTCAAAGCCTACGGGAATCCTCCAAGGCGTAATTGTAACAAGAAAGTAATCGCTAATTCGCATCCACCAAAGCGCAACTATAAATGGATACAAAAGGAACCTTTACAGCTTCCGAGGAACTTCGCAGTCGAAGAAAAATCCGTTCCGCTCCGAGGTTTAAACCCAGGACCACAGCCTATCCGAGACATTCTCTCAACCATCCGAACTATCCTGAAAGGTTAGCAGATCGCACGGTAGGGCGAGAACGAATCGCTCAACAACTCGAATTGGGAACGGTCTTTGTCCAGTTTTCAGGGGAATACCAAGTTGGAGTAGATTTCATTGCAATAATGAAACACATATACCGTGATCCATACAGGAGAAGGCGGTAAGCCCGGGTCTCCTGGCTTCGTACTCAACTCTAGAAGGATGCACACAGAGTCTACGTGGATGTGAAAGCTAACGTGGCCCGAAAGGAGCAGATATACGAGGGCGACTGTGGATCACTCCCAAACCGCCACCTCCCCATCTTCAGTAAAGGAAGAAACCCCAAACCGAGATCATAGCTGCAGTGTAGCGCCCAGAAAGCACAGACTATAGGCCCACTATTGATACTTTGTCGCCAAAACCGGGTCCGGCATAGGGCCGATGTCTTACCAGCTCACTCCAATAACGGGTCGTGGTTTGTGTTGCTTGAGTCATGGTTGTCAAACAGCAAGGCGACTCGACAAACCCTCGCACGCAGTCAGAGACTCGCAGATAAGACGCATCAAAAAGCTCCTGACAGGCAGTCACAATACTAGGCCCCACACTCACACACATCCCACCAAATTACGTGGGCCCCGGTCTATTCGGTACTAGAGGGAACCGAGAAGAAGAATGCTCTGGCTCATTATTCAGCCGAGCGGAGCCAGCCATCTCCCTCCCACCCCTCCCTTCCAACTACAACGAACCTAAAAAAATCAAGTGGTTCAATCGCAAATTCTATCCTCCTCAGCATAAACAGCCGAGCATAGACCGTGCTACAGCCAGGGTGCAAACTGAGACTCCTTCCTAAATCTCGCTGGTGCCCCGCTCACTGCGCACTCCTTCACACCGTCATCACTATAGGCAACCTACAGTGCCCAGGCGGCGCTAGTGGAGCGCAGCGTTCAGCGCCGCCAACGGCGGCGCCGAGTAATCTGAGTAGGCCGGCGCGGTCGGGTTGCGTTCGCGTTGTACGGCTAGAAGCATCTCGGCTATCATTTTCTGCGGTTTTAAGGCAATCGAATGTCTTCAGAGCTACTTCCGAAAACCAATATTGACACCGCCTTTTCGAGAATGCTCATATTTGAAACGTGAACGGTGTCGACGTCACCGCGAAGTGCGTGCCGTTCGCGACGGAACACCCGCGCGCACAGCTTTGAATTTCGCGTCAGTAGACGGAGATTTTTTTTAACGAAGTTTATTCTCTCAGGGCACCAGTCGGATATGTGATGATGAATTAAGAAATAGTTATATGAATGAAAAATGTTGTAAACGTAGCTTTTCATTTACCTATTGCGTTCACACCTCATACCCAAACATTGAAAGTGCAGAGAGAACCTGAGAAGAGATTGATCGCCATTTCTTCTTTTTTTTTGTTCTTACTGTTTGATTATAGCAGCATAATGGTTTCCTCGCGGTTTTGCTGTACAGTTTAATACCATGACGAACACTTTTGTTCGTGGTGCACCTTTCGACAGTGCCGAGGAAGTTACAGGAGGCATGGTGCGGTACGCGCTACGGATGTGGCGATTGCAAGCACTGTGCGGTTGTAGCGTGCTTCATCAACGAAAACTGTGCGTTCCGGGGGCGGGGAGTAGGGGGCCTCCTACATCGTTGGAAAACTAAAGCTCTTAATAACAATAACTGGCATGCATTTTGTACCTCCGTACCTCAATCTTGCGGAGAGCCGGCGGGTAATGCTGGCACTCAATGGCAAAGCTTTTGTAAAGGAGGTCGTTAAGAGTTAGAATTTTTAGTGTTGCTACTAATGATGAAATAGTCTATCGTCTGGGACAAGAGAATCTTGAGTAGCTTGAGCATTCGGTGAAAGAAATATTTGGCGCGGAACGATAGAACGAAGTTCCATTCTCAGCGTACACAGTATCATGGGCCTCTACACTCCGCTACTTCGACTTTTTCAGCACCTTAAGAACTAATGTACAGATAAATATGCTTATTGAAATCTATAATTGCAAGTGTTGAAGATATTTTGGCTTTGTGGTTCCGAATAGACACCGCATTAGAAATCCAGTTCACAGATCCACGAACATATTTTTTTTTATTTAGCCTCCGTTGAAATGCGGCTGGAATACGATGCTGCGGCTGCGCGGCTTTGTTGCTTGTCTGGACGTATGCCACTCGATTTTCCACAGCATATACCAGTACACGCCAAATGTTACAGCGCGGAGCGCGTACTGAGTAGTATACCCCAACCAGCGTGCGACTCCCCGAGTCAGAAGAGCGTTTCTTTCGCTCACGGGCAATCGTCTTATTTTAGTTTCTTGGCGTCTGTACGCCAATGGCCCCATAAAAAAATGAATTTCAGTTACATTACTCTGTCGCAGCCACTATCTCCTTCTTTCATCATTCTCCCCAGGTTCTCCCAGCAAGCGGTACGCTTAGGTTTCCTTCGTGATTGTGGCAGTCTTTCTCGCCGCCCTTGCGCTTATTTCTATTCTTGTTCACATCCGTAGTAGTCGAAGCATCGCACGAGACCACTGAAGTCACTAAATGAGTAAATCATACTCACTGGGATAACAAAACGCGAACGCAGAAGGAACACAGCGGCCGCAACATATACGGCGTCAGCTTCTGCGCCGCCTCAGTATTAGCTCCCGTCGGCTACCAGGTGGCGCCACATGTCTCAGCAAACTCCATTGCAGGTTGCCTATAGCACAATATATGTCAAGAACCTCCCGACATAGATAAAAAGCCCTTCTTGAGTAAAGCTACACGAACGGGCCTGCATGGCCTAGGGCCAGCGTGTCAAAATGTAAGGGTCCTGGAGGGCTGCATTCCGATGTCCCTCCCATAATAATGACGCACCTGCTAACCCGGCCGCGTAATGTAGTCTTGTGTCGTTACAGAACCCGACGAACAGTCAGTTCATGGTCATGCCATCTGCCGATCAACTGCCATAGGCCGAAGATATGTCCGAATTTGTCGCTCCCAACGCCAACAACACCGACGTCGCATTTTCTGGACAATGTGGGCTTTAACGCTATCGCTAACGACGCCACAAAGAGAATGTATTGTGTACATCATACATACAAAAACGCACATTACTCACAACGCGTCGTTTGAGCAGTGGGAGGTACAACTAGCAGTGACACACTGGAGCTCCTACAGGGCCTTAATTATACACGTGCGCCAAGCCACCGATGGGAGTGGAATCCTTCAAATGAAGATGTCACTTGTCAAACTCAAGAACAACTCTGCCTTCCTGGTCATATATTAATGGTTTCACTGGTTGCGTTTTGATGTATGTTCATAATTACTCGCTTATACAAATCTACAATCTACGAAAAAGGAACCTCACATCTCAGTCACTTCGACGCAAGCTGTGATCGCTTCTTGCAAGGATGAGGGGATCGAATCGCTGCAACACACAGTTCTATGCGCTGCCACCGGCAACAGCCCAATCTTCGCTGTGATTGCAGCTACCTCTTAGTGTAAGACCCGCTGGGCGTGCTTTCACTCGCGGCGCGTCGGTTCTCTATAGCATGAACCATGAGTAATACACCATTCGAAGAGAAAGTTTCATAAAGCTTGCTTCACGTTTACCTTGAAGTTGTCGCTGTACGGGATAAAGAAATTTCGTACTTGATTTCAAAAACACACCGCGGTGGCAAGCATGACGCCTTGAAATGTACTTCACAGCTAGGACAGCACGCCGCCTATAAAAAACGAATGCCTTTGGTGTGCCGCACGAATTACGGTCTGTCGACGTCCCCTGCGCCCCTGCGGTCTTGCGCTCTGAGCAGAGGTCTTGTTCCGCAGACTCCATGCGCTTCCGAGTCGTTCTCACCCTTACGGTAATCAAAGCGTGGCCGAAAGTGACAGGAATCGCTGAGGATGATGCATACTGATGTACAGAAGACACACTTCAGAGAATTATTTACATCGTTCTGCACACTTCAGTGTCTTCCGACATTATTATGCATGACCCTCCTCAGCGATTCCTGTCCCTGTCACCAGCCTCGGTGGATGAACACTAACGACGCTTGGATAATATGCATGTGCTAAGATCTGAGGTGAAACCCTGGCCGCGTTTCGGCGGAGCGAAATGCTGAAGGCAAGCATGTGTTACCAACACATTAAGAATTATGCTGAGCGATGCCGGAGCGTATCAGTGAACCCCGCGTAGCCTGAATGCATCCCTTACTCTTACGGCGCCTTTTCCTCTTCCCTATTTATGCCCCGCCGCGTTGGCTCAGTTGTTACGGCGCTCGACTACTGACCCCAACGAGGTGCGAGCCGTGGCGGCCGCTTTTCTATTGAGGAGAAAAGCCATGTACTGTGCGACGTCGGTGCACGCTAAACTACCCCAGACGGTCGAAATCTCCAAAGTCCTTCACTGCGGCGTCTCTCACCGCCTGAGTCGCTTTGGGATGTTAAACCCTACAAACCAAACCAACCTTCCCTATGCATCTGTTTCCCTCGTTTTGATTCCGAATAAAGGGCACAGTAAGTGTCTCAATCCTCGGTAGACATATCAATCGTGCCTTGAATGAAGAAATGGAGGCGGGTGCGAAAGAAGGAAGAGAAGATTGTAGTCAAGTGATCCTCTCCAGTTCTCCCCTATTGTCGTCCCGATGCTGCGCAAGGGGCCCGTGTGATTATTCCGGAATCTGTTCACCTCTCGCACCTTTTCCTTCTTTCGTTATCTCTTTCTTGCCATCTTGCTCAAAATACTACTGAGGAGGCCAGAGGATATGAGACGGCTATGGTGTCTCCCTATAGCGGTCCATGTACTAGCTGTGCAGTGCGAGCGTACATTTGTTATAGGTCACCAAGGTTGCCGAAATTATACAGGAGTCCCCGATTACTGTACCTTCTCTACATCATCATCATCATCATCATCATCATCAGCCTGACTATACCCACTGCAGGGCGAAGGCCTCTCCCATATTTCTCCACTTAACCCGGTTCTGTGCTAGCTGCATCCACTTGACCCCTGCGAACTTCTTAACCTCATCCGCCCACCTAACTTTCTGCCGCCCCCTGCTACGCTTTCCTTCCCTTGGAATCCAGTTTGTTACCTTAAGCGACCATCGGTTATCCTCTCTTCGCACTACATGTCCTGCCCATGCCCATTTCTTCTTTTTAAATTCCACTAGAATGTCGGTAACCTGAGTTATTTCTCTGACCCACTCTGCACGCTTCCTATCTTAATGTTACCCCTACCATTTTTCGTTCCATAGCCCTCTGGGTTGTCCTCAACTTAAGTAGAACTCTCTTGGTTAGCCTCCACGTTTCAGCCCCATAGGTGAGTACAGGTAAGATGCAACTGTTGTATACTTTCCTCTTGAGCGATACCGGTAAGCTGCTAGTCACAATCTGCGAGTGCTTGCCAAATGCGCTCCATCCCAATCTTATTCTTCTTGTTATTTCCTTTTCATGGTCCGGACCTGCGGTTACTATCTGTCCTAAGTAGACATATTTGCCTATTACTTCCAGTACTTCGCTACCTAATGTAAACTGCTGTTGCTTCCCGAGGCTGTTGAAATTACCTTAGTCTTCAGCATATTGATTTTCAATCCTACCTTTCTACTTTTCTTCTCTAGGTCATCAATCATTATTTGCAGTTCATCCCCGAGTTGCTTAGCAAGGCAATGTCATCAGCAAATCGCAGATTACTCAGGTATTCTCCCTCTACCCTTATCCCTAACTTCTCCCATTCCAAGTCTCTGAATACTTCCTCTAAGCAAGCTGTGAATAGTACTGGGGAGATTGTGTCTCCTTGTCTAACAGCTTTCTTTATGGGAATTTTGTTACTTTCTTTATGCAGAATTATGGTTGCTGTGCAGCCAATATATATATCTTCCAGCACTTTCACGTACGGCTCGTCTACCCCCTGATTTCGCAATGCCTGCATCACCGCCGATGTTTCAACTGAGTCAAATGCTTTTTCGTAATCAATGAATGCTATGTATAAGGGCTGGTTATATTCCGAGCATTTTTCTATCACCTGATTGATGGTATGGATATGATCGATAGTAGAGTACCGTTTCCGAAAACCTGCTTGATCCTTTGCTTGATTGCAGTCTAAAGTTGTTTTGATTCTATTAGCGATTACCTTAGTAAATACCTTATACGTAACAGACAGTAAGCTGATTGGTCTGTAATTTTTAAGGTCCTTAGAAGCCCATTTCTTATGAATGAGGATAATGTTTACATTCTTCCATGGTTCCGGTACCGCGTCGATGACATCAGGCACTGCGTATACAGGGTGGCCAGCTTTTCTAACACGAAGCTTTTCTAGAACCACCTAAGGTTCTAACATGCACTCACTGCGTGACTAGACGGAGACTAACGACTGGTTCGCCGGCGCTTGATTGCCCAGTCTCGCCATGATCGAGTGTGGTGCGTTCGGTTCGTGTACGTTAACACTTCGGCGCAGGCGTCAGACTGATGTGTAGCGATGCTGAATGAGTTTTTGCTCATATAACTAGCGTTAACCGGGATAAACATATTTTTTGCGCTTCGCCCTCATAAAAACGCGGCCGCTGAAGTCCGGTTAGACTTTCCCCAAAACCAATTAATCTCTTATAGCCCATTACTCCATGCCTGTATAAAAATTGGAAAGACACCTGAAGAAAGTCATGCAATAGATTTAGGGACTGACTTCATACTTATGTCACTAATTAGCAACAGTAATTAACGCCCACTGCAGTAACTCACGACTTTAGATTACTGAGCTGAGGGGACCCGGGTTCGATCTATACCATGTTTCGATGGCGGTTAAACGCGAGGCGGTGTTGTACTGTGCGATGCCAGAGCATATTAATGAACCCAGGTCGAAATTATCTGCAGTCCTCAACTACAGCGTCCCGAATAGCCCGAGTTGATATGGGTCATTCATTTCATAAAGGATAAACCTAATTAAGCTTTGCTGTGTTGTAACTATACACTGTGAAAGTCGATGTTCACACGAAGCCTTTGTTCCTCCTCACTGAAGGAACGTTCCGCGGTCGCGTAGAGGAAGCATTACCGTCTCGCTTGCCAAGGGTAAGAGGTTCTATTCCACCACATTACCATCTATTTTTCAAATTAGCATGACCCTATTGGTTAAGGGGATATGGGAATAGCTGGGAGCCAATGCACATGCGCAGAATGGTACAAAGGGCGAAGGACGTGGTTACCGTCCTCCTATCCGCACTGACCCTATTCGAATACTATCAGGACATACCTGACCAATGCAAAAACCATGTACAAATCCTCCCGTTTCTTTTTTTTTTTGTCTTTGTTTCAGGAACGGACCAGTACAAGGTCATCCTAACCATCTGTGCATGCATCGCGGTGGTCGTCGTTGCAAGCGCGGTGGCCATAGCGATATGTTTGAAGCTGCGGAGCTCTCCGCGCCCGGACGCAACAGTTAGCAGGCATGCGACAGTGTACAGCATACCGGTCGGCCGACAGAACCAGAAGTCATCCGCCATGCAGTCACCATAACCATCGAACCAAACCGCAACGCCGCTTCAATCTAGAGCACATCGTTAACAACTAAAGTGTGGCAGCTACGAGTTTTTGCTCTTGGCTCGCAACATACGAAAGGTTATTTCATCGTCACCAAGCAGAAAGAAAAGGATAAGCGGGACCGACATGCTGTTAGGCTGAACCTCATTAAAAAAAAATGAAGCAGGGAAACTGCCCAGCAAGACACCGTTCGACGTTGGAACACGTCGCGCACAAGACACGTACTTTCCCTCCAAACTATGCGTCATCCATATACCTGGCCGCTACCTGTTAGCCCCTGCACATGCAACTGTAAAAAGATGAGGTGTGAATCTCTTCGAGGCTACAGGCTCCACAGAGTTCAAGTCATCAGCCCGAGGGCTGTAAAGGCCTGTTCTACATTTCATTCGGAGGCAGGAGAAAACGGCTACTATACTTGTGCTCCAGAAAAGATGGCGGCGTCCTGGACAAAACCTTCTGTATGGGTAAAACAACGGACATATGCGTGCACCTTCATATAGATAGATGGATTTATTGAAAGGAAACGGCAGGAAGATTGGCCGGAATAATTCAAATCTGACCTGCTACTCTGCACTGGGGAAGGGGAAGGAGAGAATAAAGAAGATCATGATGGGTGACGATGTGGGAGAAGGCATATGAAATACATATCTACAGGCACAGTGGCTTGCTTTACAAGCGCGAATCAAGTCCGCTGGCGCTCAAAAACGGCAAAGAGCACGCACTGCGCCCAGCAGAACTTCCTCCGACAGAGGCCTCTTGTCCAAACGCTTCAAGGAAGCGGCTAGCGCACTTCTTTCATCTCATTGGCGATGCATCCGAAGCTATCGACGGAAGCTAGAATGACCACTTCATGTTCGCGATTGGTTGCAGCGTACGTGACGTCACTCTCGCTGCTGAATGTTTGCTTCTTTCAAGATCACTATCGCCGTACTGTCAACAAGCGCCAAGAGCGAGCAGTTTTCACGAAGACAGCAACTAAGCGGCGCAGAGACGGCATGCGCCTAGCGTTAACAAAATATATGAAACTATATGAAGCGCAGCCTCCTCCATTTGAAAGCCAGCCATTATTGTACGATTGAAACAACCGGCACGTGTACCCATTAAAAAACCCGGCAACCGTGGCGGCACGTACCGCACGCGAGGCGGATGCTCTGTCACAAGGTCACCGTTCCGGTCAAACTACTTCGTACTGTCTACCTCCGTGTCTGAGAACTACGGTCCATTTTCTTCTTTAATTAAGCCTAAAGCACCCTCACCTGGTGTGCTTTAATCGTTTCGCTGCTAGATCCACCGCGGAAACTGCATCCTAATTTCAGTGAGATAGTATTATATGTATAACGTACGGCTAACAGGACCAGACATCTTATAGTATGCATTGGCTAGCTCAAAGCCTATAGTCCCCCATGCCTTCAATGTGAAGCAATGGTAGGCTTAGCAACGGTAGGCGTACCACCACGCCGGCGGCCGGCCGCTAGCGTGGCTACAATGTATTCTCAATTCTGGCGCAACATTATTTAATTATTGCCATTATTATATAACGACTTGTCGATGCAGCGGGCTATTAGCGACCCCATTAGAAGTCGACACATCTTGGTTAGACAGTATGGGGTACCATTGGATGCCTATATTAGTTTACTGGCCGCGATGTGGCGCCACTAAAAGGTTGGTTGGTTGCGCAACTTTTATTTCCATCGGAAATAGGCGTCCTCTTCCCTGCCTCCGGCACGCGTGCCAGGGAAGACGGGGAGTCGTGCGCCCGCGGATTAAAGGCTGGCAGGTAGCCCTGGCTTGTTGCGGCCTCTTCCGCCAGATGGACGGTGCAGTACTGGATCGCAGGGTCCGCGCTTCGCAGAAGGGTATCCCAGGCTTCTCTACATGTTATATTTAGTCCTATCCCTGGGGCCGTAATTCCGTCTCCTCAACGGTAGAGTCCCGCAGCGTCTTTCTCCTCTGAGCGCGTTAAATGATCGTTTTCTTTATTTATTGCCTAATAATTATCAGATTTTACACATAAAGAACATTACACCGCACGCGCGCGCGCGCAAACACACACACACACACACACACACACACACACACACACACACACACACACACACACACACACACACACACACACACACACACACACACACACACACACACACACAATATTACGAGACAAATACACAACATGGGTTAAAACCGCGCGATTTGGGCTGCGTGATCCATTACAAATCAGTCCCCATTTGCAGCAACACTTCCATTCTCGGAAGCCACTCAGGCACTTCGTCTTGTGTCTTGAGAACTTCAATAACACTCGCATATCGAGAGGTGTCTCTGAACGCAACCTAAAGGTAACATACACTCACTGAAGGCAGAAAATGATTTCGATGAAGGTAAATGAACAGTGTTACCGTTGTCATGTCATCCCCTCTGGTTTTTGTGGCTATTAGCAAATAAGAACATCACTTTTCTTTTTCTTTATTGCCTAATTTATTATCAGATTTTACACATAAAAACCTTACACATTAAAAAACCCCTGGTACAGCCATATTTTTTACTCGTTTAAGGACTGACTTCCATGGACCTGCACAGTACAACGATCTGTACTTCGGGATCGGGAGAAAGACATCGCACAAGTCCTTGTAAAGTCTAAGTGTAACTTTTTTTATTTTCTTTTTAAACCGCAAAAATCTTTCCGGGGGGCTGTCCCCCTTTAGATTGCATTATGTGATGTTTTTAGTTTCATTTTTATTAACTGCCACGCGAAAAAAATTTTATGTGATGTTTTTAATTTTATTTTTATTAACTGTGACGCGAAAAATTAAAAACATCACAAAATGAACATAGCGAATATAGTGAACAGCTAATGAGCTGCACTAAAATTTCGCATTAGCAATTATAACGTTGAACGGCTACGATTAGAAATGACTGAAATGCTTAGTAATGAGTTGTCATGACTAAGAGACAGGTGGCTTGTAATGACCAATATGTTTACGACGACTTAGAACGTCTACAACTGATTACTACAACTAAGTACGTTTCGCCGTTCACCTCTTAAGAGATATCTTGAGAGAGCCTGTATTTTTTTTAACGGGCTTGAAAGAAGTCTCCGTGCGACAATTTTCAAGGCTGGCTGAGCAAACTCAGCCACAAGCGGCAGCGACGTACAGAAAAATTTCCAACATATGATGGAAGCGCATCGCGCTCTGACCAGTCGAGGCGCGCTGATGTTTCTGCGTCGCTGTGGCAGAAATCGCGAGCGTTTTAGCTTGCATGTGAAAAGGCTTAATGGCCGCTGGAAATCTACAGTTCTACACACTTACACTGCATGCAATGAAGTGATCAGCAAATAAGTAGGCGAAGGGTAGGAGGGACACAATTAAGCTACGCCTTTACGGGCATCGCACGCTCACCTTGTTCAGCCTTATTCGCGTGCGCGCCCATTAATTGCACTCGACTGCTTTATCTCTAATTCCAGCTTATATAATAACCCGATAGATTTTCTCACACCAAACTCAAATGTCGTACAATCTCATATTTCTCATACGCTGAATGATATTTGTATGATATGGTATGAGATTTGTATGAGAACCCCGTGTGAGTTATCGATATCTCATAGCGTTTTCGGTAGGGTTCTTCCACAAATACCCTCAAGCATAAAGCCATACACTACCACATGACGTAGGAGACCATCTGGCATAAACACCCCCGATTTAATGAAGCCAGCTGCAGCTCAAACAGGAAAACACAGGAAGTTCAAGTGCGCGCTGTTTTGGGGATTTGAGTGCACGTGCGGCTTGTGCATTTCTTGCCATTTTTTTCCGCTTTCCGGTCCTCTCCTATCGTCTCCTCCATTGCTCACGGCCTCTCGTGACTCATACCAGGAGAGGGGGAGCAGTCCAAACGACAGTAGCGATGGCAGGCTGACTGGCGCAGGCCCGCCCGCTGTGCCGAGTGCTTCAATGGAATACCACGATTGCGGGCGTGCCTCAAACTATCTACAGCGTTACCTGTATTATAGTGCATACCTCAATTTTATTCTAACCTACCCTGTCCTTCCTTCCTGCAGCTCACTTGATTTGCCCTTGCTGTTCCTCACTATACATTTCCCCTGCCCCAGTTTAGGTGCTTCATGGTGATTTGATAAAGTAACCACTACCACCACCACCACCACCACCACCACTGGGCTTTGGAGGATGAACTTGAGGTGCTGTCGCATAAGATCTTCCAATCCTTGGAAAGTTTTTCTCCATGTTACGTAACATACAGAATCCTACGACCAATTAGTGCCTGGCACCCGGCCCTGTCAACTGCCATCTCCCATAGCCATGGCTGTGATACTTCGCTCAGAACGGCAACGCCACATTTTCTGTAGAAGAGGGGCATTTATCACTGCCTCTTGAAGAGGAGCCATGTGATGCAATAAGGGTTTGGTTAATGGGTTTTTAACGTCCCAAAGCGACTCAGCTGCTATGAAAGGCGCCGTAGTGGAGGGCTCCAGAAATTTCGACCACCTGGGGTTCTTTAAGTGCATCGACATCGCACAGCCCACGGGTGCTTGCTTTTCGCCTCCATCGAAATTCCCTGGAATTCAATCCCGCATTCTAGAGCACATAAGTCTAGCGCTATAACCACAGTACCACCACAGCGGGACCATGTGGTACAATGAAGATGCAGCAAAGCTACTAGAACATTGCGTGGAGAAAAAACTTTTTTCTTTTGAGTTTTTGTTCAGCATCAACAATGTCACTTAAGATTTAAAAAGGGGGGCTTAAAAAAAAATTTACACGACCAGCGGCAGCTTTCACAAACAGTGTCCCGGACTAGAGATCTGATCAGTTTTAAGTCCTTAGTGCACTCAACGTTTTCATCATCATCATCATCATCCCCAACCAGCTTGAGACTGCAGTGTATGGCCCACTTCCAGCAAAGAGCAAAAGAAATAACCAAGCAAACTGCAACATAGTCACTCAATTTGTTGAGATTCCAGCTCTTAAGATAGATTGGTTTTGATGCTATAACTATTCCTTGGTTGTTTAAAGCAATAACCAGAACAGGTGAACGCAGAAATTCGATAGTCATTTCATGATCGGAGGCAAATACATTCATTGAGCAATGTAGATACTACTATACTAATGCCATCAGCAGCATTATACAGCACATGCAACCAATTAATTGTTGTCTACACTCCTTCAATGCTTGCATGAGCCAATGAGGCCCGTGGATGCACACCAAAAGCACTAACACAAGAAGACGTCAGAAAGCATCACAAAGAATTTTTGTATATCCTCTTTTATTTCGGCGCAATGTGCTCCTTCAAGATCAATAAATAAAATTGTCAACTCAATCACTGCTTGAACTGGCAACTATACAAAACGCGCCGCGTACATAATGCACAAAACGGAATTTAAAAAAAAAGAAGCTTGCAACTAATTTCGCATTGCATTGCACGGT
Source organism: Amblyomma maculatum (assembly GCF_055883805.1). NCBI lineage: Eukaryota > Metazoa > Arthropoda > Arachnida > Ixodida > Ixodidae > Amblyomma > Amblyomma maculatum. The sequence continues at coordinate 36,193,688 of NC_139354.1, read as the reverse complement.
ATTTTGGGTGTAAGTTCTCAAACAAAAACCTGTGAACTGGGACAAAGCATGAAGCGGATTAGAGTAACCGGGCATCACTGGCGAGGATGGTGCTTCCTCGCCAAAAGTGCAAGCGAAAATTTCATTCCATTTCACACTTGGTCAGACTCCTCTAAAAGGTTCACGTGCCAGCTTTCTGCCTCCCCTACGTACAACGCCATAGTCCCTGCCTTGAACTCAAGAACTAGTGGCATTCTTGGAGAGGAGATATATCACCACCAGCTCTTCTCTGAAACACATCATAACAGCTCACATCTTAACAGCTGTGTTTATCACAAGGCAGTACGAACCCGACCACTGTTACCCGCTATTCTGTAGGTCTGGCTCCAAGAACAAGAAGCACAGCAGCAGCCTACCCTTCACGGTCATGTTATGAAAAAAGTTCCACTTAGCGAGCTCTGTGGACGACTCTAGACTAGAGCCACGTTAGGCCTATTTGTACGCTTTAAAAAAACGCAGGGTTTACCCACCTGTAAGTCTCTGCACAATTAAGTGGTTGTGACAAACATTCAAACCCTTCACTTTTAAGCAGAAATCGACCACCCGTTACAAAACATGCACCCGGCAACTTCCGTTATAGGCTGCGTGCCAGCCTTCGGTCATCATTCCTTTGCAAATCGAACAGCAGACAACCCTTCCTCTCATAGGAAATCACTGGTGAAGCAGCCGAATCGCTGTGTGGCATCATTTCTAGAGCTTAGACCGAAACACATTCGGAGATGGACTGCAAAGTTGCAGCTATACAACTTCCACATCCATAGCCTGTATTGAAATACACACGTACGGTTGGCAAGATTCACCGAACGGTGCTCCGAAGCTTAGTTTTCACACCATATCATCTTGCAAGGAACCCCGTCTCACTTTGAACAGTTTAGCCGCAATGACTTGACTCAAACATGCAAATTCAGTGCGCTCAAAACATACTCGAAACACCCGCAGGACTGTCGGGAAGTTCAAACGAAATGCACTTGTAGGAAGACTGATTTGTTACCGCCAAAATGGCTGCTAGCCACACCCCCATCCCCCTCTTCTCCATTACACTCAGTCATTTTGTCTAAATTGTGCAGTTTACCTTTGGACTAGTCTAGTTCAACAACTACCCTTCGATGCGACAGCACGTCTGTCCATGCCATAATGGCCCGGTTTCATAGATAAACTCGGCAAGAGAGAAAATGCACTGTGCCCTTCTTTATGGACATACTGAGACCCTGAAGCAGTCCAAAGCTTCAAATACGTCCGAATTTGCCAAGGCTGTACACAACATGCTTGCAATCTCTTGTTTGCCGTCAACACCCTGTCATACTTTAATCCATCATCAGCTTTGCTTAGGCACCCTGAAAGAAGAATGATCTGAGCAAAAGGTAATCACATTTACCTACAGCTGCATATATAGCTGGATAGTATACTTTTTCAAACAGAATTCCATAATCATGTAGCTGTCTTAAGCGTACCGATTAACATTGTTGACAGCAGTACAAAAGCATCCCTAAACGACCAACTAATCATTATCTTAACTCCAAAAATTCCCTTACTCCTTACCATGCTACTTTACTCCCTTAAAAGTTATACCCTTAATAGATGCTAATAACCAACCCTTGTAGACTCCTTCAAGTGTGTGGCAACTCTATCACAAAATGGACAATGCACACCAGTAATCTAGCTTTCTGATGCTTGCCGAGGCAAAAGGCACATGCGAAACCTCTTTGCATTAATTGCCCGGATGCAAACGAGGCAAAGGCTGAAGATGGGTCACAGGGCATGTCTAAGCACTCTATCCGCATGATATGGCGTTGAAAAAGATACCAGAAAAGAAAAGGCAGATCGGCTGAATTGAGGCCATTTCTCGACAAGCAGCCATTTTGAGGGTAACCAGGGAGAGTAGAATGGATCACTGAACGAAAGTCTCCACATTCATCACACCACACTACTGAAGTTCTGGCTCGCCCCACATTCGACCGCAAACGACTAGGCGCAAAGATACACTACGCACGTGGCACTTGGACAATCATTCTGTGCACACGAAAAACCACCGAAGATGAGAACATTTTCCACCATTTTAAACAGTTTTGAGAGGCTTTAACGCACCCGCAAGACTATCATTTTCCTTTCTCGTCTGGGTCAGGGACTGAAACTGGACATCTACCTTAATATTCTCTGGGCTCACCGGGCCTGTCAATCCCATACTGATGATCATACAAATGATGCAGCAATACTGACAACAAAATCTGACAGGTGACTTTGATGCTGTTGGCTTCTAGGTAGTTTAGGTTGGATCAAACTACATTTCGAACATATATTAGCAGATATACAACACAACAATAAAAAAAAAAAAACAGTTTGCAAAGATACTGCAACAAAGTTCTAAAGTAACAAGGTCACGGGGCTACACTTTCGAAGATGAAGCACAGAAAAACTGTACAAATGATAATTTTACCGGAACTGCCTAAAACTGAACAAAGCAGTCATTTGGCAGTGACAACATGCAACATTTTATGCCCCAAAAATTGGGCAGCAACATAGGATCTTGAAAGAATGGACACTGAGTTTAAAAACACCAAATAGACTTTTCAAGTTGGCATTGTTAACTTGCAAGAACACCAGGGCATTGACAACAGGGGCACTATCTTCCAGCTTACCCTACTAATCACAAGCCAGGATTAATAAAGCTGTGAAATTATCTCAAAGCAGTCATCAACTTTTAAACTTTGACACAATTTCTGTCGCCAGTTTCACCATCACTTAAGAAAATCATGCATAAGAGAGGACCGACCCTTTTTCACAAAGCGTGAATAAACAACCATCGGTAAAACTAATGTATGCACTAGAAACCGAACTGAAGGACTGTTAAGGCATGCTCTCCTGGGAGTGCTCGGTTCAGTAAAGTAGTAACATCACGGACTGACATTAAATAGTTACTAGTTACTAATAATTACTTCTGTAAAGATACTAAAACAACCAGAAGATTTTATCAGGTACTTTATCTATCCCTTTGATGCTAAAAGAAACATAGTTCTAACAAGAGTTTTACTGAACCGCATTTTAATTATTTATCTGGTTTTCACATTATTTGGTTCTCGATACCTTCCTCAGAGTACAGCAGTAAAAAAGCTTGATTCAAGCAAGCGTACAAACCAGATAAAAAATCTCGCGACCACAGGGTTTGCTCTTGCGTAAGTAGGCAGTAGAAACACAACTGAAGCTTCAAACCTCACGAGACTATTAAAAACTTTCATCCCTCAGTCCCCCAAACGTTTATCAGGTTTTAGTAGTGTGCTTCCGAGTGCTCCATGTCACAATTGAAAACCAACTTCTCTGGCCCAAAAACTTTCGACATAAACTGTACATTCGGCACAACTCCGCTTCACATGCTGACAGCCCACAAACACATGCAGCAGCTGAGATCTCGTAAAACAGCCCACCATTCCTGAGAAGGAAAGAAGCGCTCTCTGCTGAATCCTGTGCAACTTCACTCGGCATAAAGAAGGAGGTGACAAAAAAATGTGTCGATTGCGGGGAACGCTAACCAGTTGAACGACATAAAAGAGAAAAGAACATGCGAGAAAGCAAGGCATAATAACGAAGGCTGACAAAATGAATGCAAGACAGGCACGTAAGAGACACTGGACGCGTTTTGTGCGCGCAGCTCGAGTTTTCTTTGACACAGGGAGAGAGAGAGAGAGAGAGACGGTGACGACAGTCTGCACCGGGATCCACAGTAGGCGTCTTCGCGCTCGAGGGGAAGGAAACGTCACTCCACACGGGAGGCTTCGGAGTGGCCCTCCGCGGTAGTTGTCGCCGCAGCGACGGCACCGACAGCTCCTCGAGCTCACACCCTCACACACTGTCGCCTCACAGTCACACGGGTTGTTTCACTGGTGTTCTTTGAAAAAAATAACACTAGGCAACAGCAGCAGCAATGTCGTGATCCTGGATGGCCTAGAAATAAAAGGGGACAAATCTCAGTACATACTCTGGAAGGTCTCAATTTGGATCCTAACTTAAAGGGACACTAAAGACAGCCAAAGATGGTATGAAAATCTAATAAACTACATTTGGTGATACTGTCGCCGCATATCCGGCAGCAAAAAATCGAATAATTGCTGAGATATTGCGATAAGAAGTTGAGGTTTTTTCTTGTTCCCGCCGGTCGAATTCAAACTGTGGCCTCCAACTACGTAGTTTGAGTTGAGTGACGCACACTATGACGTAAGCGGAGACTCCATGATAGCTAGCGAGCCGGCGTGGCCCGCGGCGTCGCATCCCTCAAGGGCCAACTTGGCAACAGCGTACTCGCAATGACGGTCCCAGCCGAAATAAATAAAACGATGAAGAGAGTAATTTACCGAGCGATGGGCCCATAAAGGAAGAAAAAAAAAACAGAGCGCTTGTAATGCACAATACTTTACATGTTACTCAAGCTTTTGCGCTCCTTCTTGCACTGTGTATAAACAAACCGAGCCCTCGGTCATCGCAACGCTTCCTGACATGTTTACATACAAATAAGATGTAGTTACCAGCAAAATAGTGTCCTCGCTGCTGCGCTTGTCAGTTTTGAAGCTTCGTCGCACTTTTTTCCTTCAAGGTTTGTGCTACAGCTCCGTGTTCAGCGAAAATTACGTCCACGGTAGCAGAACATGACCGAAGTGCCGGCGCCACTACATTTGCCAGCGCTGTGAAATTCCACATGTTAAAATGGATCCAGTGCACAATACAGTGCGCATAGGCATCCAGAACATTAGTTGCAAGACGTGAGAGCAGGCAGCATGCGCCGATGATCAAAAGTTGTAATTTTTAGACCGGCAGCAGAAACACTATTGTAAATGGGGCCATGACATAAAAACTATAAATATTTCCAAGGTTCTTGTGGCGCGGCGTAGCCGAGCGGTTAGCGGCGAACGTTACGGAGCAAGCAGTAGCGAGTTCGAGTCTTACCGCTTCTGACTTTTTTTTTTTTACAAATCAATTTTTTTTAACCTTTTGTAATGCATTTCTGGTACTTCGTTATTTTTAGTTTTTACTTTTTACCCGAGGCCCTTTTTTTCGCCGGGCGACGAGCGCAATATATCGACGCTCTCCTTGGTATGAGCAGCAAGTATGCCCCTTTTGTTTACGACGCCTGCAAATAGCACGTTGAAGGTCTCGTTGACGCAGTATATGTTGGTCAGATGTGCCATGATTTAGTGAACAATTGAATGATAATGAGTTTTTCCTTCGGTACTTAGCATATGTATGCTTTTCGTGGCGTACGTAGCTGCAGTCAAGCGGTCAGGTCGCAGTCGAAGCGGCAACGGCGGCGATTTGTTGGCGCAGAAGTGTAAACGAAGGAGTGTGTCGGCGGTAGCGGATTTCGCTCGCTCGTGCCTCCGAATGCTCAAATGGGAACCATCAAGGCGCATCTGCTGCTCCAAGCTCGTAATTCAGGCGCTGCAGGTTCAAACAAACTATCCGAGTGCGCACGAAATGCCTGAGCCGAAACATAACCAAAACTCTAAGTATATTTTTGTATTTGCCTTGCAACGTTTACGTTGCCTTTTCGCCGTCGTTTACGTATGATAAAAGCGTGTTATGTTTGAGAAAAAACGTACTACCGCATTCAAACATGCAACGTAATTCGCATTTTTCAGCCTCCGGGATCCCTAGCGCGTCACGTGATTTGTAGTTGCAAGCCTCGGCCGTTTGGCTGTGGTGGCGATACCTGTATTTCTGTTATTCTTCTTTACTACCTTATAACAGCTCTGTTTTCAGTAAGTGGTCATTTTGTAATCAGGAACTGGCATTCTATCTATGCAAACCAACTTCCTTTCTCTCTTTAGTGTCCCTTTAAACTTCCTAATAATTATTTATTAATTACCCTATTAATAACCTCTGCTTCAGGCTGTCTGAACGCACTATGTTTGCAATGCATGCTAGAGCTCCAATTGAAAGAGCACTCTGTTATAATTCCATCTTTATAACCAAGTTCTGTAATCAGGCCATCTTTCTAACTTAGTTCTGCAATGAGGAATGAAATAACAAGGGAAGCGGGGAGTGTCAATGGTTACATGTAAGTACCTAATATGACGGATGATTTCAATAATGTTTAGTGCGATGTTCAAGCATGAAAAGCATTGAAAAAAAAAAAAAAAAATGTTTGAATTAGCAGTAAACCTAGCCAAAGGCCCCACCGATCTGTTTCCAATTGTTTTCTGGCTCTACCATCAAAGTGAATCTTCTTATCTCACTTTCTATCAACTCCTCTGAAGCATCTTAGTAGGCAAGGTTTTGAAGACTTTCAGGCGATAAACTGGTTAACAAACTGCCAAGGCCTGAAGGACGGCTAGAGTTTCACTTGTGCAAGCCATTCACAAAATGAACTCACGCAAGTCGACTGAAAGCTGCCGTCATAACTAGACGCGCCACTGCACGGAGCCAAACCAGGTAATAGACAGGTGATGTAGTCGGTTATCACAACGAGCTGCTGACCTCTATAGGCCGACAGCAACGGTACTTCTCGTACTCTCACAGCAACGGTACCTCTCGTACTCCCTCGTACTCTCACAGTCCACTCACAATGCTGATTCGCTCAGTCCAGGTCGATAGGCACGGAGTGAAGGCTGGGCTTGGTGTCGGATGACAGCGCACTGGTGTCGTTGGGCGGGCTCCCCGTGTAGATCTTGAGGGCGCGCTCTTTCCTCGGGGACGGGACGGCCTTGACACCCTTAGGGGCCCTGGTTTGCACGAAAAAATAACGATTTGTAAGATTAAGCAGAGAGATGGCACATAAAGAAGACGCACTCCATTCATCCTTAGTGTGCATCACTGCAAGAACTAGAGGCATATCTGCCCCTTAACACTATCACATCTGCTCAAACTATGAAAAAAAAAAGAGCAATCTGTACAGAATCAGGCCAACCATGTGGTATAATTAGAAAACGGTATAATCTTCCAAAAATAAACCCCCAGAGCATCTATGCACACTGCACTCTACCATGTCTCGCAGTTCATTGCACCCAACGCAAGGTGCACCCCTTTCCTTCTGCGAAGGTGCACAAACATTGATGCAGCAAAAACGCACTTACATTAAAAAAATTTATTAAATTTTTCTGTAATTCACATCAGAGCAGTCCTTTCCATTATGTTTCAAAAGTTATTCTTCCTTCCTCTCAGCACGTATTCGCATTTCAAGAGGAGATAGTGCCTCTCGCCCCATGTTACAAATTTTCGTGCCTCAGTGCAGCGAGACAACAGAAATGACCAATAAAGAATCAAAAAAAGAACCTGAGAAGCACGCACCTGACATTTTCTCGACTGGAAATCTCCTGCTTCTCTTCCTCCGTCAGTTCTTTCAGGGGCTCCGTTCGGTCACTGCACGCAAAAGCAAGTGGCCATTGAACCTTCATCCAGCAAAGTCCGGTGATATCCAGAAAACATCCGGCAAAGTCTGGTGGTGTCTCAATCTTACCGGTAGAGCACCACCAGGCCATCCTCGCTTATGTACAGCGGCCAAGAGGTGAGGGAAGGCGCATTCAGGTGCCACTCCATCTCTGTGTGCACCGTCAACGATGACACCAGACACGGGAACTGGCCGGGGCACTGGGTAGAGAGAAGAGCAGAACCTTATTTTCTTCGCCTTTCTAAGTCTTGCACCAAGCGGTTCAATCACTGTGGCATACAATTGTAAAACGAAAGGCTCTGGGGTTAAAATCCCAGTCACACCCTTGCTTGCTTTGAAGTAAAATGCAAAAATACCCTTGTGTTACACTCTGTCCATGCACAGCAAAGAACCACAAATGGTTGAGTTTATTCCAAAGCCCTCCATTTTGTAAAGCCCCATAGCCTGTGTGCCGCTTTGGGAAATTAAAACACGTACTGTATTTACTTTGTCATACAGCCCAACCACCCCATACCACACTGTACGACTCCACATTGCACTGCTGTACAATACACCGGTGCACACTACACTGCGCCACCTAGTAGCATACTATAAAAAAAGACCTAATTATAACAGCATTGTGCGCAGTAGATTGTGGAAGAAAGTGGGCTGGATCGATGAGATTAGCAAGTCTGGGTGACCACAGCTGGCAACAAAACACACAGGAGAAGCCCCTGCCCTGCTGTAGATAGAGAGCGATGATTTTACAGGTTACACTAAGGCTGCCTTAACAACAGGCTGCAAGCATTCCTTTGAAATGAAAAGATAGAGGCGGAAAATTTTTTATTCCATGTTTTGACTTTACATATGGCTCAACACAGCAGCATTCACCTGCAACTGGAGAATGATTTATAACTGGATTTCTTCATTTATGTTATTTGTTTCCACAGCTGAATGATGACCATGACAAAGTTCAGCACAGATCACATGATGCATAAAAAAAAATCAACACAAATTCTTTGTCCGTTAAATATGCTACAATTACAATAGTTAATTCAGCTTGCATAAAAACTAGCAAAGCTCGTAATGAAGAACTTTACACACACAGACTTATGCACGCATGCATGCACATCCCAAAAAATCTACCTTTTGTATAATGCTATAATGCCATAGCCAACATCCAGCTATTACCCTGACGGGGTGGCGCAGTGGTTACGGCGCTCGACTACTGTTCCCAAGGACGCAAGATCGAATCCCGGCCTCGGCGGCCGCTTTTCGATGGGGGCGAAAAGCAAGGCGCCGGTGTGCTGTGCGATGTCAGTGCACGTTAAAGAACCCCAGGTGGTCGAAATTTCTGGAATCCTCCACTACGGAGTCTCTCATAGCCTGAGTTGCTTTGGAACGTTAAACCCCACAAACCATCATTGAGCTATTGAAAACGAAAGTGTGGAAATTGATTACAAATCATTTGCTGGTCATCATTGAATACCACATGATAATAGAGTAAAATTTAGGTGATACGAATTCGGTTGATATGAATTTGCGAAATTCCCCAGCCGGAGTGCAAACTTTTGGATGTTCTGAACACTCTCCCGCACTCCTTCATATGACACACACACGCGAACTGCAACTTTGAGCACTACACACTGACCACACATCATTGACTCCACGATCGCCAGACTCTCTGTATGTACGTACCACGGGCAGTTTGCGGTGACGCATGGCCTGCACCTCGCCGACAAGATTTTCTGTCTGGCACGCGCCGCGATAAGCTTTCAGCAGCGCTTAGATCACAAACCGCAGATGTCGCAACCACCACAGTTGGCAACGGCATACGCGGCGAGTGCGCACAGATTGCACATCGCTGTCTGCGTGGCATGCATGCTGACATCTCCTGTCAAGCTGTACGTGCCGTGAGAAGTATGTGGAAGAGGGCGGACCGCAAATCGCCAGTATCGTGATCGCTTTCCAAGCCGCAAAAAGTTCGCAGCGGCGCGCGGCCCTAAGTAGTGGCCGACGGCGCATGTAATAGGTGCACACGCACACTGCACATCGTAGACTTCGCAACTGCTAGTCTCGACATACTTATCGTGAGCAGGCTGCGGCTCCACGCAGCCAGCACGTCGCTATCTCTTGTGCTGTACGCGCCACGAGAAGTCTGGAGAAGCCCGCAGCTCGCATGTTGCCGATATCGTGATTACTTGTCGCACTGTGTGCGCAGTGAGTGGTGAGCTGTAACCGCATGACCGTAATATTCCTCGGACATAAACTGATCTGTGCGAATGCCTTTCCTATGCTTCTGCATACTTACTTTCCTTCGTTCTGATGTTACAAATGTTTTTGCGACCCCTTGAGATTCGTATCACAGAGGTTCTGCTGTACATGCATATTAATGCCTGGCCTGTCATTAAGAAAAAAAAATTACAATGACAATTTTTCTTGACAAACCACTTCAAATCTAGCTAGCTAAATATAAACCTCGTTTCAGTATACGATGTTGCAGAAATTAGTGATGAATAAAATACACATTTCCACAAGGCAAACTAAAAGACTGCTTCGCAATTCCAATGCTCACCTTGGAAACTTCAATGACATCCAGCTGCAAACCACTCAGCTGGGACAACTGCAAGTTCCAAACACACACAAAAGAAACTATCAAAACAGACCGGAAATGACCAAGAAATACAGAAGTGAAATCTCACAAAATGTGAAGGAGCAAAATGCGATGCTGTGAGTCCATTCAAGCACCTCAATGCTTTTCCTGGCATGGCACGTATGCAGCACAAAGTGAGTAACACGCAGAAGTAAATTGGAAGTTTCCTTCCGCTGCTATATCTGTGATTGAATGCTTGAAGGTTGCCAGGATCAAGCAACAGAACAAATGCAGTAACCGCGGTTACTTGCTCATGCTAAAAAGGAAGCATAGAAACGTACGCGTGCACACACACACACACACGCACACAAAAATGACAGCAGTAGTTTGCATGATCTCTCTGGGTTTGTGCACAGCTGTACGTTTAGTTTAATGGTGCAGTACACCAAAGAGGGTTAAATACCAGCCGCTCTCTGTTCTGCAAGGCTCAAACTTGCCCAGTGTTTTTAACAGGTTAGTGAAATCAATAACACATTGTCCATTAAATGAGGAAAATATATACAATCACTTCTTGTGTGGCACATTAACATGCCAAAGTGTGGATATGCCACTTGGCAATCATGATGGCACCTTGCATGTTGCCAACCGCTTATTAAAGAATGCGAGGCAGTTAAATGCATAAAAAAAAAGAAAAATTGGATGATCTGAGCATCACACAAGTAGTGCTACCTTGCTGTCACAGAAGTACAGAAAAAAATGAGAGATTTTTTAAACTAAAACTTTTACCTTAGGAACAGCTACATATACCGTTGAAAGGCAGTGCTTCACTTGTGTATCACGTCAGAGATGCTACAGCACTACCTGTCTGAGAACAGCGACAGAAAGAAAACCACGTCCCCCTTAATTTTTGAGACAATTGCATGGCACTACTGCCCCTGATATTTAAATAGAATTTAGACTTTTCCAGTTAGATGAAATGGAAGTGTCATTTTGCTTGGTTTTTCTTTGGTTAGGCTTAGGTGGTTAAGACATTGGCAGACATGGATTTGCCTTGTTGCCGAGACTCTGGAGTCGAGGACGTCGACAACTACAAGAGGGAAGACACGGTGCTGATCTGTTGTCAAAGGTCGGTGTCAGAAGTCAAGTGGTGGTACACCACAGGTGGTACTATGGTTAAGCTATGTAGCCCCATTGTGACCTCTGACGTGTTGAAGGTCAAGTGGCCTGCAAGGCTGACCTTGGCTGGTACATGGCATAGTGAAGCTTTCGCTTCAAAATCAATGTCTGCGTGAACTGCACCTCTTGCATTTCCCCAAGAATGTACCAAGTGGTCTGGCAGTGTGCATTCCACTCACCGCTTCCTTGAGGGCTCCAAAGGTGCGCTCGGTGAGGACGACCTCATCCAGAGGGTCAAAGGTGAAGGTCGAGGGCCGCCAGCGGCGTACAAACAGCACCAGGCTGCTTGATGAAAGGACCTTCTCCGGCCCTGCGCAACCAAGGCAGGAGAACGTGTTAACCAACCTGACATATCGCCAGGAAGTGAGTGGGTCGAGCAACTGTCATCACAGTGCCGATGCCAGCTAGACAAGCGCATGCAAGAAAACACGAATGCACACCAAAGAAATGCCATACTTGTACGAGTAACCGAAGTAATCTCACTCTCACCAATTTTTAAATGCCCCTGTGGCAAGCCGCTGAAACACAACATATTCCAGTTACTTTGCTAAAGTAACTAAGTAACTGAGGTAAGTTACTACACTTTACATCCAGTTATTGAACTTAGCATTTTATTAGGGGCGCTGTGCTAAAGCTGTCTGAAAAGGACTGATGACTCTGGCTGTATAGTGCACTGGACTGCAATGTCTAGCAATGCGCTTGCTACACGTTGTAGTCATTATGTACTTCTCAACTTGCTCTCCACCAGTCATGTGAACAATGCATCAACGAGGCGAGGAAGTCCTTTTGACCAATTATTTGCTGTTCTGATGCTGTTACTGTTGACTTGCTGCAACAAGGAGCCCTTACCAGGCAGCACCTCCAGGAATACTTTGTGAGAGAGGAACATAGAGGCGTCTGTGTCAAAGCGGTCCCAGTCGAGGTATACCGAGCCTGGATTGCCAGAGGACTTTTTCCTGAGTCGACACCTGCAGGTGGCAAACACAGCTGTCAACAATCCTGGCAACAACACACCCAATGAGAAGAGGATGACAGTATGTAGTACCATAAAAATTTAGGCCTGTATATACGCACGGCAATGAGCAACCTAAGCAGTCAATTATGGATGATGTTTTTTAATGGCGCAGGAGTACCTCAGTCAGCACCACGGTTGATGTGTCAGTCTACAGTGGTGGAGAGCGCAAAGCAGGGACATGTACACGGACGTAGGCACATAAGGTAGGGAGCTGCACAAGGAAGAGCTGCACGAGGTGGAGAGCTGGGAGAGGTGGAGAGCTGGGAGAGGTGGAGAGATGCACGAGGTAGAGAGATGCACGAGGTAGAGAGATGACCGAAGCAGAAGCTACGCATGGCAGGGCAGAACACAGGGCAGGGAGGTGAGGTAGACACAGTGGAAGGTACACAAGGTGGAGCACACAATGTAGGGTATCCCATCTCTATCAGACAATGCGGAACTGACTAGCTTACTCTGCTTACCTGTTGAGAGGAATGTCCTCACCGCACCGCTCACGAATTTCATGCAGGATCTCCTTCTTAATTTGGAGCACAGTCATGCCTTGCGTGAAGATCCAGTCCAGCAGGAACTTGCTTGGCTATACAGAACAAGAAAAAAAAATTAAAATGAACAGGAGGAAAGTTAGCCCTTGGTTTATCCACGGGGAAAGAAGCTCCTTCGCAGTTGAATCTCCATAATACAATAATGGTTAATTTGAAGATAACTTCCCGGCCAAGTACCTTGTGCACAAAATGAATTTTGAATGCTCTGAATGCTCATCCATGCCAACAAAAGATTTAAATAATTAAGCTCCAAATGCACCGTTAGGTTCTAAGCATGACCATGTCGTCGAGAGACTAAATAAATTCCACTGGCCATGAACAGAACTGAGCGAATGCATTTCCCGTGGTTTTGAATGTTGCCCTTGTTCATTTTCAATGATCATTTCAGTTACTCATTTCATTTTCAGCTATCTTCTGTAAGAATATTTTCCGCGACATACCCCTGAGGACAGCATTATTAAGATTCTGTCATCTCTATGCTGACACTGACATTGTACACAAACTTTCACTATCGTCGGGCGAACAGGGTGTTCCTAAGGGATCAGGTAACACCAGCCAAGCAAGCAGCCTCACCTCTGGAGAGTTTGGAGAGAGCAGGAACACTTCCATGCGATGCTCGCCAGATTTGAGTGCCCTGCCCAGCTTGATTAGGAGCTGCACAGGACAAAACACGCTAGCTAGAACAACCTCACCACTTGGCTCCACAACACTGCACACAACCCAGTCTTCACCAAAACTATAGTATAGTATAGTTAAGTATAATACTTAAGACAGTGCAAAATTGTTAACAGCCTAATTTTTTATCTTCGCATTTGCCTTTACATGCACATCTTTTCGTTCAAGAACAAGTAATGAGCAACAATGAATAATAAAAGGGGAAAATTCACATATCGTAACAGGTTCCAGCATTAGCTGCAAAAGAAAATTTGCTTTTTTTTTTTTTGCCTTCATGCTTCGTTTATCTCACAATCCTTTGTGCCAAAATTTGCTGCCAGGCAGCGTTTCGTTTCAGTGCAAATCAATTTCTTATACGGGCGTGCAAATATTCAAATCTTCAAAGAGTATTTGCTCATTGACTTCATTAACACCAGCCACTTTCAGTCCTTAGCAATTTTTCTAAACAAACCTAACAACCACGAACACTGAATTTCCTGTCAATCCTCGCAAAGAAAACTGCTACTGAATGGCAGTACCTCGCACCTGCACCATGCCCATTCTCACTACTCGTATTTGTACTGTCAGCATGTGAAAAAAGCCCATGAAAGGAAATGTTAGGCCTAGTGTGCAATCGATGCTCCCCAGATGTCTAAAGCCGCCAGAACGTGCTTGATCATAACGAACATTGACAGTCATTGGCATTGCATTTATTGTATTAGATTTTTACAGCACATAACCCGATTGTCCTTTTGATAGAAAAAAAGTCAAAAGGTCCGTTATGCATGCTTTTTTTTATGTTTGATACGCATGCATCACTCAATTGACACTGGAGCCCGCCAGTGCGCAGCATGCTTGGTCGGCAGTTTTACCGTATTTACTCGCATAATGATCGCACTTTTTTTTTTTAAATATTGACGGAAATTTCGGGGTGCGATCATTACGCGGGGTAAATTTTCTACAAAAAATTTTTGAGCACCGAAAACGCAAACAAGTTGCAGGTCAGATGTCTTAGAACATATATCTCGATTACAACCAAAAATGAAAGCTGAGTAAGGCTTACCTTCGCAATAAACACGCACATTAAGCATCACATGGGAGTGCACAATGCCCATTTATTTTTTTTCGTCAGTACTCTAATCAAAGTCTGAATCCTCGCCATCTTCGCTTTCACTGCTGCACGACTCATCGGAAACGGCAGTGTCGTCGCTGGGAGCATCTTCACAATCCCACAGGAAGTCATCTTCCGTTCCATCCAAAGCGTTAGATATGCCTGTCTTCTTAAAACTCTTAGCCACTACCTCGTCGGGGATACTGCTCCACGCTTCTGTTGGTTGGTTGGTTGGTTGGTGGGGTTTAACGTCCCAAAGCAACCCAGGCTATGAGAGACACCGTAGTGGAGGACTCCGGAAATTTCGACCACCTGGGGTTCTTTAACGTGCACTGACATCGCACAGCACACGGGCGCCTTGCTTTTCGCCTCCATCGAAAAGCTCCCGCCGAGGCCGGGATTCGATCCCGCGTCCTTGGGAACAGTAGTCGAGCGCCGTAACCACTGCGCCACCCCGGCGGGGTCCACGCTTCTGTGATCCACGAGCACAGCATCTCCACGGATGGCCTTCTAATCTTTCCGCTCGGCGTCAAATCATGCTGGCCCATCGCCATCCACTCAGCATAAAGTCGTCGAACGTTGTCCTTGAACGGTTTGTTCAAAGACACGTCGAGAGGCTGCAGCAGCGAAGTCAGGCCGCCAGGAATGACTGCAATGTCCGTGTGCAGCTCTTTCAACTTGGCACGCACGCTATCCACAAGGTGACCCCTAAAACTGTCCAAAACCAGAAGCGAGGGAAGCAGAAATGCTCCTGGTCTTCTTCCCCAAACAGTCTTGATCCAGTCGACCATCAGGTCTGCAGTCATCCACCCTTTCATCTGTGCACGTATATGGATGCCACGGGGAAAGTTTCCCTTCGGAATAGTCTTCCGTTTGAAGATCACGTATGGTGGCAGCTTCTGCCCGTCGGCCGTCACAGCAAGCATGACTGTGCATCGCTGTTTTTCTGCGCCAGACGTCTTCACGAGGACTCTCCGAACACCCTTCTCGTTCACAGTTGTATTCCGGGGCATGTCGAACGTCAGTGGAGTTTGATCGGAGTTTCCAATTTGCGACATGAGGTAACCGCATTTTTCGCGAAGCCTAGTGACGAAGTGATGGAAGTCTATCACTTTGCCTTCGTACGCGGCTGGGAGCCGCTGGCACAACGACGTCCGCCGCCTCTGGGAAAGTCCATTCCGTCGCATAAAGCGAGTCGTCCAACCAGAGCTAGCGCGGAAATCCTTTGCGGCGATTCCCAGCTTCCTGGCAGTTGTGCGCGCCTGCGTCTGTATCATTTCTAATGACACTGCACAACCATCCTTGCGCAGGTCCCTCACGTATTCTAGGACCGCCTCCTCAACACGAGGGAACTTGCCCGTTTTGGGTCCACGGAAAGCCCGCCGTGTCTTGTTCGTAGCCATCAGCTTCTCGCGCTGCTTCTTCCAATAGCGTATCCTCATTTCGTCCACGCCGAAATGCCTACCGGCAGCGCGGTTGCCATGCTCCAGTGCATAGTCGACAGCCTTGAGCTTGAACGCGGCGGTGTAACTGGCATACCGCCCCATGGTGAAATGGCGTAAACTCTCACAAAAACACAAAGCACGCTACGACGCTGCCGAATTGCAAAATGGCGAACGCCGCAAAGCATGGAATCATGGGAACTCCAACGTTACTAGACTAGGTTGGGAACTCGTCGGAATGCATTCGCTGCGGGATGACTGCAGATCAACCACCAGGCGGCTCCATGTTCGGGGTGCGATCATTACGCGGGGAATTTAAAAAATGGAATTTTGACCTCAAAATTCAGGGGTGCGATCATTACGCGAGTGCGATCATTATGCGAGTAAATACGGTAATGTTGTCATCTTTTCTTTCATGTGCCACTGTTTTGGTAGGGTGGGAAACTCCTTTTGGCTGCTAGGTACACTAGTCGAAACTACGCATTTTTTGACTGCAGATTCCAAAATTCAACAGTAAAAATGCTTTTGCGTGCCTCGCTAATCAGCCTGTTGACGAGATTACAACAAGACTGTAATCACATTGCATGAAGCATGCCAGAAACTTGTCAGTACAGCCCTTCTAGCGTGCGGACCCATGTTGTTCCTACCTTGGTGTCCTCCGCATACGAGACAAGATTGTCTGAGAGCTTGGTGCACTCAAACTCCTGGTTGTTGGAGTACACCCGGAACACCTGCGTGCAAGAGCGGCAGCGAGCTCAGAACTCAAGTAAACAAAAGATGACACGGGGATTTCTTCCTATGCTCACCTTGAAGTGGCTGGAGTCGATGCCCACGAATGGCTCCAGTTCTTTCTTTAGCGAGGCAAATGTGATGCGCTTGTCGACATACACACGAAGCCCTGTACAAGAGAAGAGAGGCAGTGGTCTCAGTTTTTAAGGCAAAAAGGCTTTCTTGGCTCATCAGTGGCATGCGCAGAAAGTGACTGTCCACGGAATGCGCAACCAGACAGATCCAAACCCAATCCAGCAAAATCTACATAACAAGCCAGAAAAGACAATACTGAATCCAGTCACGATTACTTGGCTGCAATGCCTTAATGATATTGCATAACGACTAGCCCCATTAGCCATAGCCTGGATCCAAGCCATAGGCAAAACATCCAGTCCCAAATCCACATAACAAGCCAATACCAAATCCAGTCATTGTTAATTGGCTTTGACGCCATAATGACAATGTATAGACTTAGGCGTGCCAGCGACTTGCAACATAGTCACTGCCCTAATCCAAGTCATAGCCAACAATGAAATTAAGAATTCACATAACAAGCCAACCAAAGTCAATGCAAGACAACCGTGCTTTCACGTTGCCTCACACACAGTGGAAGAATACATTAGGTAAGCGAACGACCGCCACCAGCCGCTGAGCACCAATGTTCTGTTTCCATAGCACACGACAGATGGCGCAACGAACTTCTACCTGCTGCGATCGCGAATCTGCTGAGGTTCTGCTGTTGCGCCTGCTTGCGCGCTCGATTATATTGTTGAACTCGTCGCCCTCATGCCGAATTTCACCGATCAACTTCAACCGGCCCTCATTCCTCGCATCAAAAATGTTATCCCCGGCGACTGCTAGAATCGTACTTAGCAAAGAACGCAAACCTGTGAGAATTATGTTTTTCTCTTGCCGCTCTCACCGATTCAATCTGTTGGCATGAGTTCCGTGGGAGGTTTTATATAGCTACTACAATGATGAATAGAAGATTGAATATTTTTCATTGCTAAGAGAATAACAATAACAAGCATGCACGGATGACAAGTTGGAGAACAGGACAGGTTTTATCAGCCAGCATGACGCACCAGAGCGAGAGTGTATAGTTGCACCTCGGCCCGCTCAATGTGGGTACTGCCTGCAACAAAGCCCATTCAACCGAGACTCCGTATGTTTTGAGGCGAAAGCCTCTAATGCCTCATCGTTCATGCCAGTGTTCAATTAAGTATGCCCATGCAGCTTTTTTCCCTGCCACGGCCGTCTGGTATGACTCCAGTGATTGCATGCACACATGAAGCATAAACAAACTTGGACAAACCATCTCGATGGTGGCCCTTTTTCCTAATTCTGCATACAAGTACTGCAAGGTTGTATTTACTTGATTCTAAACCCGCAAGCAACCACTTTTGTTTTGCTAAAATAGACTAGGCTGACAATAACACTAAAAGTTTAGAAAGCAGTCTTATTCATTTATTTTTTGAAACATCAGAAGCACACGTTCACACAGATTTCAAATTATATGACAAATACAAAGCAAAGTTGAAAACATTCAGGGTTTAAACAGTGCACTCGTCCCAGGTGCATCTGCTCACACAAGCTTCGACATTTTTCTCAAGTCCTGGCTTTTTTTCTCATTCTTATTTTTTAATTGCCGGCAGTACTGCCGCATGCGCATACAAACATAGTAGTAATTAAACTGGCCAAATATCCTCTGTGCAATTCGCAAGAGAAGGTAAAGTGATGATCCCCCAACACAGCGTCAGTTGTCTTGTCATGCGCATCCCTCTGGCTTGCTTGTTTCGTGAACTCTTGCCCAGTCTGCTTAAAGAGCTGGAAAAGATGAGCGTTTGGATGTGTTAGCCTCCCTCTCGTTTTGCAGTTCACAAGGTCTGCTTCAGGGGCTCTTGATAAACCTTTGCGTCCCATAAGGACTTGTTTCCAAATGGTGCATGACATCTGATTCACCAGCTTTCTTGTGACAAATCCGGTGATGTAATAGATAATGCAGTCGACAACGGTTGCACTGCATTATTCATGTTCAAATATGTCTTCGCACTCCCAGTTTCCCTCGTTGATTAGGCCGTCCAGCTTGTGTTTGAAATCTTCCAGTTTTTTCGTGCACTCCACAGCTGAACACTTGTATGTGTGTCTGAGGTCAGCCAATGTCACAAAAGCAGACTGGCTGTTTTCGGGGGCCATACAGTTGCCAAACTGCGGTAGCTTGAGCAACGAATAAAGGGAAAGCATACGATAAAGTTGCAAAAACGTTGGAAAAGTAGGATGCTCATTTTGTCCCCCTGCTTGCCTTATGCCAAAAAAGCATTCCAAGGCGTCATGGTTCATCTTAGCTGAAAGGACGTACTTGAATCCACATTTCGTCAACAGGTAAGCTGACAACTCTCTAACAGACTAACGTCACTCGCAGTCCCTCCGAAGTAGACTGAGTAAAAAAAAAAGGTCTTTAGGAATGACTCCATCCATAACCTCTTGTTCCCACTCGTCGAGCCACCTGGAGCACTGTCAATAATCAGCAAGTCCTTGCATCCAAAAGTGAGTCCTTCGGCAGGGAAGCGGCGGTTGAGGGCATCGAATAAGTCAAGAAAAAAGGTAAATTCAACAGTTGGCTCCGTGTTGTAGAGTGGAGGTGCACCTCTCTTCGTGTAAAACTATCCTTTTAGCTACAGAGTTGCTGAAAAGCTGGGTTGACAGTTTCACCCACATTTTCAGCATGTTGGAGGGGTTGACGTGGTTATAAGTTAGCTTTGGGAAAACTCAGTTCTGCAGCATGTTTTGTGTCTGCCACGTACAGGGCATCATAGTGGGACCATTTTATAAACTGGCCTTGTCTTCTGAGAACCTTCTTTTCAAACAGCCAATTGCGAATACATTTAAAAAGGTGAGGGGCATCTGACAAGACACACTTTTCTAGAGATATCTATAGGATGCTCAAATGCATTCACAACATGACCCAGTGCACCATTGACTCAAAGCTGTCCCCACATTGCTCGGTTGGTTGAGGCACCGTCGCACACAACCTCATCAACAAATATACCAGCATTCTCTAAGTGCACAATGCACTGGAGAAGTAGCTGAGCTGGAAGTGTGCCTTTCGTTGGTCCTTTTAATGCAAATACAACTACAGGTTGCATGTAGCTTTCCCTGAAAGGAGAAAATGCAAAGACAAGACCATGGTCTGCCAGCTCATTGCTCCAAACACTTTGGTCTCCGTGATCAACAAGACCACTGTATGTCATCGTCTGAGAGTGAACGGCCATCTCTTTTCTCATATGTATTTCATCTAAAATGAGCATTTCTCTTTGAAATTCTGTTTTATTGGAGACTCATCTTAAAAGCTTTAAAAAAGTCTTCATCAAATCCACATTTAAGCACAACCATGCTGATATATTTCCTAATTGTGGACACACAAGGAATGGGGAATATGCTATTGCTTCGCAAAAAGGAATATGTAGCAGAGCTTCGTATATGGAGCAGCAAGCACAGTAACAGCCAGTCATCTGTATATCTCCTATTGTTTTTTGTTGTGCACTTGGCAGCAGAAATACATTCCTTGAAGAGAAGTAGCTGTGCTGGTGGTACATCAAGAGCCCGCAATTTTCCTCATCTTTCAATTTCATCATCTCCTTCTTGCTGTCTTCCAATTGTTCCTTCGGCAGCTTGTTGCGTTTCAGCAGTCTTGCTCGTGAACGCTGCTATGTAGCTCCTGAAGTTCGCAAGAAGTCAAGCCTTTGCTGTTCGGCAGGCAATGCAGTTGTGCGCAGCGCTGACAGCCTTATGGATTTCAAGCATTGCTTCTGCTTTGTCCAGAAAATTTGTCGGTCAGCATGTATTCTTAATGTGTCTGTGAGACTGCTGCATGGCCGACATATAGCACCTCCAGATGTCACCAACGGGCACTTATTGTGCCTCCACTTCCTCTAACATTAAACAAAGGCATACTCAGGCAACACGGAGGAAAAACTTTTGAGACTTGGTCCTCCAGAGCAAACACTCAAGTCGCTGACAGCTGATAACATCGATTCCACTTCAGAGACAATTCGCGAACGAACTAATCAACTCGCATTCAACTGGCTTTCCTAAAATATACAACTGGACTAACATGTCGCTTTTTACATGTAGAGGCTTTTTCGTAAACACGACACAAGACCTGTCGCATTGTTGGATGCGTCATTGAACAAGACTTCCTTAATCCCCTCAGCATCGATTCTGTGAACCACCCAAGATGGTTCGGGAAGGCACAAGTTAGGTGCGGAGCTGATCAAAAGTTCAAACGGTGTCCTGTTAGGGTCATCTTTTTTTGTTGACTGCTTCGCTGTCTTCGTTTCCGTCAATGTGGTCGATCATTGCCTCTCCGTCAGAAGGGTGCGGCTCAACATCACAGGAGCTGCTAGACTGTGACAGTTGAGCAAAGAGCAGCAGAACGAGCCCGCTACTTTGCTTGCTTGCGAGGGCTTTTGATTTTGTTTGATAAGTACTTCGGCACGCCTTCGAAACTGGTAGGTACCACATCCTTCGTGAGGCCAGCTCTCCTCTTTCCAGACATAAGTACACGGCCATCAATTTCAGTAGACCAAGTCTTCAAAATGAAATGCGGCGCGAAATGTCTTTCACACACACACGGTCCGTCCTCTGAAGCACCCTGTCTTTGCGCGGTATAGCCCGCCTCCACGCTTGCAGACTTCCTTCGTCATTCGGCGGCTTTAGGAGTGAATACTTGGCTGCACATGACTTATACCCGCTGTTGCAAAATGGAGCAAAGCACTTTGACATCGCACGGCAGCAAAAAAAATTTTCGCTAAATGATCCATCCACTATCGCGGGAGATGAACAATTTTCCGAGGTATTCGCCGAGGAAAGCAAGGCGCGGCGGGCACCGGCAGGAACCGAATTGGGTGTTAGTCTGGCGCGCCCTCTCTCACCATGCAGACTTACTAGAATGCTGCTCGTTTCTTTGCGCAACGTGCTGACGCTGCGCCGTTCCCTCACCTAGTTTATCTTGCACCGTGGCCTCACGTAAGGAGACTAAAGTGCATCCTTTGAAATTTTGTCCCCGGTGAGCATGCTGCGATTTGTTGTCGCAACATGCTAATTGTGCAGTATTCTAACCAAAGTGCCAATTGCTCCTCTGCTTGCAGCCGGTGTCGGCAGTGTCTTGGACAAAAACTCGCTGTTCAATGAGCGTGTGGGCACAAGTACAACGGCCCGAACTAGAAGTTCCCTCCCTTTAAACCAACAGGGAGCCTCGACAGTTTTCAAAAAAGTGCCGAGGAAACTGCGCACAGACATGCAGCCACTCAGCAAAAGCTGTCTGTAAGGCTAAACAGCCCACTATAAGCAGCTGGAAATTGATTAGTAACAAAATTCTAGCTAACAGGATCGGGTTAATTAGAGTAATGCGGGAGAGCCCTCAGTCCTGCAGTGGGTGTAGTCTAGCTAATGATGAGTCATAATGAGGTCGATAAAAGTAAAAGGCTGCGCTGAGGTACATACGAACGAGTTCAGGTTCATAGGGAAACTAAAACTACACTCACACTGCTCCAGCCGGTTCAGTTAGGTCATAAATTGTTTATAGGTGCAATTTAATGTGTTTACTCATTTCACAAAAAAGATATGCGTATGAGACATGGCTCGACAGCCTGTTTCCCCTCTATCATTCGCTTCCACCTGCTCTATGGCTAGGGGCACGTGATCTGCTCACTCCTCATTGGCTAAGCGTGCGGTGCTATTGGTTCTTGTCCACTCTTCAAGGTCACGAAGAAAAGCTTCAAATAAACACACACCAGCGAGATCTGGGATGGGAGTTTTGGTGCTCGTGCACTAAAAAATGCCCTTCAATGAGTTCAAGCCTTTCATGCAAACCGGTTTGAGAGGTCATGGCTCGCTCAACGGAAGCCATGATGTTTGCGCAAGAGAGATGCAGAAAAACAGCTTTCACTTGCATTTGTTAACAAAAAAAATAAAAATAGAGTAAAACTGCACTGAGTGCTGGGCTTTACAGGATGCTCTGAAGTGAAGGTATAAAAGTGCACTGGGTCATAAGCTTAGGGCACAAAAGCTTCCGCCACAGTTATTTGTGGCTGCTTACTATCCATATAATCAGCAATCAGCTCATCTAATCCAAAAAAGTGGCGTAGTTCGACCCATCCGAACCTAGTTAACGAGCGTAAGCGCTCTAGGCCTCGCGCTGGGCATCAAGCTGGATTGTCCGATTCAGCCTGATGCTTGAGACAGTGTAGACATTGACGGCCCAGAAACAGTATCATCCACGGCTAGACTGAGGAAGAGTCTCAGTTATGCAGGTCATATACCCAAGCAGCTGTCATGTGGTGGTGAGAGCACCAGTTTAAACCAGCAGCAAGGCAGAGAAGGAGCGCACGGACACCTGGTGGTCACGTGATCGCAAGGCTGACTTCCCTTGCGGTTCGAGCACCCTTGCGGTTCGAGCACCCTTGCGGTTCGAGCACCCTTGCGGTTCGAGCACCCTTGCGGTTCGAGCACCCTTGCGGTTCGAGCACCATTGCGGTTCGAGCACCCTTGCAGTTCGAGCACCCTTGCAGTTCGAGCACGCTGTGAAGCTGTGCAAAGTGCAGGCAAAACTAGTGCACGCGCAGCACCTAGTTTGTGCAGATGAATGACCTTGAAGAATGGCAGCAGTAGAACTTCACTCTAAAATTAAACTTTCTCATGCCTTTGTTTGTTGCAAGAGCTTTTGTTTGCCAACCAGTTGGTCTCCAAGTACTAAATCATTAATGCTTGCCTACTGTGTTTGAAAACAATTAGTTCAAATCGATCAAAATCATTGCACCTAAAGCTAGCGCACATTGCGGTACGCTTTTTCTCCACCGTGTCCGACACCCTAACACCTGCTGATGGCTCTTGCCTAGTAACGCTGAAATTCTCCTGCAACTTTGAGCAGCTGAAGCCTGACAATGGGAAAAGAGGATAGAATTTTTCAGCTATGAGGACAACAACTTTGGGGAGTATTTCTGATACACTTTATACTGACAGGGCCAAATAACCCGAATAGTTTGAATAAAGGGGGCACTCGGATGAACAAGTGCAGTACAGCTGCATTATGCTCACATTTATTTATTTTTTACGACATCAAATTTTCAGATAAGGTAAACATAAGTTTCTCTGCAACTCCCTAGCAGCACCTTACTGCCTTTTTAATAACAGCAGGAGTTAAATTTCTTCCGAGCTGACTGCAAATTATTCAACCAAGAAAGGTATCAAAAGGGTATCCTTAAAAAGCACACACATGCATAAGCACAATGTGCTGATAGAGGCAGAGTGAATCAAAGCTTTCACACGTCAGCCAAATAAGACTCACTCTGTAAGGTACAGAAATTCGCCAGCAAAGGCACTTTTAACCTATCAGCTGACTGAAATGAAAAACAAAGTTGCTAGGCTTCCGCGTTTAGTAAGCATACCTTGTACACTTGTCTCCCCCATACAAGATACAATGGACAAAAACGACCAGCAGCAGTGATCAAGACCATCACTGGAAACAAGCTTGAATGTACAGGTGGGTGCTTACTGCGACCACCATCTTCGCCATCCTTGTAAGGCCATGCCCGGAAGTATCGCCGGGGCTCCTCTTTGGCAGCCGCTGCACCGACCTGCGATTGCTGCACCAGAACAACAGGGCTGCCTTTAGTTCCCCTTCAGCAAATGGCCAAATGTGGCAGGCCATTTCAGTTACGCTTGTCCACAGCTGCATGACTGTGCTGGTCATGCAAGTAGTACGCGCCACACTTACGGCTGCAGACTAAACCTACAATACTGTCACATGATGCCACTAGATTGCATTGAGGAGAGGAAGTCCAGACATTAGCATATGATACTTAATTAGACTCATCCTGAACAACTACCTGCACTCTAGTCCAAGCATAGTACAGTAAAAAGCATCGTACAGGGGCTAAAAGAGAACATCTGTTTCACACGACAGCAAAATACTCGACTGCTCCTAAAACCAAGCTGTCCTTAGTCAAGATCGGCTACCCTTACCGCAGCATCCCCACAAGCGTAGCCGCCCGCCTCTTCCGAGAAAGCGGCATCATCACCAACGGGCATGGCGCCGACAGCAGCAGAGGTACTCCCACACGACTCGAGCATGCTCCGCTTTATCTGATCTGTCATCTCTGCAATGCAACGAAAAAAAAAGTCAATGTAGACAAACGATGATGTTTCTGTCGCAAGCATAATAAAAGCTGCACATATGCTTAAGATACAACATTATGTGAGAGACTACTAAGCCATACAAACGTGCCTGTAAAGCCCGGGGGTTAGCGTGTCACACTCGGGATGCAAGGGTCTCAAAAGACTGGACTCCGACCTCACAGGTGAAGCCCGAGTTGCCCCGATTCCATCGACATGCATGACTCTCTCCTCTGTACTTACCCACAGAAGGCACAAACTTGGGGAGGCGCTCTTCCCCCGAGCAGCCAGCATTGTCGTCGGCGGTGATGTCAGGAGAGTTATTGTGAGGCGAAATGTCGTCGCCGACGAGGGTTCGCTCACTGTCCGTCAGACTAGAGTCCTCCGACTGGTCGCCACCCGTGCCGTGACAGCCAGACGAAGAGGAATCACAGAGGTCACTGTCGTAGCCATCCGACAAGGCCGTGTTGGACGTCTGAGTCTGCTGCGTAGTCCTTGCCGCTGCACACGTCAAGAGAAACTGACTGTTATTCAAATGAAAGGCCTTGCATACTTTCTAGCATTCCTATGGAAGCTCCAAAACATTAAGCTCGTGCATCCCATCAATGCTGTACTCTTACTAGTTTCCTCTCCGTTTCCACCAAGCCCCCTTAAGGCCCGTTCACACTTGCGACTAGCAGCGGTCCCGCGACCGTTTTGGTCGAAAAGCGACAGTCGCAAATGGTCGCATCGGTCGAAAAGCGACTGCCGCGGGCCGATCGGGCGCTGCTCGAATTTCCAGTCGCGCGACTACTAGTCGCAAACCATTTCACCAATCAGCGAGGTCCCGGAGTACTCGATCGAGCACCTTCTCAATGCAATTATACCCCTACCTTTTCAACAAACGGCACCCGGAATTCAAAGGCAGGAGGATAGGATATGGCCTGGGAGGAGATTGGAAAGAGATTCGGACTATCCGGCAAGTACCCTGAACTTCTGAGAAATGGGTTTTTCACGCAGGTGCAACATTTCATATTGACACCACGGTGATTGACATCGTCTATTCGTCGTCGGCGTTCTCCTGGAAACACGAGAGCGCGGCATGCGTATCTGCTCGCCTGAAAAAGCTGAAGTGTCTGGCAAGCGGCTGCTACCGACGTTCACTGCCATTAGGGTGCCTCGATGCGCTCCCGCTCTCCGCTGAGCGGGCGCGCATCGAGGCACCCTAACTGCCATCGCCCAGCAGCTCTCCTACTCCCAACTCGTTCGGAACGAGAACACGAGAAGGCGACTGTCGCAAGTGTGAACATCGGTAATGGCGAGCGCCTCTCCTCTGGCCGCGCGACTACCAGTCGCGCGTCCTCATCTAGTCGCAAGTGTGAATAGACCTTTAGAGAGCAGTGTGGTCTACCCTCAGTGTATTTTAGGACGACGCACCAAGCCTTCCACACAGCTGAAAAGCCACAAAGGGAGAGGTTGGCGTAGTTTCTTCATTATGTGACCTTGAACTGACAAACCCAGCGGAGAGATGACAAAGCAAGCTCCATACAATATAACCGTCTTGTGTCTGACTTGTGATTGGCCCACCAGATTATGATGTCACAGTTCACGTGCGCTGGCATGGTTAAGCTAAAAAGTGCAGCATAACTATCTCGAGCTTTGACTTCACAGTTTTCGGTGCCAAAGCAGCACTTCACACACAAACCAAACAAAACCTGTTTGGGCTTGCATCTGTGAAGCTAAGGTGAAAAAAAAAATCAGAGCGGGGCAGATTCGAATCCCACGATTTCTCTTGGGAAAACATTGTGGGAAACAAGTATCGAATGTGTGTGTGTTGCACACTCTTGTGCTGCGCATTATACACAAGTCTCCACCCACTTCCATCTCTGTGAAAAAGCTTTCAAAAGTCCCAATTGTGTAACTATGTTACCGGTTAAAAGCCATTGTTTACGAGACTAATCACCACACAGCGAAAATAACCAGGCTGAATTGAATGCAGGCAGGATTCCTCCTCAAACTGCAAAAATCGCCGCAGCTGTATGCATATGCGCCATTGTCATCGAGCGTTCCTAACACTGTGTGGGCTTCGATGGATCCTGCTATGGATCGTGTGTCGAGCAACCGCAGAAAAACCACTGCGCGAAGCCATAATTTTCGAAAGTGGCATATTTTTACTGAGTGGCTTTTCGCGAAGGATGACAAGAACTAGGTTGTGAATGGAGCAAACAGCCACATTGGTTGATTTATCTTACCCGTGCCTCCCTCGTCCTCTACGTTGCAGTACCTCTGATCCGCTTCAACGCTGGCCGACATACACTGCTTTTCCATCAGCACTGCATAGACAAAAAGGTAGAAGACGTCTGACACTTCTGCATGGCCTCAAACTTACTTTGGTTTGATGTAAGGGTGTGCGAATATTGAATTTTTTCAATATGAATCAAATAGAAGAAACGGTTCCCTTAAGCATCGAATCGAAAAGTGAATGTCTGATAAGCAAAAAAAAAATGAAATTAAATAGTGAACAGTGTTCATCTTGTTTATTTCAGAATATGTATGGTATTTGCAAATAAACTTAAACAAGAACTGCACAGAAGTGTATACCCTACTGAAACATCTAGGGTATATTCTACACAGGATTTCGTGCACCAATTTTTTGTACAGGAAGGATCTGCATGAAAACGGGTGGAGCCGTCATACCACTGCTAAATATAGTCAAACCCACTCATAACAATACTGACGTGCCATGGAAATATCTTTGTTATAACCGATAATTGTTATAACCAGAAGAAAACATAAACTACACATTTAATGAGGACGATGTAGCTTACACTTTTTATTATTTCATAGCGGGAAGAAACCCGCAATCCACGAGCGTTGTCTGCTTCATGGCAATCTGTCAGACATCTTTCTTTCTGCAGGGCACCCAACTGCTGAGCATAGAGCAGTGAAAGGTTCTTAGCAAAAACAAAGTCCGCACGGAGTCCATTCTCAACGCCTCCTGGTGAGTCGCAACCTGCACAGGTTCCGGTTCATTGTCGCTACTGTCACCGTCCTCCGTACCAGTGACTGCTGCGATAGCCTCGTCTCTCAGCTCTTCATCTGTCGTGACTATCGTCGACATGTTAAAATTCCTAGTCCCGACGTGTCGTCGTCACTACCGCTCACTGCAGGTCATCGCTGGGTCGGCAGGAGCTTTGAGACCTTCCACGTCGCCGCATCCCCAGCGAAGCCCGTCTTCTTGCAGCAGTTCAAGGTGGTGGAGGAGCTTACTTCTGCCCATGCTCCAAAAATGAACTGCACTGCCATTAGGAGCGAGATCTTCAAGTCTGGTCAGCATTCTCAGACAGAAATGTCAAGGCTGAGCGTGAGCCTGCGCAAAACACGTCTGTGATACAGTGCCTTGAAGCAAGCAATCACACCTGCATCCATAGGCTGCAAACCTGCAATGGTGTTACATGGGAGGAAAAAAAGAACTTCCACATGGGAGAGCTTCTGAACTGTTTGGTGCGCAGTGCAATTGTCGAGCACCAATGCCACCTTCTGCATCTGCTGATCAAACTCGACGAGCCATTCACGGAAACGTTTACGTGTCATCCATTGCTTTCCCAATATGACTGTAGCGAACCGGGATCTCAAGGCACCATGAAAACAGCAGGGATTCTTGGATTTTCCTACGACGGAGGCAGGGCACTCGTCGCTGCCGTCCATGTTGGCACACAAGAGAACTGCCATGTGCAATTCACTTTGCTGGCCGCCCTTACAGGGATCACTTTTGACACTGAGTCCTCGCCGGTAGCTGACACTGAGTCCTCGCCGGTAGCATCTAAAGAAACAGCAGTCTCGTCAACATTGCACAAATCCCGGTCTGCGTATGCTTCTTGGGATGCAGGGCAGTGTTTCTTCAAGCCCCTTCTGCGTAGCATCGACATTGAACAATCCTGCCTCACCCACGACTGCCTTCTAGATGATTGGATGTCTCCCCTTGAACCATTCAATCAAACCACCACCAGGCTGGAAATCGGTGTTGCGCAGGAAGTATGTGAAGTGCTTCGCCTTCTCCGCTAAAATCAGGCCACTAATCGGCAGGTTTGCTGTACGGGCATTCAAGAACCACTGGTAGAGAGTCTGTTCTAAGTCTTTTTAGGCCTCCGTGTCTAACCCTTTTCCGGTTGTCCATTGCATGGGCAGCACTGGCATCACTTTCGTACTCGATCTTGAGCATGGTGCGGATGATTGTTGATACTGTCGGTTGCGTCAGGCCATAATTGCACACCAAGACTCCCACTTTTATGGCGTCCTTGTGCTCATGTACAATGTTTCGCTTAACTTCTAGCGGTATTGCTGTTCACTTCCCCTTCTGCATCGGTTGAGTCGAGCTTCATGAAGAAACATCCTCCATTGCTGTTCACAGAAAATCCAGAGCCAGCAAGATCGTGGCAACGATGATGGCACACCAGGAGAACCAAGCCAGAAAGATACGTGCACGAACGCTGCTGCGTGCCTGCCACAAAACGGGCAACCGCGAAGCGGGGGCCTGGACAGGGGCCTGGACAAAGCAAATGGGGGAGGATAGTGCAGTGCACCACGGTCTGTGCACTCTCAGAATGGACTGCTCCACCATGCAGAGGCAGAGAGGACGTGAGTCAAGAGTTCGAAGCTCTCCCTCAGAACAGCCGTGCCTAGCAGCGCCTTACGCCTTCCCTCCTCCTCCCCGTGAGGAAGCGCTCCGTACTCCCTAAAGTCGGACTTCCTCTCGAGACGCCGAGCTGTGCGGACGTGCGCCGTATAGGCTCTGGCCTCGCGACCAGTTTTTGTCACATTTCTGTGACTTTGGCCCTGTGAACAGTGTTAAAGATTCGGAAGGGTGTTCCATGCCAACCGATACCGGATTTCGCCTGGTACGACCACTGACAATCCATTTTTCGGAACTTGTACCAGCACTTGGTGAACCGCGTTTGGCCTAACGTTAGGCCAAACGCCGGTGTCGAGCCGCCGGGACCCGCGCTCGCTTTCGCGAGTCACCGAGGGATACTTGCATCATGGTCTACACCGTAGAGGGTGAAGACGTTACTCCGGAGCAGCTTGCCGAAGGAGGATGGCAGACTGTACTAAACCTACAAGAACGCTACCGGCGCCGTGGCCCGAAGGAAGACGGCCAAGCGAGCCAAGACCTGACGGACGCGCGCGTTCCTCATAACCAAGGCAAGTCCAAACCATCTCTCGAAAATCGGAGGAAACCACCTACCCGACGTAGAAAGGCACCGCTCCCACGGCTACCAGCAGACGACTATAAAGTAGTCGTTAGGCCTAGAGGCATGGACTTGCGCACCGTCGCGCCACGCAACCTTCTCAGAGCTACCTGCATAGCGGTTAACCTACCGCTTCAAGAGGTGCTGGAACAAGACAGCCTTCGTGTTAACACAGTTAACAACACTTTCACGATAAGCACACCGCATAAGCTCAGGGCTTCGGTTTACAGTAACCTGCGACGGCTCAAGTTGGGCGAGAAAGAGTACGAAGTGACATCGTACGTGTCAGCGCCGGACGACTCTACGAGAGGCGTCATTTATTATGCGTATGACGGCGGAACTCCCGATGAGGTGCGACAAGGATTCCTGAAGCGCAACCAAGGGATTCCGGTGGTGGATGCTCGTCGCCTTGGCCAGTCAATGTCCATACTGGTGACGTTTGCCGGAAAGAAAGCTCCAGACACCATCTACTATTGGGAGAGTCCTTTCCGCGTACACCCGTACAGAGAGCAGGTGGAAACCTGTTTCAACTGCAGAAGAGTCGGCCATCGGGCGGATGTCTGCTACAAGCCCAGGACTCAAATTTGCCGCAGGTGCGGTGAAGAACACCTTCCGCCAGCCGAGGGGGAAGCTCTCACCTGCACGCCGAAGTGCATTGTGTGCAAAGGGGCCCACAACACCGGGAGCAAGAACTGCAAACATCGCTTTGTAGAACGCCTCCCCAAACACAAGCAACAACACAAGAACCTGAACGATGAAGTCGACCAGCAGTCCGAACACACGCCGCGCTCAAGAGACAAAGCCGGTAGCCATTCGTCGAGCCACCATCGAGGGAGCAAGACGCGCCACAGGTCGTCCTCCTTCCCACCACTGTCATCTAGCCAGGACGCCAGTTCGAGGCAGGGAAGCACGGACTGACGGCAGCGTTCGAGCAGGAGCAGGAGCAGAAGCAGCTCAAAGCAGGTGAGCTGGCCGGATACGGCTTCCCAGAATTACACCGCTCGGGAGAAGGAGCTCTTAGCTAAAATACAGTCCAGAGACGCAACCATTGCGCAAATGCAACGGGAAATAACAGAAATGAAAAGTCTATTTCAATCTTTGCAACCACCCGTAAAACCTACGCCAGTACCCCGTGCGCCTTCATCCACCACGCTAAGCGCCATACCCTCCACCAGTAATGCAATGGAGACGGACAGCCGCATTAACCTGAAAAGACCGGCTCCTTCCGACGAGGGTTCCGGATCGAAACGCGCTGCAGAAGCGTCTAAAGATGACAACCCGCAACCCACTACCAAATCTAAATCAGCAGACAAGCTAAGAGCAGAATTGAGCGCACTCGAGAATAAATTTAGCGGTCTCGAGGAAAAAGTTAACGTTCTCACGCGCGAAGTAACTGAGCTGGGTTCAAACATCGCTGGTTTTTTTCAGCAAGTAGTGCAGCGTCTCGCGGCCCTGGAGGCAAGCCGTAATGTAATGCCGGCATCCGCGACCGTGCCCGTAATTATTCCTCCCATGTCTCAAAATGGCCCCTCGCCAGCAAATTGAGGTATGGCAGTGGAACTGCAGGGGATTCCGCAACAAACGGAGTAACCTGTTGTTTCACATCCAAAGCTTACTTAAACAACCGGACGTAATAGCCCTTCAAGAAGCTAGCGGTCCGGCGAAATTACCGGGCTATAAAGCGTTTACTCCCCCCCTCGAACGCAGGGACGACGGCGACCATCCCATTCACAGCGACATTTGTTCAACGCAACATTACTGCTATACAACACACGATAGACAGTTCTAGCGAACAGTACACGCTACTTGAAATTGTGCCCAGAAAAAAGGGTGAAGCAAATCTTTTTATACTCAACCTATACAGTCCACCGAAAGACAGAGGGTCAGGAATTCCCGACCTACTGTGTAAAGCAACTCGACTCGCCGCAGGAACGCAACTCCTTGTGGTGGGCGATTTTAATGCCCACCATTCGGCTAGGGTACAAAGCTGTGGCAGTCTATCCAGAACCTGGGCCTCGCAATTCTTAACGATCCCCAAGAAATCACGCGGGTCGGCAACAGCATTAGCGCAGATACCTCGCCCGATCTCACACTAACCAAAAACATTAGCGACGCCTGCTGGTCCAACACCAGAAACACACTAGGGAGCGATCATTACATAATAGCTACAACATTTGACACAACATTTCACAAACTGCACCACATGCGCACACGCATCACCGATTGGGATAGGTTCAGACGCTTACGAGAGCAAACTGCCCCCAGTCAGATAAACAACCTAACTGAGTGGATTGCTGCACTTAAAGAGGATGTCAAGGCCACCACGGTCGAGACGCCGACTGAGGAGCCGCACCAGACGACTGACTCCAAACTCCTCCACATGTGGGAAGCGCATGCCAGCCTACTAAAACGTTGGAAGAGACAGAGACACAATAGAAATCTACGCAAGCGTATAGCGCAACTCGAGCGCCGTATCGAAACGTACACTGTAGAGCTGCAGGAAAAACAATGGGGACAAATCTGTGATAATATGAACGGGCAGCTTGGAAACAAAAAGACATGGTTCTTCCTCCGACACTTGCTCGACCCCACACAGACAAAATGCACACAGCGAGACCGACTCACGAAATTAATTCACCAATACCAGGGTACGGACGCTGAGCTACTTGCCGAACTGCGAACACGCTACCTGAGCACATCCCACACAGACCCTCTACCCGCGTATGAGGGTCTCCCCAACGACACCCTGGACGCCGACATAGCAGATGCCGAGGTCTGGTTTGCTCTCAGCCAGCTGCGTACCACCACCGCGGCGGGACCTGACGGGGTGTCAAACAAAACGCTCCGAAACCTAGACCACAAGTCTGTCGCGGCCCTGACGGAACTAATGAACACCTACTGGAGGGAAGGCGAGATCCCTCAGGAATGGAGGCACGCGCGGGTCACCTTCATCCCAAAACCAGGCAAGAAACTCTCGATCGAAAATTTGCGCCCCATCTCCCTCACGTCTTGCATCGGAAAGCTAATGGAACATGTCATCCTTAACCGACTGCAAAATTACGCGGAAGACCGCGACTTACTTCCTCCAACAATGATTGGCTTTAGGGCAAACTTGTCCACGCAGGACGTGATGCTACAGCTTAAGAAGGATGTGCTGGACCCTCCATGTGGAACTGGGACGAAGGCGGTACTCGGGCTAGACCTGAGCAGAGCCTTCGACGTCTCGCATGAGACAATCCTCACGAATCTCTCTCAATTGGACCCTGGTGAACGGATATTTAATTATGTCCGATCATTCCTATCAGAGCGGACAGCAGAGCTCACTCTAGGTAGCCTTAAATCAGATCCCATTCCTCTGGGAAGCCGGGGCACACCACAAGGCTCGGTGCTTTCGCCTTTCCTATTTAATCTTGCACTCATTACACTTCCCCCCAAGCTCGCTGCCCTGCCGGGGCTGCAGCACACCTTCTACGCGGACGACATCACCCTGTGGGTAACCACGGGGAATGACGGCCAAATAGAGGATACGCTGCAGCAGGCAGTCGACATAATCGAAACCTACGCGTCGGGAGCGGGCCTTGAATGCTCGCACGCAAAATCAGAACTGCTGGTTTTCAGGGCCAAGCCGCGAGGAAGAAATGCAAACCAGGCCCCCCCGATCGCCCTGAACGTATGTTTGAGAGGCCAACCGGTCAGGGAGGTTCAAACCATGCGCATACTGGGCATGTACATACAAAACAATCGCAAAAACACCGAAACAATCAACAGACTCACTGCCACGGTGAATCAGACTGTACGACTTATCAGACGAATCGCCAACAAAAGAAAAGGAATGAAAGAAAAAGATCTCTGTCGATTAGTCCAGGCTTTTGTACTGAGCAAAATTGTCTACTCTCTCCCGTACCTGAAACTGCAATTCGCGGAAAGAATGAAGGTCGAGAGCCTAATCCGACAGGCCTACAAGGCTGCCCTTGGGCTCCCGCACAGCACGTCTACGGAAAGGTTAGTGGCCCTTGGGGTTCACAACACACTTTCGGAGCTGTGCGAGGCACACCTTGTCTCCCAGCTCGGACGACTCACTCGCACGAACGCGGGAAGGTCCATCCTGTACAGACTACACATGTGCGAACAACTTCCAGATAAGGACGCGAAAACACACTTACCTACACACATTAGGACAGCTCTATTCATTAAACCCTTGCCCAAGAATATGCACCCCGCGCACCACGAAGGCCGACGCATGGCGAGGGCTCGCGCCCTACATGCCAAGTACGGCCGACACGTCAATGCAGCATACGTGGACGCGGCGGAATATCGGCACACCCAGATACAAGCGTTCGCACTGGCTGCTGTGAATGGGAACGGTTCTCCGTTGGCGGCCGCATCAATCGCATCCACCTCCTCCGAGACGGCGGAGGAAGCGGCCATAGCCTTAGCTATTGCAAACACGTCCGCCGATATTATATTCAGTGATTCTAAAACAGCCATTCGCAATTTCGCGAGGGGTCGCATCACGTCTACCTCCCTCCGCATCCTCCAAAGCACCCCTACTCCGGTTAGGGAAATTGAACTAATCTGGGTCCCGGCCCACTCGTCTAATCCGGGGAACGAGGCGGCTCACGCGCAAGCCCGAGGTTTCGTCGACCGGGCAGTGAGCGCGCCCTCCGACCTCTGCAGTAAATGCAGTAAATGCAGTAAATGCGGCGGTAAATGCGGCGAAAGAGCGACATATGATCATATTCTCTGGAACTGCGCAAATGATCCACCTGCGGTGGAATTAATACAGCTCCCTTCTCCCGAGCAGTGGGAAGCCGTGCTGGTCAGCTCGGACCCGCAGATTCAACTACGGGCCATCGAGCGGGCTAATAAGGTCGCCGCCAGCCATGGACTAGCGGCCATCTAGTACGTCTCTCCATCGACCTGCTTGAGTGACGAAATAAATGTTTTCCAATCCAATCCAATCCAATCCCTAAAGTCTCCGCAGCATGCAAAGTTTCCTCGGAACACCCGACCAACACATTGACTCAACGCGCTGTGGCCCGATTTCTTTTTTTCGTTTTTATTTTCGCTGCACCGGCGCAGTAGACATCTCCGCGTACGCTTTTGTGGTCGACAAGTTTCCGCATTTCTGTTGAATTTCAGTGACCATATTTGATTGTTAAGACCAATATTATAATATGATACCATTGCAATAGGCAGTTTATTTTACCACAAAACACATGGCAAACCTGCAGTGCAGCGGCTGCCCAGTGTTATATCAGATATATTGTTATAAGTGGGTCTGACTGTAGTAAACTGTCGTTAACTGGCCTTCAAGGAAAAAAACAACGTCCGAATAAACTGACACTGCAAAATATTTTGCCGTATTTGATCATTTTTGAATATTAGGAAATTTCGAACATCACTTTTTGAAATCCAAATAGAATAACAAGAATATTTGATTCATATTCGTAATTTCGTATATTTGCAACCCC
Organism: Amblyomma maculatum; assembly: GCF_055883805.1. NCBI lineage: Eukaryota > Metazoa > Arthropoda > Arachnida > Ixodida > Ixodidae > Amblyomma > Amblyomma maculatum. Next base: position 36,158,117 of record NC_139354.1, on the reverse strand, counting down.
CTTGTTTAAGGCAAGGTGATGAACAAAACAACATGACAAGCACTAAATTTTAATGCATGCACAAATTGCTAATCCACTTTACAAGTAAAATCCTACATTCACCAAGCTAAAGTTTCGGTTGATGGTCGATGCTTACTTACCTCTCTGCCCGTATCTCTGAATCATGTTGCATATTCGAGAGCGAAATAAACGTCACAAAAAGCATAAGCTAACCCGAACCGCAAGCAAGTCTAAGACTAGGCTTTTGTCTGAACAGTCAATACAGGCACCCAAAAAGTTAGTTTGGCAACACAAAACACCCAGCTGCTTAAAGGCATCAGAATAGTTTGAGATCTAACACCAAACAGGATTTCTGAAACAGATGCTCAGCAGATCACGAGATGACAAAGTTCTTTTTCAAAGATACACGATAATGGGTGTCCAAAATAAAAGAAAATATACAAGAAGCACTGCACACTAATAGTGGTTTGATAAGAAAAAAAAAATTTCCCCAGGAACAGACATGTGAGGCTTTCTAGACGTGCAACAAACCATACCCTCATCTTCCTGTGGCAGGACAACTGTGATGACAATGGTGTTGATGTGGCGGTCAAGGATCTCGAAGAAGCGAGATTCTCGAAATGGCCGGCAGGCATCCTCTTCATTGAGAAATTCTATGTACACCTGCAGCCGAAAAGAAAAAAAAAAAAAGCCTTGACAATGCTTTACTTCTGAAATTCCCTTATTACAGCGAAACATGTTTTGTCCACTCATGCACACAAAAATCTGAACTGTAGACCTCATAGTGCAAGACAGTGCTCCCACCTTTTCCTTACTATTCACCAACGGTTACAGCGTAGAATGTTTCTCTCAAACTGCTCACTTATTTGTGCTCAAATTTGACATGGGTGTCATAAAACAGTATCTTATTCAATACCACGTTTGGATGTATTGGCCCAATTCGATAGGAACCAATTAGAAAACCGCACCACCTCAGGCATCAACGTCAAATGCAAGCAGCTTTCAAATGGCGGATGCCGGTAGCGCCATCTAGTGCTTATGGCGAAACATCCATTAAACATCTGGAAATTTATCCGTGGAACGATAAATCATTTTATTTCAGCGGGCAAGAATCTGTGCAAACCAAACTTGAACTCTGAGGCAATTTGCTCAAAAGTTTTCTGTAGTACTAAACATTATTAAACCACCTGAGAAAGTGTCTTCAAATGACCCTCTACTTATTTCAACTTTAAAAGAACAACAATCCTTTTGCAGAGAGGCAACGGCTGGTGCCATAAGGGTCAGCTCCGTGAAAGCTGCTTGTTTTGGGTAGCTGATGTCACAGACAATACAGATTTTTATTTCATTCTCATCAGATCAGACAAGTACAGCCTTTATTAAAAGTTTACAGCCCAGAGGCTTTACTTTTAAGCCATATAATATGACTTCTGTAATAATTGTGGAAGTCCTAGCCATTGGAGAGGGTAGGATGAAAAATCTTCTTTCCTTCACCTAGTATGGAAACCTGGGAATGCATTACGAGCCACATAGTCTCGCTCAGAAGTAGACCCCCTGGGCTGTAAACATTTGATAAAGGCTGTACATTATTCAAACATAGTTCTAAACAAGACTGACTGCTGTACGTCACCCCCGCCTCAAATTACACAGTGAATAAAATAGTATTAATTGAAAAGAATCTACGCTGGCACTGCATGTACTTATGGGTGTCGTGAATCTCGTGACTGTTGGCGCGGCTCCATTGCTGCTGCACAGCGCGCACAAAAGGCCGAAGGCATAGAAACTAAAGCTACTGTGGCAGCCACCGTGTGGGCAGTATTCTCTACAAGATGAAGTTGGAAGGGCTGGCCGTGAGGCCCGTTTCCGTCATCCGCGTTTTTCTTGTTGCCCAGAGATTAAAAATGAGATTCCTAGGTTTCGACAGATAAGTACTGTGCAGGATTAAAGTAGCCTGAGCAAAAAAAAAAAAGGATGCAAAAGCACGCATTCACCAAGTTTCACTATGCCAGCAAATAGTAATGAAATATAGGCCACAAGTGTCATTGTTACTGTGGCTACTATCCCCTTGTCTAGCACTCTTTCATTGCCGCTTGAAGGAAAATTCAAATCTGAGCGAGTTTTTCGCACATTTTCACAACCACATTATCCAAACCCAAATAAAAATAAGACTCAAAAATTAAAAAAATAAATTTAAAGATATATTTGTAATATGCCCAAATATGCATGAAGCAAATTTTATTACTATTTGCAGATTCTAAATAGGTAGCATGAACCTGCACAGATTTGGAGTTTATCAGCCAACTAGTTCAGTTCAATAACTGCGTCACATCAAGACAATTAGAGGTTGACTCACCGTATTACTCTTCCCAAAGCCCTCCGCCTTCAGCGAACGGCCCGGCGTTGACAGCAGCTCCAGCTGGTTGTGGTAGTTCTCAAGGACCATCCGCATGTCGTTCGATGGAAGGCAAAGTTTCTGCACATGTAACCAAGGGGCTTCAGTAAGTAGTTAGGCCTTCCACTACCTTCTCACACACAGCAAAACCGGAGAGGAGCAGCAACAGATGGGTTCGAGATCCCCCCAACTTTCCGGTTCGCAATATGGTTTACCAAAAGGTATGCCGGCCTGACAAACCCAGACGCTGGTGAAGAGGGTATCCCAGCTCTAAGACAATTACACGACGTGCCCACGAAAGTGTAAACGCTGAAAGTCTTTTTAAACAAAGGTTGACGTCTAGGGCGAAGTTTTAAGATTCAAAGCAACACGAACAAAAAGACAACAAACATGTAAACAAGAGCTGATGCCGCTTCTCGATCGATTCACAGCTCACCTGAGCCACCTGTGCCTTGAACTCTTCCACAGTCTGCGATTTGAGGCCACGCACGACGACTGCCCGTCCGATCTCGTTCATCTCTAGGTTCACTACGTGCACCTTGACAGTCGTCCCTGAGAGCCCGAAAAAGAGGTCACAACATCAGGATAAGACAACACAACCCCTAGTCAGTCCAAGCTTCTTGGAATTGTGGAAAACTACTATAAAGTAAGAGTTCACATTTTTTCTTTCGAACCTAATTCGAGAGAACAGAGAGCATCATGAGTTCAGTACTGGATTCTTTTCGTGCTGAAAGTTTACGCCTAAAAGTAGCTCTGTATCTGCTGACACAAAATAAGTTTCTCTGCAAAACAAACGAAACAAACTAGAAAACAGCTAACCACCGATACTAGGTACACTGCCGTTACCTTTCAGCCTACTAATAATGTTTTAGACAATGACGGATAAGCTATGATGGATAAAGTTCTGACATATGCTGAAGCAGTTGTCCATGTTTAGAATGGGCATTCATGGGAGCCATAGATGGTGGGAGAAAGGGGGAAGGAAGCTGAGGCTGACACGACTGATGACTATTTCACCGAATGTGACCGCTCTTAAAACAAAAAAAAATTCAAGAGCACTGTGGAATCTACACGGCAGGACTGCAAAAGCCTGAGCGTTGCTGCTGGGCACTGCTCTCATTACCATTATCAACTAAATGCACCCTCATTATCATTGCTAATGTCTTCCTTGTCATTATCATTAATTGCAGCGTCACTGTCATCCTCACTGTAGACAAGCAGAATTAAGATGCGTGTTTCATGATGCTCGGTGTGGCGCTGTTGGTTAGAGCGCTCGGCTGGGGGTCAGAGGGATGGAGGTTCTATTCCTGGTGCAGGCAGGATTTTTAAATTAATTGATTACTTATTATTACTAATTAATGACCAATTATGTTATGATATCATCACTACTCTATTACTGAGTTACGTCAAACACATCATGAGTAGATTGACCAGACTCCTGCTAACTGAATTTTCGAAATTGCTACCTAACTGGATGCGACGTCCCATTAGGTATAGAGTGACTGAAGTGTGACAGAATCATGGCCGACAGTATGAGCCAATAAAGGCTTTCACCCTAAAAGCCTGCTCACCTCCGATCTTGTATGGCTGGAACGTCTCGTGGGGCTTGCGCAGCTCAAGCAGCAGGTCAAACGGGTAGGTGGCCTTGACCCCTCCGAGGATCTGTCCCATTGTCTGGTGGGCCACCTCCTCAAGCGAGCACTCCAGGGACTCGGCGCAGTCGTCGTACATCACCAGCCGGCAGCAGTCCAGGGGCACCACTCCTTCCAGGCCCATGATCTGGTGAGCCGTCTGCGTCGCCTCGGCCAGCGACGCGTCCTTGTGCACTTTGAGGCGCATCTCCTGCATCGTGTGCTTGCCCGGGTGCAGGCAGAACAGCTTGATCTTGCACATGCACCGGTCCAGCTCCCGCTGGTGCCGCTCCCGCTCCTCAGCCTGCCGCATCTCCTCCAGCAGGACCTTCAGGTGCGCGGGAAACTGGTCGGGAGTCATGGGCTCCGCGTTGAGCTCTCGGTCGATGCGGCGGTACATGAGCATGTACGCGTTGGTTGAGCTCGAGTAGGCGCTGATGTAGTAGCCGCCGCTCCGGCTGGGCCCGCCGCCGTACGTCTTGCGGATCTCGTCGTACGTCACCCGGGACACCTGGGCATCGTTGAAGCAGTACCACTGGCCCTCCGTGAACGACCTGGTCGAGAGGCAGGCAAGCAAACTAAACTAAAACAACCTAAAAGCAAGAAAAAGTATCAACTAAATCCTTGCAAATCAACTGTTGGGCCACTTCCAACTTTCATTCGATTCTTTGACCCGCTGCTGCACTTCTCGGTGTCCGCAGGAATCATAATGACAGGCAGACTCCACAAACTAGACCGTTGGCCACGAGCTCTGCTGCCAACATATATTCTACGCTGACGGTTTGCGTTGTCTTTGCCAAAAATAACCAGGCCACGTGGTTTGTTTCTCAGTCACACAGCAGAACCCTTAGGGCTGGCTTTTTTAGGGATAAAAAGGCTTTTCAGAAAAGGCAAGGAAAAGGGTTTTCTTAAAAAGAATTAGAGCTCGGCGATTCTTCTAATCAGAAATGTTGAGCTCTGGAAGTAGCCAGCATATTCCTTTATAAGCCCGAGAATCAAACCATGCAGCCTGGTTAGTTTGATCAAAAGACAGACTGCTAGCGCCAAAAAACTAGAATACTTCAGTTGAGTGAGACTGAATATGAGCCACACTCCACCAGTTTTTCTTTTACAGTAACTAATTATTGGGTTTTTACATTTAATATGACTATGATGACACACTGCATGCAACACCCCAAATAGGCCAGACCTGACTCGCTACACTTTACGCATCATATCCGGCACACAACAAGCTATTCCCGGAGACTCCATTTCTTAGATTTCTTTAGATTAAACAGAAGACTTTTTCTTAAGTTAGAGTAGAGTCAGAGCCACTGACTTTTTGTGCCAAGGCAGTTACATTACCGATTCATGAGAAACATTGAACTGCAAATCAATAACTGTTTGGAGGGCATTGGAGAAATTTATACGTTCTAATTATTCTACCTTGCAACTTTATTTCATTTTTCACTGAACAAGTCTATGAGGGCAACTCACTTGACGTAGGCATAGTAGTGGCCACCGTTGGCACTGCCCGAGTGGACCATGATGGAGAAGAGCTCGTACACATACGGACCCTGCGAAGTCAAGAAACAAAACAAGGTCAACAAAAACAATAACACAAAGTGTCGACAAATGCTTCCAAATTGCAAAGATAACATGGGGGCATTTAAGCTCCACCTTTAGGTTACGACAAAACAGTGTTAATGGCTCCCAAGTGGGTCTTCATTTGCATAAATGTCAGTTGCCCCTCGCTTATTCACCAATTTGTTAATTTGTGCCTCTATTAACTTGAACGCGACGCGGTAGCTTACGGCTATATCTGATGTGAAAGACCACGTGACAGATCTCTCCATGCGGAAGAAAGGTGGCTGCTGCCCGCACGCTATAGCTGGCCCATCAAATCTTGAGCACCTGCTCGCGCTGCTCCTACCAGAGTTGGTACCACCCTAATACAGTAAAAGCTCGTTAATTCGAACTTCAAGGGACCGGGAAAAAAGTTCGAATTATCCGATGTTCGAATTATCGAATGGCCTCGAAAAAACTGACCAAAACCATTTGTATTACGGTAAATATTTACCGTATTTAGTAGTGTAATGAACTCGCTCCAACTCGCTCGCATAATGAACCCACCCAGCCCCGTTCGTGCCTACGAATCTGAAAAAAAAATAAATAAATAAATGCGTCAGTCGTTAGCCTCCCTTCCGCGCCGTCACCGTCCACAACACATTTCTTGGCAGTGCGCCAAGATGCTGCGCAGCGATAACGGCATGTTTATCTTTTGACTTTAGCTCCGGCAGGGGGTGGAAAGCGAGCTTGGCAAAGTACCAGCGCTTCTCCGGTTGTGCAAGCCTCCTTTTCAGTATGTTCGCTCATGCTGGGGCTGCTGGGGCGGGCGGCGCCGTCTACTGCCACTCCAATCATCGGAACGAACGTGCTAAAAGCCGGCATCATGATCGCGGCTGACTCGCGTGCTTCCGATGACGACTGATGGGTGGAAGGATAGATGGCTATCGCAAAAAAAAAAGTTTAACCCATAGTGCCCGTCCGAGATCATAGAGCCTTTTATGGGCGTTGGCTGGAACCGCCCCGACAGTACTCATCCCTATTTCCAAATTAACAGGGTTGGAATTAACGAGTATTTAGTTGCGAGATACGGAGGTTGCGCAGAAGAGAGCAGGCAGCCGCCGCTGCGCGGCCATGCACCGACCTTGCCGCGGCCGCTGTCCCCTCCCTCCAACGCTGCCAGCCGGCCGCCATGCCAGTCATGGTGCCATTTAAGTTTTACCCACTCTTCCATAATTTTACCTGGTTCCATCTTCTGTCCCCGTTTTGGACGTGCGCAGCCTCTAATTATGCCTACCGATTGCGAAAATGTTTCCTTACTTTTTTTTTTTTTGCCGTGTGATGTGCGCCAAGCCGCCTAGACGCGGCAGCACGTAGTTCGAATTATCCGTAGCGGAACCGACCCTCGTTCGAATTAACAGGCTTTTTTATACACAGATCTCTATGGAGATTGGCCGGACCAAGTAGTGTAGTTCGAATTATCCGAAAATTCGAATTATCGAGGTTCGAATTAACGAGCTTTCACTGTAACGGCATTTGTATGGAGGCTCCTTAGTTCGAACGCAGGTGCTGATGATGCGACGTCGGTGCGGGTCGAAAATCTCCAGGAGCGGTCGAAATCTTTCTGGAGCTCTCCACTATGGCCGCTTCTCTCTCCTTTCCCTCCCTCCTTCCGGCGCAGTTCAGGTGTCTGCCCAGAAGCCTGACTGTGCCTTTCCTTCACACCACGCTCAGAACGGTGTTCATATCGAGGCTCCCTAGACTACCTCCCCATTCCTGTCCATAAAAGCTGCCCTGCCATTGCTGTGGCAACCGCAGTTTGTTTAAGATTTGCGGAATAACGCGACCTTAGCACATGCGAGCAGTGGAGGTAATGGTCTAAATGCATTATGACACGCTGCAGCTTCTATCAGTACTTCACCTATCTTCTCTTTCACCTATCTGAGTCATATTGATAGAATCCATTTGGGTCTTGTTACGAATAATTCTTAGTGGACAACAAAAGTATGTCGAGTTGCAACAAACAGCATGAAACGCTTCATTCACCCTCACAGAGGAGGAATACTATCAAGAAACTTCCAACAGCGAGAGCTTAACGGGATCACAACTAGTGGCTGGTGGTAAGAACCCAACTCACCGTGTCAACAGGCCTCTTGAGGTTGCGAGCATTGACTGTCGCATCTGCGCTACTGCTGCCAACATCAATGCCCTCATCATCACTGGCCATGTCCTCACAAGGTCCATTCATCTGCCGGCTGCAACTAGGGGCTGACGAGGTAGACGTCGTCGCCGCCGCCTCTTCATCCAGCGCAGAACCGCTGTCCGTTGTGTCGGCATCGTCACCGGGGCTCTCAGTCTCGTTCTCTGACCGCACAAATTGGTTCAGGTCCAGGATTTCTGGGAAGGTGACCCTGTTTATTGACGGTTAAAATGGTAGAAGCTGTAACCCTTGAGAATGGCTTTCACGATACCATATTCATTCTCGCGATAAGCCCCTTTGCTCTCCAAAAAGAGTTTACATCAATTAGGAGGGAATGTTCATGATGGGGAAAGGAGTTGACAGTTTTTTGAGGGTGGATCTCAAAGATTGTGCACCTGCCCCGCGGCGGACACAAACATCCATCTGTCCATTATCAACGGCAGAATGTGATCAACCATGATAGGGTCACCCATTTGTGTCACTGTTCCTTCAAGAAGAGTTCGCTCTTATCATCGTGCAATATAACGATTTTGTATCAGTGGACAGCCCAATCTAGTCATGTCGAGATAAAGCAAATGAAACGCGTGTGCATTTTCGAATGCAGGTGCTGATGAAGTGACGTCGGCGATTCTCTCTCTGAAACTCTCTGAAAGGCCGGGGATGTGTAACACCAATCTTTAAGCATTAGCTGTGGTACCCAGAGGATTTAGGCTTTTTCACTCTCCATCCTCAGCTCTCCAAATTGCTTGGGGGAAGGGGTGGGGAGTCTTAAAGGGCCACTGTCCAGGGAAGGCCCTTTTAAGCAAAGGAGCCCAGTGTTTCGATCAGGTACCGGAGATAGTCTGTGCAAAATGCTACAGTGACACGCGCGCCGCAAAGCATCGAAAATACAATTCAAAGCTCTCTCATGCTCTCCTCTGGGAAGCCAGCTTCCCCGTTTCCTGCGCTGGCCCGACGGGCCACAGCAATGACGTACGTACCGGGAACGATGTCCATTGGTCCGTCTCGCTGACTGACGGGAGAAGGATGGGTGTCTACCGCTCGCAGCGCGCTGTTCCCTCGCCACGACCAGACAATCCAGCGGCGCGCGCTCCCTCGACTTTTTTTTTTTTTCGCGCTCGCGGAGAGCCACACCCCACCTCCCGCCAAACGCGGAGGAGGAAGGGGAATTTGTATTGCGGAGGCTAGACGACCTCTGGCAGGAGAGTGAAAAACCTTTGCGAGGGAACGGAAGGAGAGAGGCATGATAGAATCGGGTGATTGCGGTGGCTGTAACTGCGTTATTAGTTACTCTTTTCAAAAACATTTTGCGGCCTTGTGTTCTAGAGGCGAAGTCTCACAGTCACCGGGGAAGAAAATATTTTCGACCGGAGGGTGGACAGTGGGCCTTTAAGGGTTTAATTCAGTGTAAAGGATTCTTTCTAGTTCAATAGTTCTTGGTTTAAACTACTACACCTCTCACTTATGCTGGAGTCCTCAACAGCTATCTAAGCATGTGCTGGAAGTGCGGAAGTAGTAGTGCACCACGACCACGAGAGGTCTCATCAAAACGTAAGAAGTTGATGCTATGCATGCATCTGCTTGCATGCAGCCAAGGTATGGTGTATAATGCTTTCTTGTTTGTGCCCATCACCTATATGTAAGCAGGAAGGACAGAATGTTTCAGCAGCTATTTGCACTCGAACAAAATAACTTGTCAAATACTTCCCTCAATGTTATCCATCCATACGAACCTTTCATTTGAAGTGACTAATGTAACAATCCATATAAGACCAAAAAGCACGTAGGTACCATAATTAACTGGAATATAGGTTGGAACAGACTGCGCCTAGACCCCCGCACCTTACCAGTTGAAAAATGAAGAAAGAAAAATCACTGAATGGGGGCAAAAGTACCGTAATTATTCCATTCTTTTCTTCACAACTATGATGCCTAAGGTTGGGGGGAGGAGGGGTGCTTAGACCCCCCCCCCCCCCCCTTTTTTTTCGCAGCAATACCTCAACTAGACGAGCGCAAAAAAAAATGATTTATTTGGCTAATAAACTTGGCAAACATTACTACATCTCAGAGTGCATCGTCCTGTGGGTTGCTAACACAGTCAAACCCGGATATACCGAATTTTGCTTATATCGAACTCACGGAATATCCCCTTGAAAATCCCATGTAAAAGTATAGGAAAGCCGCGTCATATATGGAACTCAATTTCACCGGTCGTTCGATATATCGAACTCCGCACCACGCACTGGAAAGTGTGCCTTCCCTAAAGACGATCGCATCACCCTCGGCCGTTTGCCACGTGATGTTCTCAAGCCATGCGCGGAAGGAATGAGAGGGGACAGTTCGGCGATTGCTAGTCTAGGGCAGGGCCGCGCCCATTACTCAAAGGCGCGCGCATCTGCGTTATCGTTTCCCGCGCGCCAGGACGTGACGTTTGCAAGCCGTGTGCGTGAATGAACCAGAGAGAGCCGGTGGGAACGAGAGAAGAAAAACGCGATAGAGCGAAGCGCAAGGGTGCGACCATTCCTTTGCCGAGCTATCTCTCCCCTTCCTCTCTTCCGGCCTTCGTTCGCAGTAGCACGCGCTGCGCATGCGCCAAGCCAGCTCAGCTCAGCACGTGTTGCGAACTCTCTGCGCGCCGCGGCTAACATGGCTATGGGGCCGGCGGACGTTAAGAAGCGGCAGATCTCTCTCTCTCTCTCTTTTTTTTTTTGCGAGAGTCGTTCATTCTTATCGTTGTGCTGTACGCGCGGCGCAGCGTAAGATATGGCGGCTGCAGGAAGTTAAGAAGCAACAGTTTTTTCTCTCTTTTTTTTTGCGGGAGTCGTTTCTTGCATGTATGAGTCAACGAAAGCGTGCGGTCAGCTGCGATCATGATACCGGCTTTTAGCATTTTTCATTTCAAACAGCATTTAGCTATCACACTATCCAAATATTTTGTGGCAGTGGACTATGCCCGCCCCAAGCGCGGCGTGATAAATCGAACTAGGCTTGTGTAATCAGCCATAAGTTCACTCCTCGCCACCGCAAGAGCTATCAAAAGATAAACACGCCGCGACGTTATCGCTGCGCAGCATCTTGGCACGCTGCCAAGAAACGAGCTGTGGATGAGATGACTGAAACGGAGTGACTCGCGCCATCGACATGCAAGCGAAAACGCCTCGCCGCGGTGACACAGAAACCTTGTTTTGAGCTGCCGCGGTGGCTCGAGCGGCGAGAAGGATGCAGTTCCAACAAGTTGGAAATTTTTCGCTCTGTCGCTGCCGCTCGTCGCTGAGATAGCTCAATCACCTGTGAGCGAGCTGGCCTTAACGCTTTTTTTTTTTTTCCAAATTCTCGGGTGCAAAAGTGGAGGGTGGGTTCATATTATGCGAGTGGGTTGATTACGCGACAAATACGGTGTCGTTTTTTCGCATCGTAAGTGCCATCCCAGGCTGATTTCTGTATATCGAATTCTCGATATATCGAACTATTTCACGATCCCCTTTGAGTTCGATATATCCGGGTTCTACTTACTACATTTCCGAAAACATTTGTGCATCCTCTCTCCAGGAAGAGACTTCCATGTCTGGGACACCGATCCACAAACAATTTATAGTGATGGACATTGCAGGCAGGCAGCCGAGGCACTCTGGTTGTCAAGCCAGTATCCGTTCATTATACAATTGAACCCGGATATAGAGAGTATCCGTTCATTATACAGCCGAACCTGGATATATCGAACTCGAAGAGGATCACGAAAAATGATACTGTATTTGGCACGTAACCAACCCACTCGCATATTGAATCCACCTCCCACTTTTGCCCCCGAGGATTTGAAAGAAAAGAAAAAAAAAAAACATTTGGTGGCGCATCCCTTCGTCTTGACCGTCGCATCCGCAGCTCATTTATTTGCAGCGTGCCAAGATGCTACACAGCGATAACGTCACGGTGTGTTTACCTTTTGATTATACTTTTGTAAACCCTGCGGTGGCAGGGAACGAACTTGGCAGAGTGCCTGTGATGGCTTGATTGCACAAGCCTGGTTCGATTTATCACGCCGCGCCTGGGGCGGGTGTAGTCCACTGGCACAAAATCATTGGAAAGCGTGATAGCTGCAAATGCCATTTGAAACAAACAATGCTAAAAGCTGGTGTAATGACCGCAGCTGACCGCATGCTTTCGTTGATTCATAAATGTAAGAATTACAGACTCTTGCAAAAAAAAACTGCCGCTTCTTAACGTCCACAGCCGCCATAGCTTACACTGCATCGCGCATTCAGCACAAGTAAGGATGACTCTCGCAAAAAAAAAAATAAATTTGCTGCTTAACATCCGCAGCCGCCATAGCATACACTACGCCGCACGTTCAGCACGACAGCAAGGATGAACGACTCCCGAAAAAAAAAAAAAGAATGCCGCTTCTTAGTGTCCCCAGCCGCCATAGCTTACGCACGTTCAGAACGACGACACGTCAGCTGCCACACGCAGTGGGTTCACAACACACACTGGAGAAAGCCAGAAAGCGTCTGCCACGGGCCGAGCTGGCTTGTCCGCGCATGCCTAGTGCGTGCTGCTGCGAATGAAGACCGGGAAAGAGAGGAAGGGGAGAGATAAATAAGGAAAATAAAACCGCAGCAGGCACAGGACGAAGGGTGGAGACAACACAGGGCTGTGCCTGCTGCGGTTTTATTTTCCTTATGTCTCACCAACTGGCATATCTACCCTGTTAAAGAGAGATAAAGCTCGGCAGAAGAGTGGGCACACTTTTGCGCTTCACTATATCGTGTTTTTCCCCTCTCCCGAGCACCACGGCTGCACTGGTCCCACTCGTTCCTTCCGGCACATGGCTCGCAAACGTCACGTGCTGGTATGTGGCAGCGATCGTCGCAGATGCGCGCGCCTTTGGGGAAAGGGCGCGGCGCTGCCCTAGACCAGCCGTCGCTGAACTGTGCCCTCTCATTCCTTCCGAGCGTGGCTTGAAAACGTCACGCGGCGAACGGCCGAGGGCAATGCGATCGTCTTTGCGGAAGGCGCACTGTCCAATGCGTGGTGCGGAGTTCGATATATCGAACGACCGGTGAAACTGAGTTCAATATACGACGCAACTTTCCTAAACTTTTAAATGGGATTTTCAAGAAGATATTCCGCGAGTTCGATATAACCAAAATTCGAATTATCCAGGTTCGATATACCCGGGTTCGACTGTAATACCTGCACACTATCTTTAGATGGCCTATTTAGATCTACATTCGACCCTGTCATAACATCATCATGGCACTTTGCTGATAATGACAATAATGGGGATTAACTGTCGCAAGACTTCCTTAGGTTTTTCGCCAATGAGTACAACATGGCAGGTAACTTTTTCTCTGTCATCTCTTTCAAAAAGAAAATGTTGCCCTATATTTCGGCTTTCGAATACTGTTCTACTTCAAAAGTTGCTGCAGGATCGAGACGTACTGATGACAGCCTATAAAAAATAGGAAAGAAAACGAGCCACTCGATGCAAGCATTTATCTCATTTGTTTTCTTGGCGCCTCATTTCTAACCCTGTCCATTCATGACCTAGTGAAAGTTTGTCCCATCGGTCCGTGTTCATAGTTTGCATCGTTATCGAAATAGCCGCTACCTCCCTGACCTCGAGTCAATTTATTGGAACCAAAAGTGGATAGTGACATCCGGTTCTGACGTGTCCAATAATCAGATGACTCGAGGTCAGGGAGACAGCGACACTTTCGATAGCGACACCAGCTAAGAATGTGGACCATGAAATCAAGGAAGAGGAACTGGCTGCTCCCCAAGTTGCTGCAAGATAAGATTCATTCTCTTCAGCCTTTCACTCAAACATGTGAATGGCAGACTTGCTTGGCTTTACTTAGTGGTTTTGAATTCGATTTGCTTCCATGAGATTCTACCGACTTTTTCCACACCCTTGATTTGACAGTTCTCCTGAAGTCTCGCTAAGATCCCAGCTAGGTACCCAGGCAGAACAAATCACTGTCTAAATATCGGTGTTGTGTTGACAATGTCCGGCCTAATGTAGGGCCAGTGCTACAGCACCAACAATGGGCCAGTTAAGTTGAAGAGACTTCCACTCACTTGTCGTTGAGCTTGATGCGGTGCATGGTGGTGGGGTCAAAGTCGAACCGCTTCAGCTGTAGCGTCAGCAGGTAGGGGAAGCGCACAAACTTGAGCCCCTTGTGGGCGTCACACTTTCGGGCACACTTCTCACAGTGGTACTGGTTGGAGCCGTCCAGGGTCTCGGGGGTGACGAACGCCCGCAGCGCCTCCTCCACGCTGCCGTACGCCTGGCTCGACCCGAAAGGCCGGACCACAAGGGGGATGTCCAAGAATGTGTCCTCTCGGGCACTCTCAGAGCCGCACTGCAGAAGGGGGACGGAGGAGACCAGGAGGATGCCTGTTAAATGAGAACCTTCTGCGCACATCCACGCATTTCTTTTGCATGCACTTTCCGTACAGAGCACATTAGGCCTAGCAACTTTCCCCATACTGCCACCCGGTGGGATTATGTTTCTGTTCCCCTTACGGTGGACAAGCCTAATACAGATGCTACTGCCAAAATGGTGGAGTGAGTTATTTCAGATGATTGCCAGCGTGCTCACACACCTGACTGCAAAACCTGTAAAACGTGTTGAAGCAACCGTATTTACCGACACCCGACTTGTCTAGAGCTGCCTTTTAGTGAAGCCAAAATTCCAATGTGACTGTGTGAGCTCAGCACCGATTCTCGCAGAATTAAAATGGGGTGCCCTTCAAGTGAAAATGAACAAGGGGAAAAATTTCGCTTTGAAATCTTTGATTGAAGCAAGCGCATCTATCAAGCCAGATTCCTGGTGCACGGTGGTGCCCGTACCGTAAGGCGGTTTTACGTGGTCCCCCAAAAGTCATACGATCAAGGTTCTGCTGCACACAAGAATGCGACAGGCACATCCGTTCTAATTCAAACGCATTATACACTGACACAGCCTAAAGTGGATTTAGATGGTGCTTAAAATGGAAAAGCATCACAAACACCAAGCGCCAGGGCGTGTCACCTCACCTGGAGACACTTGACGTAGTCCTTGAGCTTGCCCTCGTATAGCTGGCAGATAAGCTTGGCCTGGTCCGTGTGCTTAAACTTGTGTTCGAGAGCGTCGAACATCACCCGGCACAGCTCCTGGACATCGTGCTGTTGCCACGCTGAGGGGAAACAAAGGGGAAGGCTAGAACCAACATTTGAACGCTTGAACATGCTGAGAACCAACTAGGCCATATCCTAGGAAAAAAGGCGTCAAGATAGGGCACGAAAAAGGCATGCACAGTTTCCTAACCTGGAAAAGAGGGGAAACTGAGAAGGCTTCACAAAAGCAACCGCCTAGGAAGGTTAGTATGCCATTGAAGACAGACTGAAGAAACTGGCAAAAACAATGTTTTTTTCTGTGGCTTAACGTCCCAAAGCAACTCAGGCTAGAGAAACTAGTGGAGGGCTCCAGAAATGCGAGCACCTGTGGTTCTTTAACGTGCACTGACATCACACAGCACATGGACACCTTGCTTTTCGCCTTTATCGAACAGTGGTTGTCGCTGCCGGGATTTGATCCGGCATCCCTGGGCACAGCAGTCGAGCATCCTAACCCCGTGCCACACCGCGCCACCCCGGCGGGGCGACAAAAACAATAGTATCTTTAACTGCTGTCCTGTGAACTATGTCAAGCTACCTTTAACAACAGTAATATCAGTTACAAAAGCAACACATTACAGTGGTCAACAATATGCACAACTATTGCAGTACACGCTTGCCAACTGCTCTGCAGAACCCTCGATGGAACAACTCTAAAATGAACAGCAGAATGAGAAGTTTCAAGTTCGCACAGGATGAATGCCAATGCGTTAGTTATTGTTTTCATATGCTCAACAAACAGTCTTTGAAAGCGTCAATGGATCCTTTTTGTATTCCTTGTTCAGTTAAATGTGCATATTTGGAACTTTGTCGCAATTCATTTTTGCAGAGAGTACACGACAGCACAGGATAGATAGATTCCAAGCACACTTGGCTTACCTTCACTGCTGTCCCAACCAAAGCTGGTTGTCAGATCTGTTGTTCCTATCGCAGGCCTTGATGACGTCTAAGAAAAAAAGCGCACGAACAAGAAACCATACAAGCATTGTCACGCTAACACTGCCGGATACAAGCATGCGCTAACCTTAACTACTCCTTACCTGTAGTAAAAGAAAAAGCTTCTGAAGTTGGAAGGGTATACTTTTGGCTGCATCCTGGTCTGTACCGTCAAATTCCCACCTGCGTGCACAACACACAGCCGATTGAACAAACAATTGCACTGAAAACATGTGTACTGTATTTACTCTAATGTAACGCGAGGGGTGACTTTCCATATTGCCCAATGGCAAAAAATAAAATCCCGAACGTAACGCGAGATAAGCGCTTGATAAAGTACCGCCTGTTGCAGAAGTTTGCAGCCCAACGCGCTGGGCGGAGGAGCAGTATCGCTCCCGAGAGGCGGCGCTGCGCCCGTCGGCGCGATCTGGCGACGCAGTTATAAAGAGTGAGGAGGCTTGTTCTCTTCCCCTCATCCCGCGGTTGATATCGCACATTTTTGCTCTCAGCCGCGCGATGAGGGGAGGAGAACAAGCCTCCTCACTCTTTATAGCTACGTCACCAGGCAGCACCGGCGGGCGCAGCGCCGCCTCTCGGGAGCGATACTACTACTCCGGCCGGCGCGTTGGGCTGCAAACTTCTGCAACAGACGGTACCTTTAATATGGTCATTGCAGTCTAATAAAAGATGCTCATTCGTCGTTTTCGGAGGCCGGGTTCTCAGAAACAGAGTCTTCCTTTTCACTCTCGTGCTTTCAGACGATTGGGATGCCTTTGCGGTCAGGACAACATTTAAAAATCACCTCCTGCTCCATCCGCCACCCACGTAAGGTAGAATTATCACAATAGCTTTTTTGAGGCGGGCGTTGTAGCGTGCACGGCGCGTTGCCATCATGCGAAATATGATAACTGAAGTAACCGTGTTAATCCACTGCGAAAGATGCAACAAGCGCGTGATCAAGGGGCAACGCGATTCTGAGCCCGCGAGCAAAAAGAGCAATGTTTTGACTTTTTATGAATTGGGATTTGGCTGATTTGGCTTCTCTAGTACCCACATTGCCAACATAACATTGTAAAACTGCGGAAACCGAAACAGAGTGGTGGCGGATTCAATATGGCTACACGCCAGCACTGCCAAATGAATCACAGTATTCGATTATAAAGCGAGGGTAGACTTTGAGAGCCAAAAATTATGAAAAAAATGTTACATTTGAGTAAAGACGGTATTATTAGAAGTTCAAATTTTTTGCTAGAATAAGAAAGTTCACATCTAAACAGCAAATGACGTCCCATAAACGTTGCATGAAGGAAACAAATATCGGCAGATGGTTTTTAAAGGCAATCACAGATGCTAGATGCTTGCGTGATGGACTGAGACAATGCATCGTGCTTGCAGACGAGCAATCAATCAGCACTCCTGATGCAGCTGAGAGAGTCACATAAATGGAAATCCCATGGCTTCAAGCATCAGAGTCCCTAATATAGGTCCGTAACACCTATTTTGCTGCTTTGCAGTTTTCAATACGAACGCTAGAACAAAGAAGTCAGCGGCTACCACATTTCTAGAAGAGTGCCCTAAAGCTCACAAGGTACACCTCACAGACTAAAATGGCAGCAGGCAGCCAAATTCAAACGCTGCAGGAGAAAAATGAAGAAAACTGTAGCCGGGAAAACTACTTCACTGAATGAGAATACAGTTTTTTACACTACTGCCCCTTTACAGCCGTCCTGGGAAGGTCTATTTTGACAACTCTCTCTCAACTTTAAACAAAATTCACCAGGCTCCTTAGTGAGCAAAACATTAGTTGTCATTGGCAAAATATAATGAAGTCAGTAAAACCTGCGATTTACTTCGTTAAACTGAAATTTTGCAACATCGAAATTTGTCACGATGCATTTCATAGAACATTTCCAGAACATTACACAGACCATGCAGAGCGAGAGCCTTGAATTGTGGTCAAATTGGGTGTTATGTGCGAAACGGGGACGCTGCGGACGTACACATTTGGTTTCACCATCCTCCCCGCCCACCTGAACTTGAGTTCCCGACCACGTAGCCAATTCAACGGCTTGTTCGGCTGCCTGCCGCTGCAGCCGCGTGGGAGCCATGGAAATGAAGACTGGCAACGATGGGCCGCGCCGGCTTTCTCGCCTCACTTTCTCCAAGTCACAAACAGCTAAAACAGTGCCCTCTGACCTGATGAACCGAAACCCATTTCAGAATGATAGTCACATTAGCGCTGCAAGCGCGAGCATGTGTCTTTGTTCCCATCCGCGCACAGCATCCAAGCAGAAAGTGAGGTTGTCAGGCGGATGAATGTGCCTACCCTCCCAGTTATTTTACAGAGCTTTATCAGTAAAAACAATAATCACAGCGCAGGGCCCTCTGAATACAAGAGCCGCACTGCATTCGGCATCCAGTCGCCCAGTTCAGACAGGATTGTGACTGAATACAAGAGCCGCACTGCATTTGGCATCCAGTCGCCCAGTTCAGACAGGATTGTGACTGACTGCGACATTTCGCTGGAGCTGCATCCAGTCTTGCTGGCTGCAAGATGCGCAGACACTCACGCCACCTAGTGGCTTCCCCCAACACTATGTTCGTGAACCTCACTCGTACTGCCCCAGATGGTGCAGAAGACGGCACGCTCTGCCACCATGCACTCCATCCGTTTCCCGGGCGCTGCTCCTTCACGCACACACTCCGTGTGCTTCAATACGCGCTCCGCTCAACCTTTTGCACTCGCAGCACAATTTTTCCGCTGGTTTGTTTCGAGGCAGCAATGAAATTTCACTGCACTGAAAGTGTGATAAAATTCACTTTTGTGTTTGGTTCGTGGGTTTAACGTCCCAAAGCGACTGAGGCTACGAGAAACGCAGTAGTGGAGGACTCCGGAAATTTCGACCACCTAGGGTTCTTTAACGTGCACTGACATCGTACAGCACATGGGCGCCTAGCTTTTTGTCTCCATTGAAAAGCTGTCTGCGTCCTTGGGCACAGTAGTCAAGAGCCATAACCACTGCACCACCCCGGCGGGGCAATATTGTTATAGTGGGGCCAAAAATACATGGCGTTCTATAGACACCAAGTTATGAAAACCAAAATACCTCATTACAACAAGGATTTCATTGCATCAAAGTTCGTTACATTGAGGTTTAATTGTACATAGCGATCCAAGAGGGATGATGCAGTGGAGGGCTAAGAAAAATTCACCACCCGGGGTTGTTTTAACCTGCACCGACATTACCAGAGTACAGGCGCTTAACGCTTCCCTTCGACCAAAATACTGCTACTGTGGCCACGACCGAACCCAGAAGCCCTGGCTCGACAGACAGGCACCTTAACCACCGCACCACCGCGAAGGGTGCACGTTTCTCTAAAAAGGAGGATGATTACAGCTCACCTATACAGTGCATTCCTAAATTCTGGTGTCATGTACAGAGTCTGTAACAGGCTGTTCAGGTAACAGGTCATGGCTTGATTTACAAGGCCCACATAACCTGGAGAAAGGAGAAAAAACAAAAATAATAAAGAAAAGCACTCAATAAGTGACATGCAGCAACATGACAGATTTGGACAGAGACTGCAGTCAACTGTAGCACACACAGGATTCACCACCAGCACTGGCAACATGAAGAAAAGCATACTTCATTACAATAGTGGACTTATTATTATAGCAAGCCTTACTGTGCTTGTTTTACTAATAACATTTAGCTCTTGCCTTTGCTGTTATAATCCAGTATGGGATTGACACTATGCAAAAGATAAAAACTAAACCGAAATGAACCATAGCTGAGAACCAAGTAGATATAGTAGTGAAGGGCGCAAATCATTAACAACAAGATTGATACATTACTGGCACATGACTAAGCTGTGCTCAATCACAACAGCTAGGACTGACCTGGAGGGAACAGTGACCGGTCCGTAAAAAAAGCCAGCGAGACAATATCCTAGGTTCTAGCAATCAGAGGAAAAAACACGATTTTGACTCCAGCAAATCACAATAAGAGCAGATGTCAACTTTTCATGTGTCGATAATTGTGGAGGGCTGATCCTGATGGTGATAACTGTGAAGGGCTGATCCTTGATTGTCTTTCGTTTGAGAGCCAGTCAATAACACTACCAGGATGACTAATTATGGGTAAGCAATCGGTTGATACTTTATCTTATCACAACAGCCAGGGAGAAACTAGTGGAGGTACCATCCAATCACAGACCAGCCCTGCACATGAAGGCATACAGCTGCTTTATATCAAGACAGTACCAGCCATAATACAAATGCTGTCCCTAGCACTAGACATCACATGTGATATCTAGCGCTGTGTGATGTCTGGGGACATACTGTGAGATGTCCCTAGACATCCCACAGTATCCCAACCAATCCCATGACCCCAATAAAGGGCGAAAGAGAGAGAGGGTTCCCACCAGTGGCTTCTCTTGTGTCCGCTGTGGCCGGGTAGTACTTGCTCTCCCCGGCAGCTCCCCGAGTGCTGCGGACCCAGTCGGCGGCTGCCGCTGCTGAGGATGAACTGCAATCGTCCGACTCGGGACCCTGGGCACCGAATGAAAAGGTAAGCCTCGGCAGAGAAATCGGATATATATGCCTTGGGTTTTAGGGTGCAAGGCCATTATGCGATGTTAAATGCACTTAAATCAACAGTAGGACCTCACATGACTGATTCACCTAGTATCCAGGAAAAAATGAGATCACTTTACACTATATATGCTGACCACCTCAAAAAATTATAGTACAAAATTTCTTAGGACCAAGGGAGGCAATCTGCTCACTACAATAGCTGCTGCAGAAACAATTGGCCGCATGCTTTCTTGCCTACTCTCTACCTTATTCAATTCAAATCAATTTATTCACACCAACAGTATTTATTTAACACCCCCCCTCCACTATGTTAACAACACCCTTCATGTCTTAAGGCAATAAACAAAGTTATAAAAAAACATGCATGTGAATCCTTACTTTGATACAATGAATGCTCTACTGGACTTGTTTAGCATGCAAGTACATATTACACTGCTTCAGTTTCGAACAGGATTGTTAGAGTTCAATATAGATAATTTCATGTTTATCTCAATATATCTAGGGAAAGATGGTGTTGTTAACAATATTACAAGGACAGCTTGTTTACACAAGAGTAGCTACATAATCTCTAAATGTTACACCCACAATTTAGGAACCCACCACACAGTAAAAGACAGAAAAAAATTAAATGGCCGACAGTTGCAGTTCTTCCTAATAAGAAATTTGCTGTTCAGACATTAACCTCGTTCTCACGAAAGGCCCCATTCTGCAGAAAACCCTCAATGTCGACGGCGATGTGGGCGAAGAATAACAAGCATGGCAATGGCAGGTGGTAGTTGGCAGGTGACATGGCCAGACATTCGACTGGTAGGTGGGTTGTGCGTCGTCACGAGACCAAATATGTATGGCTTGGTTAAAGTGGGGCTCTACATCTATGTCAGGTGGTCTTTCACATAATGTGATAGCTTATGAGTAAAAGCTCATGAGAATGCGTGAGATTAGAGCACAAATTAAGGGGTCAGCAGAACAATCCACGTGGCCTGCCAACTGCCACATGCCAGGGGCATGCTTGCTATTTTTAGCTCACAAACAAGGCCCACCACCCACTTTACCTTCCTTCTTCACTTTCCACCTTGCACTTCCACCTCCCCCTCTCCCTTCACTGCCCTGCTGCTCCTAAAGGCACATCCCCCTTCCTCCACCTTTCAATCTTGCCCCTCTGTGGGATGCATTCCTAGGTCCTCCCCATAACCTTCTACTTTCACACTAGTCACTCTAGATTTTTGTAGTATCACTCTCAGATCCCGCATTTTTAACCCCTCGCAAACCTCCTGCCACCATAATCTTCCTACCATAGTTTCAGCATCATGCCCGTTGCACAATCCTTCACTCTTGGCACACAGCCCGAACCATTAAGCAACCCATTGGCTCTCCCCTCATCCCTCCAGTCTAAATGAGGCAAACTGGACTCTCCACTCTACCACCTGCTAGCTATGGCAGGTGGCTGGTTACACCTTTAACGCCGGCTACAACTATGAAGCGCCACCCAGGAATGGGCGGCCAAGATCTGCGCTCCAAACAAAAAAAAACTGCCACGACCTCTGGCAGTCAAGCAGACAGGAAAGGAGACACCCACCATGAGTCGCTTGGGGGGCTCGCGGTTCCGGTCGTACATGACTAGCATGTTGCGGTTCATGCCGTCTGTGGAGAAGCCCAGCTCCTGCAGGGTCTGCTCCTCACACGTGTGCACTGGCACCTGGCGATGGGAGAACGGACAACAAACAGTAAGTGGCCATGGATCAACTGGATTCACGGTGTCAACCGTAGCCAGGCTGATGCCTCAATGTAGACAAACTATCCACTTCAGGCACAAACTACCATCCAGTGGAGGAAAATTCCCGGATTTCTGTTCTGTTAAAATTTCCGAACTTTTTCAATGATTAATAATGCATTTCGTTTCGAATCATTCTGTACATGCACCGCGAATTGACCAATAGCCAATTTAAACATGCCTCGCCATGACATCTGCATTTTTAATTTAGCAATTCATCCTGCACCCAAAAACCAATGCAGCCAGACACTGGTAGCACTGGACTGCTGCCAGGCTGGAAGTATGTGTTACTGTGCATCATCTTTTTCGGCACATACCCAGAATCACACAGAAAGAAGGCTAAACAACCCCAGGCTCAATGCAAGCTCCTAGCAGCTACTGCATTGTGACTGGAAAAGGTAAGGAGAGGCAAGGGCGAGAATATGGGCCACTCACGCAATCTCCATCAGTAAGCCTTTGCAAGAGCAACTCGAATGAGTCCGGAGCGTACTGGAAGTGGCGCCCCACTGTCTGCATCAGCTCCACAGCGGTTGTTGACGCTGGCAGTGTCAACGTAACCTTCAGCATGTTCGACGACCCCATAGGTGAAGGCGGTACTTTGGAGCTGTGCGCCTACGGCGGAAAAAGAGAGAGAAGAGGGAGGCGAAAAAACAACTCTAAGATCAACTGCAGAAACTATCGTTTTAATTAGCCCTACCAATTAAATGGGCAGCACCGGCTAAATTGCAGGCAAAGGTAATACTTGCTGTGCATCCCTAAGTTTCTAGTGATAACATATTTAGTAGACCTCGCAAGTACTTTTTTCACAATTTAAATAAATATGCTCTTAGCCAATTTCACACTAAATCAGCATGGCACTTACATGAACTGCAAGTTTTATGTGATCAGTAATACCTGACCGTCACCACAGTATGCATAGTCTACAAGAAAGCCCAGTACTAGTTAGTACTGTAGACAAAATTGAAGGCAAATACCTATAAACTGAAAACTTGACCGATGCAATAAAGCTTAAGCAACAATAGCCTAACGAGAAACTTTATTACATGAAGATGCCTGGATAGACAAAATTCACATGCATAGCTTTGCTGTCTTCCAGTTTTACTTCCAGTTGGCAAGTTTGTCAAGTAATCGACAAGACACTAAATTATGTACAGTGCTAATCAAAACATGCCCAGCAGCCTCTTAATCATATGGTTAAGGATGACAACAGGTAGTGGAAGTACACCTGTCACCGTTCGGCCAGGTCAAACGACAACTGTTCAACGGGGATGAAAGGGCCGCCTCACCAGTGCCGTCGTCATGTCCCGAATGATGCATAATGCCTGCGGTTCAGCTGCGACGGGAACCTGGGTGGGAAACGAAAACATTTGTCGTTGAAGTTGGTTGCCTGAATGAAACCACATGAAGCTGCAGTGTTTCTGTCGCACCTCCGTTTGTGTATTTATATATACAGAACAGCGTGTGCCATGCAGGCAAGGGATTTAAAGAAATCGTTGCAATAAAATAGAAACAGCTACATCTGCCAACACAAGGTAAAAATAGAGACAATACCCTGAGCAACTAAGCGTATGCTAATAACTGCAATTAAAGGCTGCCGAGCAAGAAAAGAAACCACCAAAACTGTGGCTTTGAAAAAGCTCACAAGCCACTGAATTCCTCTTGCAATGACTGACTGCACAAAATGTCAACAGCAAGTGGGGAAATTCTTTCGTGCGAGGTGTTCAAAAACAACCACTCCTGGCCAAGCTGTGCAGCATGAAACGTCACAGAACTTCTGCACGCGAGGCCTTCTTCTGAAACCAGTACGTGTTACTCTGTTGTCATCACCAAAGGCATAGATGCTTGCTGAAGCTCAATACATGCTGGCAATAAAAGAATTTGCAACACTCTGTAAAAAAACCTGGTTTTAAACCATCACACAGTTTCAACCCGTTAACAGTTTTGGTTTAAACCTGCAACAAGTATAACTTTATTATACCCTTACTTTTTAATACAGGAGGCCCCCGTACACATAAAAACTAATTCAGCATTGTAGCAAAACTGAACGCAAAGGAACATATGATCAACAAGTAAAGCCAAAACCAATACAACTCCCTTTACGACTAGGGGTGTGTGAATTGTATTTTTTCCCAACTGAATCAAATACGAATCTCGAAATATCGAATCAAATATGAATAATGTAGCTCAAAACTGCATCTAATACGAATCGAATTGTTAAAGCACCAAACTGAATATGAATCGAATATTCTGCTAGATGTGTTCGTATCATTTGTACACTTATACAAAGCATAAAAAAGCGTCTGAAATTAAATTCTGTTTCGAAATGCTGTTTGATTTACAGTTCACAACAAATGCACAGCTGTGTTGACCTTGACCACAGGAGATTTCAAGTCAATCTTAAGGGGAGACTCTGGTCTTAAATCAAACAAAAAGATTGCACAGAGCTACAATCAGTAATCAGAAGAAATTGGTGCTCAGCAAAGTCAAGTAGAGTTGGCACGGGTTAATAATATTACTACACGCAGCTTGGCTAGATGTACAGCCTTGAAATACTAGAACGCATGGCTAGAAATAGAGAGCTGTTTACATGGCATCAGTCGAACATCACATTAACTAAGGAGAAGATAAGAGAAGAACTTCTCAGACTAGCCATCAAAACTTTTTAATGCTTAACTAGAAAGGCATTCGGACTTGCTATGAAATGGCACAGAAAATGCAGATGCAAGACTAGATTAACATGCAGTGATTAAGCAGTTAATGACTAGGGATGAAACGTATATACAGTATGACCAACACTCATTCGCAAAGACAAAAGTTGATATTACAAAAGGTGGAATATTAAAATAGCACAGGACCAGGAGCGTACTTCAAAAATTTTAAACAACTTTATGAAAAACCAGACATGTTCCAATGGCAGGCAGCATTGTACGTAAAATGAGTATTCGAAATTATTGAACATTTTGCAAAGGTATTCAAACAGTTTCGAATAATTTTCAATTTTCACTATTGATCCATTTAACAAATCAAATATGAGGATATTCAAAATTTCAAATATTCGTACAGCCCTAATTAAAACTGATTAACTGCAGTAATGTATCCATAAAAAGCAAACATACGGATATAAATCCAGCGAAGCATTTAGCAAGGTAACTACTATTAAGAAAACTGGCCGGCGGAAGGAAGCCTATGCCAATATACATACCAATGGATCAGGGAAAAATAAAAACAAAGCTTTGGAACCACACAAACAAGATGTCACTGCCCTGTCTGCCTTGCACAACAAGCAACTGCAGCAAAGGATGAAGTATTGCCAGATCAGATCACACTTGCCACAGAGCGAGAGTCAGCTCATTAGCTTTGAAACAGTGTGAAAACGAAAGAATCAAACCGTCTACTGCCACCTGCTCTTCGTGCTGTTGACGTAAGTAGTGCGCAAGTATACAATGTGTCAAAGCAACTGCCTTTCAAGCTGCATTCAACAATGCCATAAAACGCCACATCAGCATTCTTTGAACTTTACAGCTATGTGCTGGCATGGCGGATGACAGTTCCTGGAAAAACGTGGGAACATCTGTGGCAGTGTCAATCACGAGCTTGTCCCGAAGCACTCCCATTTCATTATCAATAAAATGGTGAAGCTGCAGTGTTGACAAGAAAAGTTAGTGTGGCATGAGCATCGACACTATTTCTGCTTCCCGGCCCTTACTGAATGCACCACGAGGTGTTCCATCGCGTTTCTTGGAACTGAAAAACATTTTTTTTTTTTCCAGAGCCAGTCAGCACTCAATGTTTCCAAGTTGAAAAGGAATAAAAATCTGCTCCAATTATGTGAAGTTAACATTAAAAGAAGCCATTAAGAATAATACACCCGGTATTGAAAGGGACAAATCATCAGTTTCTGCATCGTAATCTCAGCTAGTTTATCTGCACAAACAGGTAAAAAGCAAGTGCAATTTCCCAGTGAAACAGTGCTACTTCAGTGCGTGTCTGACTTCGGTTTCATTAAAACTACGCCCAGACAGCACAGCTGCCATGTTCTTGCAGATGGTAAAATCACAACCGAAGCCAAGTTCAATCTACAGCCAGAAACATTGAAAGTGAAAGCAAAGATCTCCCGCAGCAAACCAGACATCACCCCATCCAGATGAGGTACCGCCTTGGGAAAGGCCCCCGCAAAGGGGAAACAATGTCAAACAAAAGCACCATAGGGCTTAGTTTTATGGGCACATGATTTAAAGGCCAGTCCCACCGCTCAGGACTGGCGGCCTGCCAGAGAAAGCAAAGTGTTCCCGATGGCACTAAGTAACGCTTGACCCATTCAGAAATAGGAGGCAGACTATAGCCAACAAGCACACGAGCCCGCGAGGACGTGGAGTGTAGCGAGAAAGAATGCGAGCGAAAAAAAGAAAGAGCGAAAGAGGAAAAGAAAAAGAAAAAGGCGTGGGACGTGAAACTTGGCACCGCCTGGCCGACACCTGGCTCACCTACATTACGGAGGCGTCAACGAACTCCCCTCGACGACCGACCACACTGTCAACGACACCACCAGCCCCTGCCCATCCCTCGCCGCTCCAACAAAAAAGCTGGACTCCAGCCAACGTGGCGATGGCCCGGTGGAGATCTAAGCATGCCACTCCGCTGCCCCCCGCAAGTTTCCTTTGATTTGTCCGAGGCCATCTTACGTTACACAAAGAGAGCCCCAAAAGTCTGCTCTCCTTGTATAATGCAGGCGCATAGTTTGTACAGAACAAAGCAATCATTGCCACAATTCTACTCAAGAAAGGAAAGACCTTACTGCATGCGAGATTGGGGGCTTTTTGCGCAATGGGTTCTGCATGGCTAATACAGTCAGGCTTGTGAAAACAAACTATGCTGCGGGTGAGAAGTTGGGGACATTCTGAGTCTTGCCAACCCTGGCAACAATAGCTTCTATGGTGAACAATTACATAATTCCAAGGACAAACTGAAGTTGGTCTGTGCAGACAAGTTATTACATACTAAATGACCTGTGGCAACTATCACTAAAGACGGACCCTTTAAAATGTGTTCTAGAAAATTAAACAATCCGTACATACAGTCACCGGTGGCCACGCATTTTCTTTTGCTGCAGATCGATCAGGCTAGGCCTCGTTGCCATTCGTGTAAAACTAGTGATCACAGGGTCCTTTCCAGTGACTGGAGAAAAAAAATGTTCTGCTTTTAAATAGATTTCCTTGGCAATAAATATGCCCACTACTGCCGGAAAAGTGTCAACATGGCCACAAAGAACCGTACAGGCATTTCGCACTAACAAAAGTTTGACGGTAGTGTCTTTATTGTCACTTTTTAAAAGGCCACTGTCCCCCCATGGTCCAAAACATTTTCTTCCAAAGTGACTTTGCCTCAGGAAAGCGAGGCTGCAAATATTTTTTGAACAGAGTAATCAATAGCCAATTGCGGCCACCTCATTTACCAGATTTTGCCGCATTCCACTTCTATTCCCTCTCAGGGTTTCTCAAATTCATGTTTCTCTTCTGCATTTTGGCAAGAGGTGAGGTGTCTGGTGGACTATGTGATGACCCAGCATTCTGAGACATTTTCGTCTTCCTTTCTGCTGCCTCGCATGCTTTGGGAGACTCTCCGGCGGCCTTTTGTTTCCCTCACCGAATCATACCCAAATAAATGTGGTACAATACCACGCAGACAACCAAATGTCACATTCGTGCAAAAGTTCAGCTTGAACACCTCGCCAGTTTAACTGCGAGAGGCATTCTACGCAGTGCGTATAACTGCAGAACACACTGTAGATGGCATAATGCACAATGACCCATGTTGATAACGTCAAGACTTTGTAGAGAGATAAAAAGACGAAACCTAAAGCTGCAATAAAGCGCATGTGACTGCACACGACCAGCACTACTTAAAGTCGCTATAAAGTACTGTGGTACAAACCTCCACCAGAGCTATGCAAGATGCTGTAACAAAGGTACGAAGCAAATGTGGAGTTCGCTGACCCCCCTCAGCACCTCAGTACAGTTTAATTTAGAAGTACTTTCTACACAAATCGGACCAGCTGGCTTGTACTCTTGAGCAAAATATTAAACAAAAACAGAGGTTAACACTGCTTTGTGGAGACTGCTTCGAGTTGCCTCTATATATTTTTTTTTCCAGCTTTACAGCTGTTCCTACGCTCGTGAAGTGCTTTCCTTGGGTGCGCCTCTGTCTATGCTCCATATAAAGCGAGGGTCCCAGTGGTGCAAAAAATGCGTTTAGTGATTATGTGCTGCTCTGTAGTCAATCCAAGCTTCTGTTTCATTTTACCAACCAATCTGCTGTTGCCCTTTTTGGCTAGAGAGCGCAAAAGCAAGCACTAACTTGGGGTGCACTCCTCGTTCAGTGTCTTATCCGTTATGCGGCTGCTTCGTGAAATCAGTGTCCATAGGTGCTTTCTGTTGTGAGTGTACTACATCTCACAAAAGAAAGAATTGATGGAGCAGAGGACAACCAGACTTTGAGAAAAGTTTCTTTAATACACGCTGAATCTAAAACAACAAAAATTAAAAAAAAAATTGTTGAAAATTGTGATTCTAGCCCCACATCCCCATTAAAAAAGCTAACTTCCCTGTGTATAGTCAACAGAGGTCATATCTAACTGCAGGACAAGTTGCAAGCATAAAATTTAATGCTTGAATTTGACTAGCAAGGTTTATTGAGTAGAGAACTCAAGAACAAAAACGGCAAAACCCTCCAATGAGTGGTGTCAATGAATGAGCTGAGTGTTATGACCAAGACTGAGTGATAAAGACCTGCACAGATAGCACTGCTCCAGCACCTTCTAGTTCATAGCCTTCGCCACTAGGGAAAGAACACTACTGGCAGCCTGGCGCTACTGTAAACCCGTTGATAAGAAGGGTCTATTAGTTCTGTCATTTCTTCTTCATCGTTATAGTTTAATTATCTGTCCACACTGTAATGCACAAGCACCTGTTCTGCAGATCGCAGCGGGTAACTGCAGTGCCGTCGCACAAAGCGAAATCGCGGTATGTCCTCTGGCAAGAGAAAAACAAAAATAAACTCTCTCCGCTAAAATACAAAAAGGCAGAAGTTTTGAAGTATAACTCGGACAAAGATCTTGTTTTTTTTTTAAAACTTGGATACAGTTTGTTTAAATTAATTTATGATAATGATATTGCCAAACGAACAGGTCAACCGAGTGCTTTCAACAGCGAGAAAGGTAACGAAAGTTGGCGCACACAGTCCCATAGGACCCCGTTTTCTGTGCAGGTCTCTGTCTTGGTCAACTGCACTGGTCAGCTGCTAATGGGTGCACATTAGTGGGTGTGATGAGGATAGCTGCAATGCTAAGGACTAGACCTTTAGCTAGGAGGCCTTGCTCTGAGAGGCACTGACCACTTGAACCTGTAACTTTGCTGACCATATAGCAAGCTTCAAGGTTTGGAGCTGCTAGAGGGAAAGTTTAGCACTGAAACAGCATAACATAGAATTAGGATGGGAGTCACAAGATACTCCGAATCGTGTGTCACAGCAGGGGGCGGCAGAAAGTTAGGTGGGCTGATGAGGTTAAGAAGTTCGCAGGGGTCAAGTGGATGCAGCTAGCACAGAACCGGGTTAAGTGGAGAAATATGTAAGAGGCCTTCGCCCTGCAGTGGGTATAGTCAGGCTGATGATGATGATTATCAGAAACATGCCGGTGAGCAACAAACAGCTTGTGCAAAATTTGTGTGAAATCCAAGTACTCTAGCTAAAAGAGGCACAAATGCGCTCACTTTATTCCAGACTGCTCAGAGTTATGCAAACCTAGCTACACTACGCCTACTGACAGGAGTAAAGCACTATCACTGAACATCACCGTAGTCGAACCCCTTTTCCAAGGACCTCGTTGGGCTGACTCGGTTTAACCAACTCTTGAAAATGTGGATAATTTGCTCGACAATCAAATAACCCCTGCTCCCATAGAAGTTTGCTCTATTTTCACGGGCAATTTTGTCATACAATTAAAAACCGAATCACGGGTGAACACTGATACCATGAGAGGCAGCAAGAAGTCACGAGATACTCCGAATCGCGTGCCACACGCCAACTGCAGTACCGTTATCTCGTCGAGAGAGACGACAAAGCGGCGACGCATGCCGTAACGAGATAATCCGAATCTCGTGACATCACATCTGCCATCTCGTCGACAGTCGGCAAAGCGCACAATTCAATTGCGCAGGCCGCTTGCTGCTCCCAGGAAACGCGCGTCAATCGCACAAGATCCACCAGGGGAGCGAGAGAGTGCAACACGCGGTACGTCGCCTGCCACGCTTGCAACCCGGCCGGCAGACACCTCTTTCGCACTTTAAAAACTCGGCTCGCGCGACGTCGGTGCGTTGCCTGTAAGCGGCTAAAAATACCCGGCGGGCTGGCCCATTTTTGGCGACTGGCTCCGCTAAAGACGACCCCTCTGGAGCACAAACCGCACGGCACGCCGCTCTCTCCGTGTTGCAAGTTTCCTTTCCGCCGACAGTCGACCAACCGGCAGCTCTCCCCGCTAAGTTTCCTCAGATTCGCTGCTCACGATTCGGTTTCACTTTTAAGGCGTCCACAACAAACGGGTTCGGTGAAACGCAACTTTTGCATCGTTTCGAAGGGGGTCACACTCACGACATACCGCAAGGGTCGCCGAAGCGGACTGCATTATCGCGCCGCTCATTCATTGAATCTGAAAGCGGCGAGCTGCTGATTGGCACGTAGGTCAAGCAGCACTCTCGCTTCTACAAGACAATGGACAAGAGGGCAGCGGGGCGCGAGAGCAGAAACGAAAAAAAGAACGCTGACGTCCTCGTTGTTCATGACGTCGGCGCGGAAGGCAGGGCGTCTTTTCTTTTTATTTCGGCGTCGCAGAAAAACATTAAAGTAAAAGAATGGCGCACATAACGTGCGCGGCGTGGACCATGTAGTAGTGGCGAGCGACGCCACGGGTGCTCGCGACGCAAGCAGCTGAGCACCTAGCTGCGTGTTGGGGACGCGGGGGTTGTGTAACAGCTGACGAGAAGACACCTCCGCCGAACGAACAACATGCTACGAAGAAACGGAGACCGCTGTCAGCTTCGCCGGCCTTCACTGTCACGGGTTAGCGGGGGCAGCGTCAGTTTATGATTTTCTTTTTCAGAGCCAGTACCGGCCCGGTGAACCGACACCGCAGGAGCGGGTCCCTTTAAACCGACGCGAGTACAGGCACGAGCGTAATGAGCACGGGACGAAACCGCGTCGAAAAATAGCGGTCCACTTGCCTCGTCTGAGACGGGCTGTGCCGTCTCTCCCGGCGTCATCTCGAGGTGCAGCGGTTCCGGCTTCGGGGACACTTCCGTTCTTCTTTGGGAGGGCCTATGAGCACGTCGGGGAATAAAAAATCCGGGTAATACACACGCGTCTCAAGGCATGATGTTCACCACACCGCAACAGCAGTCGCAGCCATGACCGAGCTACCAGCCTGTTTAGGAAAGAAAATAACGTGTCACGTGATTGGCAGAGCTACGCGCATGACGTCAGTCAATGGCAGCACTGGGCCAATCGTAGCTCACGAAACATGCAGCATTAGCGTTGAACAGGTAGCGTCACTGCGTTTAGTCCCGTAACAAAACAAAATGTTGTAACTTTAAAATTTCTACTAATCATTGCAAAGTTAAAGAATAAAACTACCTATTATTTGGTTTTATTTATAAGGCTAAACAAAATTGTTTCAAGTAGCATATTCTTCCACCAGGGCAAGTTTTATCACGTGACCCAATCGGGCGCGTCACGTGGGCGTCATCTATTCGTTCTTTTCACGTTCGCCGTGTTAGCGTGTGCGTTGCATGGTTGACTATGAGGTATGGAATCCGATCAATCCTTCTCAG
Organism: Amblyomma maculatum; assembly: GCF_055883805.1. Classification (NCBI taxonomy): domain Eukaryota; kingdom Metazoa; phylum Arthropoda; class Arachnida; order Ixodida; family Ixodidae; genus Amblyomma; species Amblyomma maculatum. The sequence continues at coordinate 36,126,011 of NC_139354.1, read as the reverse complement.
AATATTAACTCTCAGCCTGTATTTATTCTCTAGTCGATAGTTGAAACTTTGCTAATCAAGCTGGTTAGTTTATTTTCTCGTTTACATGCTTTTATTTATTATGAAGGGCTTATCTAGTTTCTCGAATGGCTGCTACTTCGTGTTAAGCGTGATGCTTGCTTCCTTGCGTGCTTTTTATGAAATGCTTCATTGATTAGATTCAAAGAGTCTAATACCTTTCATTTTTCTTACGCAGCTCTAAGGTGAGCAGGGACACGCTGTACGACTGCGTCAACGCGGTCCTGCAGGAGTCTGCGCGCAAGCACCGGAAGTTCCTCGAGACCGTGGAGCTGCAGATCGCGCTCAAGAACTATGACCCCCAGAAGGACAAGCGTTTCTCGGGCACCGTCAAGTATGGCTGCTCTTCGACCAGCATCGCTCGAAAAAAACTTGACCTGAAGCGCACAGCCTTTGGCGTCTTCGCGCTAGAGCCCGCCTGAGTCTTAAGCCTAGAATGTCATTCAAACCGGCATCTGCATGCCAATATCGCACAAATTTAGATGTTTGCAAAATGCATTTACGCGAACGGAAATTCGCAAGATATGGGAACGCTCCATTACAATGTCTCGTATTAAAGGCGGATCTTTTAATATCGCTGACGCCAAAGCCTGGAGCAGGACAGGAAGCTCGGTTATCTTAACCGAAGCCGGGCGGACTCGAACCCAGAGTCTTAAAACAGTGGGGAGGTGTTTCGCTTCGGCGGCACCAATAACATTTCGCCTGGTCGCTCCCGGAGACTGCCGACAGTCGTATGTATGACCAGTGCACTTCCATCTGCCGTCAGTACTTGCTCTGCATGCCGAGTGCAGTGGTCGTACGGGGTTGGTTTAGTAGCTACAATGTGCGCGTTTTGCGAGGGTATGGGCGTAACCAGTAATTGGACGTTCCATGCATTTAGTGTTTTTCAGTGTTCACGGACATTCTTTCCTCCGCATTGGTTAATGAGTTTTGCCAAGGAATTTCAGGGAAATTAAGCGTAGCTTGCAAGACATCCTGGGTCCAGGGTAGGGCAAACTGCGCAATAACATCTGCTCTCCCCTAATTTGATGTGTGCATCACTGCAATGACGAGTATAGCACTGGGCAATGAACTAACGCTGATTATGCCTGTGCCTTTCTGAGCATGATGCAAGATTTACAGTAATGAGTCCTCACATTTTGCTGCAGATCTTGAGTTAGTAGCTTGGTGGTGGTGCTTCTGATCATTTAATATTGAGCATTTGCTACTGGTGGTAAGCCTTGTTTCCAACTATTTTATCCCCACCAACAGGCTGAAGCACATTCCTAGGCCCAAGTTCCAGGTGTGCATCCTTGGAGACCAACAGCACTGTGATGAAGCCAAGGCCAACAACCTTGCCTGCATGGACACTGAGGCCCTGAAGAAGCTGAACAAGAGCAAGAAGCTTGTCAAAAAGCTTGGTATGTTTTCTCCTGAGTGGTGTCTTGCATTACTGTCTGCTTCCTCTGAGCAAAGGCCTTCGACTGCAGTGCTACCAGTGTGTGATGACTTGATATGCATGTATTACCTGAAATACTGGTGATAAGACACAACTTGGTCTGAACTGGTAGCCTTTACAAAAGCCAAGGGGTTTGGCTGATTTTCATTTTGCAATACTCTTGGACAAATTTGTCTGTAGCCAAAGGCACAGAGCTGGAATGCACCAGTCCGCCGTGTATGGTCTCCAGCGGTTTCGCAGATTGCGCTTTGGAGTGTACAGCTAGAAGCAAAATGAAAAGGAACACGAGAGCGCGTGGCCTTGCCGCTTTACAAAGCGCTGCCACCAAGAAAAGACGGGAATTGGTTGCACCAAGGGTATACCCTCAAACAGCAGTTGACCAAGCTTAGTTTAGGTGAGTCTATACCACTGATTCTTAGCACCTGTCTGGCAGCGCATTTGAAAATGGAGGCCACGCGCTCCCTTGTTCCCTTTCACTTCTAGCTGTACTATTATGGAATAATTTACCTTTCTGAAAGTTGTAATATAAGCAGTTGCAACGTTGGTGTCAGGCATCGAAACAGCTTTAATGCGCCATGCTAAATGTCAGTGGCTGCGCCATCTGTCAGAATTTCCGCAAAGCTTATGTGGGCTGCGTCTACCCGCCGGTTTCCCTACTTTAGCAGCATGCTGGTTTCGACAATGTGCATAGTGTTTAATATTCGTTAACCGCGAATTTGCATTCACTTTGGCCTTCAGTGTTGTAAAATGCATTTCTGTGCCTTTGCCGGCTTGAACGCGCATTTTAAGTATATGCCCAGGTGAAGAGCTATACTTGACATAGTGACCTCAGCTCAATTCTATTCCTTTGTTTTTTTTCCCGACTGCAGCCAAGAAGTATGATGCCTTCATGGCGTCAGAGTCTCTCATCAAGCAGATTCCCCGTCTCCTGGGTCCTGGTCTGAACAAGGCGGGCAAGTTCCCCACGCTGCTCACTCACAATGAGTCCATGATGGCAAAGCTTGACGAAGTCAAGGCCACCATCAAGTTCCAGATGAAGAAGGTATGCAGACCTGCTGTTTTCTTTTGTGGTCAGTGATAACAAGGTGTAGGGAACTAAATGCTCAGAGCTGCATTACGTTTATGTGCAGTTTTATTATACGAGGATTACCGTTGTCGACCTGCATGCCCTGGGTCTTTATTCCAAGCTTGTGTCACTGTCTCCCCAATCTCAATTTATCTGATCAATGGACACGCCGGATCTTCCAAGTCTTAGTCAGTTCTGCCGTTTCCACCAATCGACTTACTTGATGTAAGGTGGGCGGCGCAGATTTTGGAGTACGGACCAGGCCCTGCTTTAGCATTGGATAAGTACTTGAGTGAATGATATTAGGAAATCGCAAGATTGTGTTCAGTGCAAATGCTTGCTTTAGCCCCTCCTTGCGGCCACTTTGCTGCAAAGTTTTGTGTTTACAACTTGTTTACATAACTAGTTGCATTGCAATAGTTGCCAGTTTCTTTAGAATATACTGAGTTCAGGCAACATTTCAAATCTGGGACATTTACCATGTACTGTCTGTTGTAACAGTTGTCGATAGATAGTTGCCGAAAATAGTGCCCAAAGCATGAGTTACCCTACTGTGGCAGCTCAGTGACTGGGTGGACTGACATGTAGTTGTGTTTTTGCCAGTTGGGTGACTTAAGTCAGGGGAAATGACTACATACCATGACGGCGTTGTGATCAGTGAACCACAAAATGTCTGTTGTATGATGTCCCCATAGCCAGAGTCATTTTGGGATGTTAAAAACAAGCATACAGCATAGGTGTAGTTAGTATGGTCATCGTGTTGGATATGCACAGCATGCTGGTGACATGTTGGACTTGCAGTCACAATGGTTGTGCCTGTGATGAGTTTAGCACTGGGCAATGAATGGCTTCATTGATTACTTGTGCATCCTCTGAGTGAAGTAACCAATTTATTTTTGACCTGGTGTGTGGTCTATGGCATTCAATGTGGAATTGGGTTTTTTTTTTTTTTTTTTTTTTTTTTTTTTTTTTTTTTTTTTTTTTCTGTTCAGGTCCTGTGTCTTGCAGTTGCTGTAGGCAATGTCAAGATGTCCCCTGACGAGCTGGCTCAGAACATCAACCTGGCCATCAACTACTTGGTGTCCCTGTTGAAAAAGAACTGGCAGAACATTCGGTCTCTGCACATCAAGTCCACAATGGGGCCTCCCCAGCGTCTGTACTGAGCCTTGGCTTTTTTGCCATCTCCATTCAGCTACAGTTTTGTAGCTGCTTGGCTGTGAATAAAAATGGGTCTTCAGATATTTTCCTTCCTTCTGTTTGCATGTGGAGTTTTGCTCCTAATTGATTTGAAAGGTTGCAGTTAAAGGCTCTGGCATTGACTGCATTACAGTATTACGTATGTGATTTTTTAGGCAGTGAGTTGGTGTTAATGCGAAAGGTTCTGGAGCGGTTGAAGTAATCCTGCAGCAGTTGTGTGGGCGTTTGCTCAAGCAGACACAGCATAATTCTTGAAATTATTTATTGTATATTTTCTTTTGCTTGCTCTGATAAGTTGACATTTGGTCATGGGCCGTGCAAGGCTACACCGAAAGTTTGTGGCTTTACACGTAACTGTGAAGCTTCTCGGGAAAGGAAAGGTGACTGATTGCGCGTCTTGCCTATCTTACTCTGTAGGTTGAGACAGCTGCAGAGTGCAGCACCGCCATCGTTCACTCGCTCTACTGTAGTGTTCTACAGAGCTTTGTCAAGTTTGTCTCCTTGAGAAGTCACTGTAGTCAAACTATGCGGATTGCTAGCGAACGGTATTTGTGGCGACATGTAGCAGTGCTATCAGTGTTAAAAACCTTATTTCCACCTAGAAGAAGCTCCGTTTCGGACTCCCCGGCACGCAGGCCTGATGGAGCCTTACTCAGGAGCCTCGTGAACTAAGGTCTGGTGAAGATACATTGTTGCTTCACGGCCTCAGGCGGATGGCTTGCTGCTGCTGAGCGGGGTCCTCGCTTCGCAGCAGGGTGGCAGGGTCTCCCAGGCGTCTCTATATTTTCTTTAGCTCCTGGGCTGTTGTTATATTCCCAAATAATATGATCTAGAGTGCCCCATCTCCCACATGTTATGCAATGTAGATCCTTTTCATCTTTTGAAATTGTTGCATATACCCAAAAGGGACTAATATGATTGCCCCCTTGTAGCCTCCTCCATGCAATTGCCTCCCCGTTTACGAGGGAACGGTCTGGCGGCGGATAGACCCTTCTGCTTAGTTTATAGTGCTTTGTAACCTCTTTATACGAGATTAGGCTATCTTTTACATCCATGCGGTGTCTTGCGTCGCACTTCCTGTCGTGCCAGTGCATGCCTTAGCGTCGCTGGCTGAGTGAAGTGAGTGACTCGGGCCACGCGTGCACAGCGGCTCCGTCTTCAAACTTTTCGCCTACGGAGTACATGGACGTATGTGAGCGGACAATGCTCTTGCGGGATCTAGGCGTTCGTCTTCATCGGGGCCAGATGGTATCGCATATGCAGTGCTGACCCATCTTGGCCACGACACGCGAGAAGAGCTCCTCAAATGAGCACTCTTGGCTCGACGGTGTTGTTCCTCACGAAATGTTGCTCCTACTAAAGCCAAGAAAGTCTCCGCTCAAGCTCACCTCATACAGGCCAAAGCTTTGGCCATTTGCGTGGGAACGGTTATGGAGCGAATGATTTCGACGAGCCTTTAGTAGTACCTCGAGCACTATAAAATATACCCCATACAATGGGCGGTTTTCGTTATTGACAACGTCGCTGATATTGTGTGCACGGTTCAACAACCGAAACGAATGAAACGTGCCTATCCGTGTCACTCTTTCTCGATGTGAAAGCCGCCTACGACAATGTGGCTGATATGAGGCCATCTTTGATGCGCTGAAATATTAATGCATCGGAGGTCATATGCTAGCGTGGATAAAGAGCTATCTGAACAAAAGGTCATTTTCTATCGGCGTGACGATGGCCCGACACCTGCTCATTATTTACCGTGGCATGCCTCAGGGCAGTGTCCTCAGCCATATACTTCGTTTAATGTGGTACTCTCTGAGGACCGCCCCAATACCATCCAGATATCTGTTACGCCGATGACATCTTCATTTGGGCCTCCTCTGTGACGCTCTTAGAGTTGCGTGCAAGACTTCTGCGGGAAGCAACGATAACTTCTTATGTCCAGAAGAAAGGTCTCAGCGTTTCATCCGAGAAGTGCGCGCCTGTGGCATTCACACGGAAATGTATAAAATGCTAACACCTCCCGCTCACTTACTGCGATTACACTCCGCCGCTTCGACTCTCGTTTTCTCACTCATGCAAGTATTCTGGGGCCTTGTACAAAACCATCACAAAGGAAAGCGGTGAAGGCGCTTCTGAAGTTTTTACACGCGAGGTTGAGTTCCCGTCTGTAAACTTTAGCGCACTCTGTCCCTTAAGTACTGTCTATGGACGCGTGAAAAACTAATTTCTATTGTCGGCCTTTCTTTTCTTTTTCTCCCTTTGTTCCACTCTCTACTTAAAGGTTAGCCTACTGATATTGCCTATTCCCCCCTGCCTTTCTGCTGTTTCTCTCTCTCGGCAGCTGCCGTCGCCCGTCAGTCTGAACCAGCTCTGCACGCCCGCAGCTCCTCTTAACATAGCTTGACACTGCTGCAACACTTTTCAGAACTAGTGCACCAGTGCAAGCCAAATCAAGGACACCTGATTCGGACGATTTTCTGCGACAAATGCATTGGAAGTGAAAAAGCTGCGTCATGAGAGCGATTTTTCTATGTTACGGTTTGCTGGCTATACCTTGAAGTATTCGTAACGCACTTTTTTTTTTTTTGTGCCTGGGAAGATGTCGCACCTTTAGCGCATGCTCCTGACTCTATCACTTGTGTCTGAATTGCACGTGGGGAGCATGTTATCGGCTTATTGAGCTTAGAAACGAACGTGACATCCGCCATCGTCCAAGCCAGTTGGCAGTTGACTTTTAGCCAAGTGTTACTCTTACAGGTGGAAAATGAGAGGTAAGCGTGCCGTCCTGTAGGCTACCAAAAGACACGCACCGTTCATTTGACCCGTCCCCAGTCAGTGTTCCTTCTCTTGATAGCTAACTCTGCTCTGACTTGCGTTGTTAGAGCGCCGAGATCAGGGCTGGGCGCCCCAGAGTAGCCTGGGTGTGGCTTGCTCGGGTTGATGCACATGTCAGTTTACCGTCGCTCTAGATGCCTGCGTTGTGGCTTGGCATGGAGTGGATGATTTTTGCTAGTTTTGTCTTGCATGGTAGACTTGCTATTTTGGGGTCTATGAGGGCCGTAGTATGTGTCATGTTTCGGAAACTCCAAGTTGGCATTGTGGACTAGTTGTCACAGGACTAGTAGTTTTTCTTAATGAGTATATCAGGCAAACGGTTCCGCTTGTGCTATAAGCTATGCGAGTGAGAGCCGTAATTTGCGATTATGCCACAGTCGTTTCCATATCTCTTGGAAGAAGGCAGCAGAGCAGGTAACAACACAAAGCATAAGAAGCACACACATGCACACAAGGACAACGCTGCACTGACAACTATATTAACAAGAAACCGCACATCTCCCTTCACTTCACGTCTGCAGCCAACTTCTTCCTTCTCTTACCTGCTCTGCTGCCTTCTTCCAAGAGATATGTGACCAACTAGCTCAGCTATCGACTCTATTATCGTTTCCATACTTAGGTCTGGGAGCGACGGGCTTCTTACAGGTGTACGAGTTCTGCGTCGACTGCCATTGTTGGGAGGAGAAATGTGGTCGCGAGTTTCCTGTGTTCAGCTTTCAATCTCCTATTTCCATTTGTCCCAGTCCGTAACGCGTGCGTTTCCGAGTTTCGTTTTGCATGTATAGGCACCGAAGATAGAATGAAACATGTACATAATGGCCACCGCACAGAAATCGGTTCGATTCGTGGCTGTGGTTCACATTTTCCACCAGCGTTAAATCTAGGGATGTACTCCCTGCAACATTGGTATCAATCCTGATCAGAAATGCAGAGTCAGCTAGGATTGTGATCATGCGAGCTTAGTTCACTTCTTTTCTGTCCTTTGGGTGAGGCGCTTGTGTATCCCCAGGAGGTACGGAGTGTTTAAGTTTAAAATAATATATGACAGTGAGGGACTTTAAGGGGAGTTTAAATTGGGGCTTGTCGTTTGGAGGACCACTGAAAATTAGAGTTTTGTTTGGATGTGGCCTCTCCATATCGGGAGAAGGGCAATTGACAGCGGGTAATGTTTAATGGTAGTGGATCATGTAGTATTGGCGTGTATTTCTGTGTTTAACGTGGGATGTATTTAGCATGTTCGTATGCTCCGTAGGCCAGCAATTTAAGTTCGCAAGTTCAGGATTTTGCGACACCTTTTAATTGTTGGGCAACTGTGGAATATTATACGAGGCTGTTTTACACGCGCTAATGAGAATGTTCTAAGCTTCTGCTGGTGTGGCAAAAAAATTGCTTTAAAATGTTTTCCTGCGCTAGCGACAAGTAGTTAAACGGTTAAACTACGATATTAATCAAGTCAGTGGAAATTATTTGGCATCTGATTACAGGCATTCCTCCCCTTAGCACCTTAAAATGAAGGGTTTGATAAAACACACCAACACAGCACTCACCATTATGTTTTCAATGTACGTCGCTTCGGACCATAGAAAGCGAGACTGTGTTCCCCTGCTCATATCACTTACTTGTTCAACACTACAAGACGTGAGGCCATATGCTTTTCCCTACATATTCTTCCTCCTGTACGCCCGTTCGTTGGCCTCTACACACCTTCCACACCATCTTCAATTTTTTCAGCTGCGACGGCCGCGGAGAATACCTGGCAAAATAGCGCGCCGGATTGCCCGACTGAGGACTGGCATCTTAAGACCTATCGAAAGCTCGCTATGACGGCACGATAGCCACCCAAGCTACCTCTCCGGTGTATTAGTTGGGCTTTAGAGACCCGTTAGAAAGCATGTGTACGGCTTACATCAGAAAATGATGGCACACTACGCTGGCCCAGATATGATCCTGGAACGACTCGACGAACTGAATACTGGATTGCACGCCTTAACGACTGGTGGACGCCGTTCGGCGAAAACTAAGGTCTAGCACGTCGCTCGCTTGAAAAAGTGTCATTCTCGTGACAACACCTGAATTACCCAGAGGGCTTCGCTTGCGCAAGGAAGATGAGGCGGGGGGGGGGGGGGGGAGGAAAATGTTTCAGACCAGATTATAAATAAGAGGGACACAGTGTCAATGGACGAGGACGAAAACGCGTGCGTGTTGAGGTGCTGCTTGGCTCTGTGCACCAATCCTGTCATTCTAAGAGTGCGTTTGCGACATCAGTAATGTTGCAATATATCGCTCTCGCCCAGTAATAAAAATCCAAGAAACGGTTTAGGCTAGGGTTACACAAAGTTTATCGACGTGTGGACTCCAGCTTGAATCCCGCATCCAGGAATTACCCCAGAAATCGCTACTCTATCGTTATTTGTTTTGCCTTCTAAGCTTTAAATCAGAAGCACTGTGCTTACGGTAATCTTCAGATGGAGGTGGTAGTATCCGCCAGGTGGCAGATTGTCCCTGTCCGCGCGACTACGTGCAGCCACGCGCCACAGATCGTTCGCAGACGCCGAGGACAAATCAGCGCGGCACCGGTCCTTGCGGCATCGCGCCCTCGAAGCTTCCTCGGAGACCGGGTTCAGCATGTTGGCATTTGCTCCAGCTACCGTACCGATCAGCGCAGATGTGCAGTGAGTACTGTCCTAGCTAGTGCCTGCGTAGCCGTAATTAGGCTGAATCTTTGCTCGACTCCTGTTTCACATTACTTCAAAACGTCCTGAAGTCCAGCACAGCGTTTGGTGAGCTGTCGATCAGGTTAAAATTAGTAATTACCTTTCTGATATTTTCTTCTCTCATTAAGAAGGCCTTTACATTCCCGATGTTTTGTTTGTTTGCTGAAAGGGTTAGGGATAGCGAGGAAGTAGGCCGGCGGGTGACACGTACTGCTGCAGAAGAGAACACTTACCTATAGAATGATTGTTCCTTCGCCACCGTTTCATTTCACTGCTTTGAACTGAACGAATTCCGTGACCCAATTATTATTGCGAAAGCAATACTACTCCCATTTTCAGCCCTTCGCGTAGCCACGGTCGGTAGGCACGTTTGACCTTTAAACCCAGATGGCTGTGACGTCATACCAGCTGCGAGAGATGGGCTACCAAGTCGAGTCGTCGGATGGCAGCGGTCGGTAGGCACGGCGCGCTGCAGCTGGAGCCGCGCTGCTACCGAGTGGAGGCGCTGCTGTCACCTCTTCTCTCAGCTGAGAGGAGGAGGAGAAAAACGATGGGTATATTTTAAAATGCTCGCGCTTGCTCAGCCGAAGCACTTGCTATGCATCCTGATAAACTGAAAGAAAAGTCACGCCGTCCCGACGAAGCCAGGAAACGACAGCGGGCTACAGAGACAGATGAAGAACCGGGCAACAGCGTCTCGCTCGACGGCGCGCTTGTCGCGCTTCTCTTGAATGGTCCTGAACCAGTGACGACTCCGAATGAAATGTAATGGATGCTTTAAACAGTGAAGACTCTTTGTCGACATGTTCACTCAGCAGTCAAGGATGTGAGAATGCAACTTGCGGCAACGACGCGTTTAGGAAACAGAAGAAGAATGGCAACGGAACTATATAGCGTAGCCATGCTATTACTGCTTTCACAACCTACCGGGCTTAACTAAAGCTAAGGCCCAGTTAATTTTTTTTTCTCTTGCTTCGTTTAGCGAGGAAGCAAACTTGAGTAAGCCTGCTTGGCTCTATGCAAATAGACAGCGATTGGGAGTAGTCATGCTTTTGTGGATTTGCAGCGGAGTCCGAACGGAATGCATACAGAACTGCCGCTGATTTAACGTTTCTGTTGCTTTGGCCATTGATTTCTTGAGGTGCACTGTGGAAAATCACCTTGACATTGCTCTTTAACTATCCATTCAGTCTAAAGAAGCGTACAAAACAAAGAGTTTAAGTGGTTTGTTTGAAACGAATTATTTTTAGCGACATCAACGCGTCTTTCTTGACCCATTGGTACAGCGCCAAGATCAACCGAGATGTGCTTAACGATGCCGTGAGGACCATCATCGACGAGGTGTCCCAGCGCAAGCGCAGGTTCGTCGAGACAGTGGAACTGCAGGTCGCGTTCAAGAAGACGTTCGGAAGTAGGAGGTTGCCCCTTCTTCCATACAAGTATGTTTACAACTGCTGCTAATCTTCTTCGTCACATTCATTTTATACCTATATCAAACTAGTTTTGTTACAAGAACACCTTGCAGATCGGTTTGTTTATACCCGTTGCGTCTGAGGGAAGACTGAAAACAAAATGCACAGGACTGTCAACTGACTCCTGCTGAGCCATTACGGCTCCCCCTTGCGCTCAGGGGAGATGTTAAAGAGATGTGAGGAGAAAGATTGGAATATGAGACTCGCTCCGTGACAGATGTCGTCAGCCAAAGCGGCGAGTACGAAAATTTAGTACTTCTTACGTGTTTCATTACACAGTTAGCTAATGTAGCATTCAGGAGGTTTTGAGAAATGTTTTTTCTCCGAGAGAGGTGCCGTTCTAGAGTTCATGAGAAGCATACAACCCTGTTGCTGATGGGACGAGCTTTCCCTCGTCAGGCTGAACATCCTCCGAGGCAATACTATATACGTAAAAGGCTGTTCAATACTCTGGAGAGGTACAGCACACACACGCACAGAGAGAAAGAGATGTCCGCGTTCCTAGCAGTCTTCGTGTGTTTGTGGCAGCTTTCAACGCACTTGTCATGGGTGCAACTAAAAGCGCAGGAATACAGAAGCGCTGAAATGACTTCATTTAGGGCAGCCATTAGATACCGATGGTTTACGGCAGCGGCCAAGAATTACCGTAACTGGCGGTTGGTACCGATGTATCCCGTCGGCGTGTCTTGTCGAAGCAAGCGAGTGGCCTGTTTACTAACTTGCAGCACGCGATGCACCGCTTTGAATGATATTCCCGTAATATAGGAACGGTAAGGGGGACTAAACAAGACAGCGTGTTTTATTACAGAGCAGGTTAATGTAGTACTCAGGAGGTTTGCGAGCTTTTTTTCCTCCGAAAGAGAGAGACCGTTATACGAGTTCGCAAGCAGCGCAATAACCCTGTTGCTGATGCACCGGGCTTTCCACTCCGTCAGGCTGAATCACCCCACGAAGCACAACTTCAAAGTATGCGTGCTTGGTGACCAGCAGCGTTGCGGGGAAGCCAGGGCCAACAATATCGACTGCCTGGACCTGGAGGGTCTCGTGAACAAGAAGAAAAAACCGGCCGCCATTAAGCGTCTTGGTGAGACTTGCAACGATGAACCAAATTCTAGTATTAGTGCCAGCATGTCATTGTAAGGACTGTAACTTCGAAATACGTCTGCGAGCATTGTGCTGATGCCAAAAATGGTCCCGGTAATGTATTATTTTCACTTCTTCATCGCCACATGTCGTGACGTCATCATCATCATCATCAGCCTGACTATACCCACTGCAGGGCGAAGGCCTCTCCCATATTTCTCCACTTAACCCGGTTCTGTGCTAGCTGCATCCACTTGACCCCCGCGAACTTCTTAACCTCATCCACCCACCTAACTTTCTGCCGCCTCCTGCTACGCTTTCCTTCTCTTGGAATCCAGTTTGTTCGTGACGTAGTGTAGACGTATGCGAATGGTATAGTTATTAGATGTAGAAAACATCGCAACCTTCGAGCGATAGCGAACAATCGCATTTCCGTGCACTTTCTACATTTTTCAGATAACCAGACGGGGGGGGGGGGGGGGGGGGGGGGTGGAACGGCAGCAATTGTGCTTGCGCCTCGTGGAAATCTACCGATCGTGTTCGCACCAAATAACGATTATTTTCGAACTAAACCTCGATGTTCTCGACAAAATTAGGGATTTTTTGGGTGTCGTAATGGCCGCTACCATCATCAATTAGAATCCCTAAGTGCACGCTTTTTCAAAACCACAATGTCAAAACGTTGGCCAACGCTTTCGCTCAGAAATCTTGTTAACTTTGTGGAGCCATCGCAGCGAACGCTCTCGATTTTTATGCCTGTAGAGAGGACCAATAGCGCCAGTCTCATCATCTAGCGGTTTCGATGTATTCAGACACTTCTCGCCATCGTTCTTGACCATACAAACAGTTAATAGCGTTTATATAGTGAAATTTCGCCAGTGGTAAGGATCCTTGAATAGGGAGAGAGGAGAGTGCGTTCGGAAGTACAAGGCCTAAGATGAAATATCCAAACTGCGTGGCCTTGCGCAGCGGGATAATGTAGGTCGTAATACCATATGGCGATGTTCGTGATAACATAGATGATTTGCAATTTTTTAATGAAGAACAAATTTAGCGACTTCACCCCGGAGGTTTATGGTCCGCGGTTTATGAAGCCAGAGTTTGGATGAGGTCTGCGTAACACTGATAAAGAATGAAAAGGTTGTAAGTGGGATCCATAATTACAGTTTAGCCCCATGGCTTGTAGGAAAGCGCGTAAACAGAGTAACGCGTAATGCGTAAACACACGTGGAAGTTGATGGACGCGGCGATGTGCAACCGCTACCGTCTGCCGCTACCGCGCAAGCGTCAGTACGCATGCGCAGATCACCCTGAGGGCTTCAGATGGCGCCACGTTTCCGTTAAATGCCGGCGGACCAGCGCGCAGGGACCAATGGATAGTCTTCAAGCGCGTAAACAGAGGATACCCTCATATACACGATTTGTGCTTGGAAAACTTCTATAGTTCTGCCCTTCGTGCTTTTTGTCGAACGTGTTTCAACAGAGAAAAAAAGCGCTGAGAATTTTATTGGAAAATGAAATATTTATACAAGAATAGACAAATTGCTTCCAGTGTGTAATACAGGACAGCATAAAATGCAATACAGTCCGCACTATTGTCCAGCTACCCGCTGTATAAAAAGCAAAGCAATATGTGACAACCAATTATATGCTAACCAGGAGAAATCTTAATTCTATAGAGACTCATTAAGTGCATATAGAAATGCTGTGACAAGAGCGGGTAATTTATTCCGGAGTTCAATGACATCAGGAAGTGATGAGCAGCGAAAGACTATGGTCGAATTGTTTTGTGATGATTATGACGGGAGATCAGTCTACTTGGAGGTTTCAAACGTGTTCCATTCACGTACCGTGAATGATTTGTAAGCATAGTTTTGAACTTTGCGTTTGACTGAGGTGTTTCGAGCAGCTCTAGACCGCATGAGTTTAGTATCTCTGTTAAAGAATCTGTTCTTAGAAATATTCACAACAAATAAATCGCACCGCGCTTCTTTGCACATCTATTTCAGCTGAAAAAATCTTCTGGTGAGGAGCCGTCGTACTATACGGGCGCATATTCTAGGGAAGGTCATATGAGAGATTTGAGATACTTTCACGGCTGTCGTTGCTCTCCACCAATTAACATTGCTCTTAGGAAACGTCTGTTTCCTATGTGCCACTGCACACAGATTTTCAACTTGATTTCGCCAACTTAGGTTACAAAAAGTACACACCTAAAGGTATGGTACTCAAACGTGCTAACATTAACCAAATGTGACCTTCAATATTACGCTGAAAAGAAACTTTATTTATTTTATCAGTTATGTCAGTAAATTGGCCTTATTGAAGTTAATTTTCATTCCCCCTTTCTCGCAACCAATTTCGGATGCCCGCAAGTTTTGATTAACGTTAATTGGGTCTCCTTCAGATGTTATAGGTGCATAAGTGAGGCAGTCATCCGCAAACAGTTTTAGTTTTACAGAAGGGCCAGCAGCTACTACATCATTCATGTAAATCATAAACTGAACTGCCCTTAGCATATAGAACCCTCTGGCACACTACAGAATATACATCCAGAAAGCCAAACTCGGAACTATCAACACTTACCGCATCTTTGCGACTCGGCAATTATGCTTCAATCCATTTCACAACATTTCTTTCAATGCAAGTCTTTTGCAATTTCAACAGTAAATTACGATGAAGAACCTTGTCGAAGTCTTCTTCAAACTGTACACAAATGGCGCCAGTTTGTCTACGGTCATCTAAACTTTCGAATGGTCATGTATGGTCTAAATTAACTGCATCACTGTTGAAAACTATCGTCAAAATCCGTGCTGACAGTCGAAAAGTAGCCCGTTAGTTTCCTAAAAAAGAGACAATTGAATACCACGTAGTCACTGGCCGAACATGAATGGCTAATGATAAAGCAACGATAAAGCAAAGTGAGCAAAGTGCAAAATAAGTATTTAGGTATTCATCTGACGCATAATCTTTAATGGGCCACACACATTCAAGCCATCTGTTCCAAAGCCTGCAGATCGTTAGGTTACCTGCGTCGGAATTTGCTAACCTCCCCTAACAGCGTAAGAAAACTGGCATATTTAACAATAGTACGGTCAAAACCAGAATTTGCATCACCTACATGGTCTCCATATCAAAAATATTTAACCAACATGTTAGAATCCATCCAGAACAGAGCCTCTCGCTTCATTACACGTAATTACAGCCCTCACTGCAGCATTACAGCGATAAAACTTGACATCGGCTTCGAGCCTTTAGACATTCGCCGTTCCATTGCGCTTTTGTGTTTATTTAATAAATACGATTACAGCACAAGACCATCTCCATTACCCCTTGAAACGCCTACACGCATTTCATGCCGCCTACATAACCAGTACAGCATAAAACGCATATGTACACGGAAAAACCCTAGCTTTTAATTCATCTGCACTTCTACGCGCCATCACTCTTTCGAATGATCTTTCTGACAGCATCGCATGCATCTGCAACCATCAACCATTCCAGGATCAGCTACACAAAACATCTCACATGACATCATTTCTGCTCTTATCTTTCATTGCCTTTGTCGCAGTGTATTTTTTGTTCCTTCGTTGCTATTGCGTTTTGTTTTGGTGCTGTGCGTCTTATGACATTTACGGTGACTATATAGTGCTTCTGCATTTTTCTTTTCTTCTTTTTACGAATGGTATCTGCAGTATGTCCGGCATTCATGCTACAAAGTACCTTGTATCCTATGCATATTTTCGCCTTTAGTTTTGCCTTGTAAAATAGTTTCTTTTTACTTAATCTTTTGTATCTCACGTTGAGTTGTATTAATTAGTTTCTTTTGCACATTTTGCTGTTATTTGCCTCCCTTACTCAATGCCTTTCTGGGCCCTGTAAGGTATTATGAATAAATAAATAAAAATAAATGCACATTATGGCTTGTTGCTGGCAAAAACTGGTGGTGATGACTGTGCTTCATGTTTTGCCCTTTCCTAGCTTCTGTAACAGCTCTTTTTCAGTGGGAATAGTGTTTTTGTCATTGAAACATGGTGGTAGATCGATACAGATACAGACCGATTTCGATATGCCCTTATTGCATGCGAAGTGAAGCGTGCGGGGTCAGCCAGGTCACTGTCTCTTAGCGCCCGCAGTGACAGCAAGAGAGCAGGATGAGCTCCGCTCACTTGTTTTCTGAAGTTTTCATAGGAGAACCCGAGCAACTCCTCCTTTATCTTCCTTCACTTTTTTTTTTCGTATTTGCAGTGAAAAGGTACGATGCTTTCCTCGTGCCCAAGACTATGGCAAACGACGTCATGAAGCTCATCGGCTATAGGCTGAAAATGGCGAGCAAGTTTCCGTTGCCGATAGAAAACCAAGATTCGCTGATGGAAAAAGTCCAGGAAGCCAAATGCACAGTTCGGTTTAACATGAAAAAGGTACGCGGCTGTCGCAGTCTTCGAACGTCAGTGTTCCTCCAGCTTTTTTTTTTTTTGGAGTGGTCACTTTCTCGCCTGTCCCCTAAGGAGAGAGGATAATTCTTCTCCCGTCAGTCTTGCCAACACTGACAGGTTACAGCAGGCCCTTCCGTATACCATCTCGGCATGGTGACAGGTAGCAAGTGTGTGACACTCGATACCGGCTTTCCATACCAGCGGGGCTCATCTGCTATCACATAAAAAAACAAGAAGCTTGCTCCTTGCTTAGCGCCTTGATATAATCAGTTTTCGGCATCAAATTTCGTATCTACGTTGCCGTATTCGCGCAATCCGTGCATACTCGGCGCCTCAATGCTTTGGCGCTTTTTCTAAGAGAAATCATTAGCGCTAATTACGCGATTGTTCACATGACCACACACTACCATAATCTTAACTGAGGAAGTGAGAGAAAGAACATATGGAGTGGTGAGAACTGGGAGGTCTGGGCAGCAACCTCGAAATTCGAGTATTCTGTAGATAAGAGGCTGCGCGATGAGAGACATGCATGTCTGCTGAGCAAGCGTGTTAAACGAATGGCGTTGCTTGAATAATTTCTGTACAAACTGTTACTTTGTGCCTGGAAAAGAAAATACGTGTGTGAGGCAACTGTTGACCTTTTCTTTCTCGTGCTGCATTGTGTGCGCTACTTGGAGAAACCCAGACGTTCACAAACATTACCTGCAGCTTACCCGGCGGTGACGAGTATGACGGTACATGTTTATCGTGTGCTAGACTTTTCTTCAATGCACTCCCTGGATTCCACCTGAAATACCAAATGAACATGTAAGCAGCTCGGAACGGGGTTCAGCTAGCCCAGTATCGTCACTGTTGTGGAATATTTTCATGCATTAACATTTGAGCCCGTAGGAATTGAGACTCTAATCCTGTGTAATCTCTTCAAAAGACCGTGCAGCGACTCGGGCATGCGTTTTTGCCTTGCTGACTGTCGGGATCCCTCACTATCAGGCGATAACACTCTAAAATAGCTTCTCCTAAGTGTGCAACAGTAGCTGAAAAGTAGTGAAAAGTGCCCGTGAGCTGTAATGCTTTCCTCCGTTCCCCTAATGCACTAAGCTTTTTTGCACACGTGGAAGTTGATGGACGCGACGATGTGCAACCGCTACCGTCTGCCGCTACTGAGCAAGCGTCAGTACGCATGCGCATGTCACCCTGAGGGCTTCAGATGGCGCCACGTTTCCGTCAAATACTGGCGGACCAGCGCGCAGGGACCAATGGCAGTCTTCAAACGGGCGATCGGCTAATGGGCGGATATAGAAGCGTTAGATGATTTTACTGGGCTCTGTCAGGGATTTAACTTGGCTAGGCAGATTATATAACATGGGAAAGCACTGTTGAAATTACCCGCTCCAAGACACGTGGTCTGTGACGTCACGACCTAGAGCGCCTATCAGGAGTTAGGCACGAGTAAAACTGCTGCTCGAATCTGACGATCGCATTCTCGCAATAAAAACGCGCGTTTTTACTACGCAGCGTGTTAATCTTCGCAAGCATTGAAAAGGGTCGAGTGCATCCTTTCCTTAGCGTCTAAAAAGATTGCTTCTCGCTTGTACCATAACCATTACCACCACCACAAGAACATCATCCGGTTGTCAACGCCCACTGCAGTACAGGTGCACCTCCCATAATTCTCAATTAAACCATTCCTGTACCAGCTGCCTCCACATAATGCCAGCAAACTTCCTTACCTTATCCACCCGCCTAATTTTTTTTTCGCCACTGTTTTGCGTTCTTTCCCTTCTGATCCAGGCAGTTATGCTGGACGACCAATGGTAATATTGCCTTCGAGTTACATGTCCTGCCCAAGTCTTTTCTTTCGATTTCAACAAGCTTGCCATTAACTCGCGTTTGTTCCTGGACGCACTCTGCTCTCTCCCTTTCGCTCAACGTTACATCTATGTTATTCATTCAATATCTTACTGCGTTGCCCTCAATTTATGTTAAATTCCACAATTTTGCCCCACGGTGAGTAGCGGTAAGATACAGCGGTTGTATGCTTTTCGCGGGTGCTGGTGGAAGCGTGCAAAGTGGATCAGAGAAATAAGCCGAGTTAATAACATTCTAGTCGAAATCAAGAAGTAGAAATGGGCATGGACAGGGCATTTAGTGCGAAGAGAGGATAACCAATGGTCGCTTAGTGTACCAAACTGGATTCCATGTGAGGGAAGGCGTAGCAGGGTGCGGCAGAAAAGGGAGGACGGGAAAGGGAAGGCAAGGGACAAAGTGTACTGTGCACCATGCCATCGAACGTGGATGCAGCTAGCAAAGAAGTGGGTTAATTTGAGGAATGTGAAGATCCCTTCACCGTGCAGTGGGTATAGTCTGGCTGAAGATGATTTACGGTTTTTTTAAAGATTAAGCGGTTTTGGGGAAGACAAGGGCTTTGCCTAAATTACCAAGGCTGAGATCTTGAAGTGCGTCGGTTGAGAAGCAAATCGTACAGTCTGACTACTTATAACAAAGACGGCCCCTATACCCATGAAGAAACGGAATTGAATGAAAAAGCGAACTTAGTCTGGGACTTCTTATGAAAGCCGAGCGTGCATCGTGCGCAGGCACTGTGGGTTGCTGTTGCCGTCGCCAACGTGGCGATGCCCGCCAATGAAATTGCCACGAACATCGACCAAGCCGTCGCAGTACTGCTGAGTCTTCTGAAGAGCGACTGGCCGAGAATCAAGTCCATGCACACCAAGGCCACCATGGGACCGGCACATCGCATTTACTGAGCCGCCATTACGCCTTCCGGCGTTAATGCTGGAGTTTGGCGTCAAATAAAAGGCGCGGGCTCAAAAACCGTGTTCGACGGCTAGTGCGCGGGATGATTTCCTTTCTGAAGGCTGGTTTACAGGCCTGCACAGCATTGCACTGAAGAATCTAGCATTCTGAAGAAGCAATTCGTAGTCGCCATGCATATTAATCGGCATGATTGTTGGTGTCTTCTATAGATAGAACGACTGAATTTCCGATAGATTCAATGCAGTGGGGAATGAAGTTACGATATAGATGAAAGGTTGTCTCGGGTAACTTGTGTGCAGTAAAAAAATGCATTGCAGAAGAGCTTTTTCACATAGAAGATTGGTTTGGCTTGTGGGATTAATGTCCTAAAGCGACTCAGGCTATAAGAGACGCCATACTGGAGGACTCCGGAAATTTCGACCACCTGGGTTTCTTTAATGCACACTGACAAGGTTATTCTCATTATCAGTGCTCGTTAACATATTGTGTAGCATGGACAATGTTTAACGATAACTGTATTTTGCTAATTACGCAATCATGAGCACAGAACGATGACCTTCAAGACGACAGGCTATTTACAACCGGGCACTAGTTTTCAATGCGTTCTTTTTACATTTTGCCGGGAACATGATGGGGCTGGGTTTTTAAAAAGTACTGGGGCTGTTACGCGAGGACATCGAGGCGCCATAGGTTCAGTCTTCACGCCACCATACATTATCTGTGCGCCTCAGACGGCCCATGTGCGTGTGGAATCGTACGGGAGAACGGGAAAGGGAAGGCAAGGAACAAAGTGCACTGTGCACCATGCCATCGAACGTTTCAAGACTTTTACAATGGACAGACCCCGAGTGATTCTACGAAGGGGCTTTACTGCGAAATGGTTCTCATTTGTGACAGCCATGTACAGTGCACAACGCTTCTGTACAAAATCTTCAGTCGGTAATTCTCAAGTTCTCGTATAAATTTATTGAAATATTATTCAGCAAGGTGGTGGGGCTCAGAAGCATTGGTACCGATTGGTTTAATGAAAAGATGTGCAGATGTATACCTTTGTCTTGCTTCGTGTCATGTTTTAAAAGAAGGATTCTGGGTTTACTCACAATCCTCACCATAACCACCTGCGGAGTACACTATAAAGCTACAAAATCGTCCAGTTTTCTAACGTACTTACGCAAATGTTTGAGAGAAGACCAAGATGATACGGTAGGTACAAAGCATAACAGCTTTATCTTCCCGACAGGGCGTAATTAAAATGCAAGCAATTGCGTTAAAGTTACACTGTCTGGAGCAGCCCCGCGTAGCGTCAACACTTAGAAGTTCCATTGACACGGACAGCCAGTGCGAATAAAAACCGGCGAAAGGCACCCGTCTTCAGCCCCGTACGGGGACACCTATCGAACGCTATCCAGTTATGTTGTAGGCGCGGGGCGGCTCCATTGGTTGCTCTTCAATCGCCGTGCATTTGGGGCCGGCGGCAATCTTAACCATTCTGCTTTCGGGCTTGCAACCGAACACTTCAGCAAAGCCACTACCGGAGTCCAGCATGGCTACCGGCACGTTGCACCGGAGCCTCGGCGTCGTGTAGCCCAACGTCGTCTTGGACAGGGTGTCGGGAGTTGCCGAGCACCACTTGTGACACGACGCGAGGAAGAAGAGTCGGGCGAGATTGAGACCCGTGATGTCGGTAGCATTTTCGTCACCGCCGCTTCCAGAATCGGATGCGGACGCATTACCTTCGCGATAGACGGAATAGGCGAGCTCGAGGCCTACGATGTCGGCGACGTTCTCAGAGGAACCCCTTTCGGCGTCCTTCTTGTTGACTCCCGCGTTCTTGTAGATATTGGCCACACATTGGTGCCTCTTCAGCTGTTCCTCTCCTATGGTAAGATCAGACTGGGGCGAGACGCCCAGGGGCATCTCGCCCAACGCCGCGTGCCACAGTTCATGAGCCGCTAGATGTCCGAAAGCGCCCATGCTCAGCGGATCGCTGCCGTTAATGAAGAATGGTTCCAGGATGGCGCTGGGGGAAACCAGGATGCTGCCGTACCAGGGACTGAAGCGGACGGTGGGGCGTAGTCCCGGAAAGGGCCCGTCCTCCTCCCGGGCGATCTTGTTCTCAACGGAGCCATTGGTTCGATCCAACAGCTGGGCCTTTTCGTGGTTCCGAATGGCAGTCACGGCGTCGAAGTATATCTCGACGTAGTAGCCTCGAAAGTCGGGTAAGTGCGCTAGGAACTGGTCCACTAAAGCCCCACTCGAGCTGTTGAACCGTGCCGGCCAGGCGACTATGGTCTTGATGGCCTCGAGTCGCTGCACGGCCCACAACTGGTCCGGCTTGGCAAGCCACGAAGTAGCCAATTCTGCCGTTCGATTCTTGAGCGCGTTCAGTTGATCATAGGCTGCCTGGACCCGTTGATGGGGCACTAAATTCTGAAAAATTACCGACGATTACGTTACTTCCTAATGCGAAATTTGAGCGCAGCAAATAAGCTGTTTCACCTTTTCGATAGATTGGGGCAAAGAAATCGAGCAACACATGTATGCGCTATCACAGATTTTTTTTTTTATTTTTCACACGTATTCCTTTAACAAAGACTCCACTAACAGTTCTTGACAGTCATGAAGGAAGCTTTGTGGTCGGATAAATACACTGATATATGTTCGACTTGGTACACCAATGCTTGATTCTCAAAGACGAGATCTATACAAGTGCCTCGCGAGGTTGTCACCGCCGTGGGACGCGTTACGAGCGAGAGGAACGGGATGTTCTCCCGCATAAGTGTGAAGAAATTCCTGTTTGTCTTTATGTCAACATTCGTCTCGCTCATGGCTCAGAAAGAACTGGCAGATAATTTCGCAGTGGCGAACGGCAGCGGCAATTTCGGCTCGGGCGGTGCACATAAACAGATCCGCCGCCACCGATCTGGCTCTCTGATTGCCACCGCACAGGGGTTGCATTGGAGGAGGAGCGAAGAAAGGAATTAAGTTCGAGCCGGCGCTTTGACAACCGGAGACTCCCAGGAAGAGGGGAGAGGGGGACGGCGTGTACACCCAGCGGCAAACGATGGGGGCAGAAGCACGCGCAGCAAGCGGACAACGCGATAAAGGGAGGAGGGAAGAGATAGCAGCGACTGACTGATGCTGCTGACGCCGATAGTGAGTCAACCCCAGCTGCGGAGTTGGTTTCAGGGACAACGCCGCCGATGCCGACGCAAACAATATGATACCCTCGCTTCCGCAGCGCCAAGAACCAGGTCTAGCCGTGGGAAGGTGGTCACGTATTCGTCGACGTGCCGGGGCCTACGTGAAATAACTGGCGCGTCGGCAACTGAAGAGCACCCTATCCGCCACACAGGAACAGGGGGGGGGGGGGGGACCCTCCCCTCCTCTTTCTGCATGGCGGCGACGGTGTTCTATGCAGTCACGTTATCTTGACTCTCTAGAGGCGTCAGCGGCATCCAGCGGTATCAGTCGGTCGCTGCTAGCGCTGGGGGGATGAAAGGGGGGCGGAGCTGGTTACGAGGCCGACGCCGACGCGAAACCCAGGAACGGACGCCAAAGAGCTGCGCTCTAAAAAATAAAAATAATTACATATGTAACTGCAATTAGAGGTTAGAGAAAAGGATGGGAGGCGGTTTTAGCCTGTACCACGAGTGCATGGCGCGAGACCTACGAGTGTACTACGAGTGTACTGTCAGAGCTCAGATCGACAATTTGACAGTTCTTCCGCAGGCTGTGCTCCCTGCGAATAAATCCGGTTCCGCCACATCGGGAAGGGGCCAGGGTACAGGTCTATGTCCTAGAGTTTTGTAAACTAGCCATCGTACCAGCCATGACTACCCACGCATGACCCTGCAAGCAATTTCGCCATAAACGCAAGGGACGTACTCGCTCGCTATCTTTTAAAAGCAATGATAACTGATAATTGTCATGACGCGTTCTCGGTGAAATCTCGGTGGAATAGTTGCATCGTACTTACCCATTTCGCCCGCTATTCCTATTTGAATAATCCACACTTCCTGAAACTTCTGGCTTCTGAGACGAACGCGGAATCGAACCTTGGTCGCGGAGGCCGCATTTCGACTGACATAAGACGCAAGAACACGTGCGCGTGCTTAGCTGTAGTGTGAATTCCAAAGATGACTGAAATTAATATAGAGCCTTCCATCATACCTCTTCTTCTTCAGCCAATATTCAGCTTTTAGCCCATATCCACAGCCGCAGCCACTTCCAGTAATGGCGGATGAACGTTCAGGAATACATAAATGGTAAACTGAAGCTATGCAGGCAGTTTAACGAGCCTGTAAATGTGAATTACAATGCTCAAGGCCTGGTTCCATTAAAATGGTACTAGTATGTATGTATGTATGTATGTATGTATGTATGTATGTATGTATGTATGTATGTATGTATGTATGTATGTATGTATGTATGTATGTATGTATGTATGTATGTATGTATGTATGTATGTTGTGTTGTGTTGTGTTGTGTTGGGTTTAATGGCGAATAGGCGACTGGGGCCATCATGCACCAAACGCAAGTATGTATGTATGTATGTATGTATGTATGTATGTATGTATGTATGTATGTATGTATGTATGTATGTATGTATGTATGTATGTATGTATGTATGTATGTACAGCCTTTGCCAAAAGTTTAGAGCCCAGGGGGTTTGCTTTTAAGCCGTATATTATGACTTCTTTAACAATCGTGGAAGTCTGAGCCATTGAAGAGGGTAGGACGTAAACTCTTGCTTTCAGCAAGTTTGGAAACCTGGGACTGTATTACGAGTCACATATTTTGGATCAGAAGTAGACCCCCTGGACTTTTGACAAAAGCTGTATGTATGTATGTATGTACGTATGTACGTACGTACGTATGTATGTATGTATCTTGTGCCAAAAAATGTGAGTATATAAATGCTTCGAAATTCTAGTTCCACGAAGATGCGGCCCACCTGAAAGACGTAGCTGGCCAGGGCGAAGGAAGTCAGTCGGCTCGCTGCGGCCGCACACGCGTCCGCATAGTACACCATGGCCGCCGTCAGGTTCTCGGGCGCGAACAAGGCGTCGACCAGCCGGTACGAGGTGTAAGGCGCCAGCTGGCGCACCACGTGGAAGGCGGTGTAGTAGCGGACGTGCTTCGTGGGGTAGCGATCTAGCACCTCGCGGGTGAGCGCAAAAAGGCGCGGGTCGGCCACGAACAGCGGCTCTTCGGCACTTAAGTTGCCCTTGTCTCCAAGAGCAGCGTTAAAGGCAGCGAGCCACGGGTTTTCCTCTCGCGAGACGTTGGTGTTTGTCGCTGGGACGTCGCTGCGGGCAAATAATAATGTTTAACGCATGATGGGTCTGAATTAAAAGCCGAGGCTTGCTTTTACATACATGAAGACTGAAGGTCGAGGGCTATTCATCCACGGCCCGTACTGTAAGCCAAATAGGTGCACTTCTTAATTTTGGATAAGTTACGATATGATAAGGCGTGGTATAGGTACAGTATGTAATGCTGTGACAAGATATGACATACATGTAAAAGTTCCGAAGCTTCATATAGGCTATGAGAGGTACCCATAATAAGAGCTGTCGTGGACACAATGTGTCCTGCTTTTGCGGCGGCTCTGATTAGCCGAGGCGGGATGACGTCATAGAGGTATCGACCAATCACAGAGCACCACCACAGCATGCCATTATGCGCGAATGTGTCCATTATATGGGTGTCAATCAAAGATCAATTATTAATCAACGACTAATAATGAACCAAGTCATTACTAATTTATGACTAATTAATGTATAATTAATAAACATTTCAGTAACTGATTATTTATTTACCTAATGAGCACTCAATTATTGCATAATTGATTGAATAAATAATTACTAGTTAGTGCCAGTTGCGTAGCAGAATGCGGCACTCGGGCTTTCGTCTTTCAGTACATTAGTCGCTAAAGTCCCTCGTAATTTTTGTATATAGGTTCTTCATTCATTCGACTGGCGCCGTATACGAATTTGCTTCGTTTTCAATAGTGTCATTTTCGCCCTCATCAGATTGATCGAAAAGCCGGAACCGGAATAGGGGGCAACCGAACTGACATCCAGTTCTAGCGTTTCCACTAATTACATGCCTTGAGGTAAGGGCGAAAACGACACTTCTGAAATCGACAAAAACTCGGAACATGCGGGTCCAGTTCTGGTTCTTCAGTGTACACTACAGTATTTAGCAGTACGCGGACGATTACGCTTTTTACCACCACTGAAATGCGTCGGCACTGCTGGCATTGTTGCCGCGATAAATGAATTTCTGGCGCACAAACGCAGTCCAAGGCTTCTGCGACGTCTCAAGCAGCGCGGAAATGGCGCCGAGCGCTGAAAACACCGCACACATGAAAAGGAGGTTAACAGGTAGCTTAAACTAAGTTGCCCCGTGTACCACGATGCGGCGCGTCAGGATGCTTCTAAATAAGGTGCCTTGGTGCAGTGTTCTTTACTGCCAATAAAATGACTGCCTACTCAGCTTTCCGGGCAAACCGGCCGGTAATGTACCGCTGTAGTTCACTTGTAACTTGTATTAATCAAGACTATACTCAAACGCGCTCTTCGAATCCTGCAGCTTATTCAAGGAGCGAACCTTTAACGCGAAAGGATTAAGGCATCCATTCTGTAGAGAAAATTCTATGTCGGCGTTGTCCGCGTCAGCATTGTTTACGAAAAATCACCGGAATGCCTCTGGCAAGTGGTAATTGGCAGCTGACATATCCGGGCGCCATTAGGTGGTCGTCGACCTGTGTGACGTGGTGGAAGGGGTACACAAAGGCGACAAACATCCTCAGCTGACGGTGCCCCCATTGCTCCCATGTGCAATAAATGGTTCCGTTTCGTCTTGGTCGCCCGGTACATGGTCGGAGACGAAAAAAGAAATACTTCTGAGGGACAAATGTTTCCAGTACACGAGAAATGAAGTTTGATCCGACAGGTGCCGCTTTCTTTAAAGATCACTTGGCTTCGATAGCTCACGTCACAGCATGCGAGTCCCACTTTCACCTCGGCAAGTCTACTAGTTTCTCCAAGAGTAATAGCTTTTCAGGAACGATCTCAATTTTTATTGAAGTTCGTTTTATTCTTCAAATGTCGTTGTTTCTAAAGGCGGTGTGCGTCACCGCGGCACATTAAGTATAGACTCTATTGGGCTATATTTCATTTGAAAGCCAGGTTAGCCTGTTCTTCTGGCTCTATCGCTCCTTCGTCGGGGGGTCAGTTTTCGTAAGCGACCACTGCTGACTTACGCAGAGCCAGTGGTGTTCTGCACTGTGCCTTGAGGGTCAGCACCTTGCCTCTCGGTAGCAACACGGCTTGATGCCTTAGGTGCCTCCATAGATGGAACCTGCGTCAGGGAGGGGTCATTGAACTGAAGCTAAAATGAACGCCGCAGCCATTCCCATTGTTATACTCTCTCTAGACGCTCGCTGACGAATCACAGCATGATTCACGGGGGCCACCTGCTAAACTCAGAAACGGCAACTAGCACATGCATGCTGAGTGCACATTAAATAGCTTTGGCCGACATCAATTACCGCTATCTATCGACAGCCAATGGCGAACAGTGCATAACTCAATAGGAGAAATTGTGTGTGTGTGCGCGTGTGTGTGTGTGTGTGTGTGTGTGTGTGTGTGTGTGTGTGTGTGTGTGTGTGTGTGTGTGTGTGTGTGTGTGTGTGTGTGTGTGTGTGTGTGTGTGTGTGTGTGTGTGAGAGAGAGAGAGAGAGAGAGAGAGAGAGAGAGAGAGAGAGAGAGAGAGAGAGAGGTTGAGAAAACAACAACTAAGGAGTGCAGCGAGAGGGTGCGCAAATGTTTGTAATAATGCCACACTCTTCCTATGCGTTGCCGCAATCAAAGTTATCACTTTCTGAGTTCCCAAAGGCTAGTTCTGGCGCTTACAGGATATCTATAGCATGTTCGAAACGTTTAAAATTCCGGAGGTAGTTCTTTAAAAGCGTCATACAACTTTCGTTAAAACTTCAAGTTGGAATCATTTTTTTAGCGGTAAAATACGGGCACTTAGAACACGATACACAGGGGACTCCCGCTAGTTAAGTTGGGCTCATGCAACACTGCTGTCAACCGGAAATAATAAGCACGTATATCCAGATTTGTAGAGCTTGTACTCTCACGGTAACCTGAGCCTACTAAAATCAAGGGATAGACCACGTCACCGTATTTTGGATAATCAGTCTTTACTATGTTTCATGCATGTTTTCTTCGTCCAACAACAGCACTCTTTTGCCTGGCGAAAAGTAACAATGGTAGACACTGTATTCGATGTTTGGCCCTAAACACTTGAAATTCATTAACTGAACATGTTAAGTATACGAACTGAATTTTATAGTTCTCTCCGTGCCATTGCATCTTTTAAAAACTATGCGCATTTATAGCTTTATAATATAGATTATTATCGCTCCTGTAGTTTGCGCTGTGCAGCGCATGTGCGGGGTGTTCCTTTCTTCACTAAGGTTTTTGACGACTCTGTTTTGCACAGAATTTCACTGCTGTGTAAACCATACATCTAGTGACCTAGTTTCCCTCTTCACGCTCAAAATTTCTTTAGAGGCCTGTAGGTTCTGCTCTGTATATACGCTTAGTTGAATATACATTCTCTTGCATATATATACCTTTATCAAAATGTCCACTATTCTTAATGAATCTCTTAAGCAGGTGTGCAAACTGGTGAATATGAGAACATCATTACGGCTGGACTGGTAACAGTTTCAGAGCCACCATACCATCCCGGTCTTTCGGTGCACGAAGGGTTGAAAACGACACAAGTTATTGGCTGCCATCGCAAACCTACGCCCGTTGAAGCTCGCTTTGGTTGATTTTGAAGGTTGGCTTTTTTATCAACGACACATTTCTGTACCTCTACTGCTCTGCACAGACGAAGACAGATTTCGCGAGTGTTCTTTGAAACTTGCCTTAAGAGTGGCGTCTGAGTGAAGCGTAGCGACAACTGATTAAAAAAAAACTGAAGAAAAAATTGTGGAGGTGCTGGGTATCGATCCCAGTACCTCTCGCATGCTAAGCGAGCGCTCTACCATCTGAGCTACACCCCCGACTGATTACCTCCCAGTGGAGAAACCCTCTCATACGCGCAAAGAGCTTCCTTCAAAAACTAGGCCGGAAAGAAGTAACGCAATAGGATAGACCGAACCGGCTGCGTTGCCGCCTCGCATACTAATCAGCTCCAGTCCCGCTGTGGCCAGAGCGGCATACACCTGTTGGGTCAATGTGCCGGTATTTTATGGAGATATGAACGACGTCCTTTCTTGTTTAATGAGCTTCGCGACCTTAACATGCAGTTATGTGCAGCGCAACACACGAGGACAAAAAAAAAATGACAAGCACATGGTGTCCTTTCCCTAGTCTCTGCATCGTGTCCGTCCGCTCTAACGGGCAGGCTTGAGTGTGCAGGGCCGGGGAAGGAAATGCGTTCGTTCAAGGACAGCCACACAGGCTTTTTTTTTTTTTGCGACAAAGATCACAAACTGCTTCGTGCACTTAAGTATTCCCGTTTTCAATAAATGGCCAAAATCAGCCACAGTCCTTTACGGGGAGAGGTTTGAGAACAATAAACTAGCGATCAGCAATTTTACTCTTGTCTAGTTTTAGTCATGGCTAGATGGAAAACAGCAAAGTTTACATCATATGTAATGAACGCGAAGAACAGGTCTTTCCAACCAAGTCGTAGCTGTTCTGCTCGCGGGGTATTCTATGCACTACAGGACCACTATCTGCGCATTACGTATTGCGCCTGAGCGAAGAGCACCAAGCACGACAGCCACCAACATGGCGTCGACGACGGAGAGCTTGGTTGCGTTTCATAAATGTAGTATTCCGCCAATCATTGTGGTTATATCCTGCAGGTTGGAATAGTCTGTAGGCTCTGAGGTTATGACGTCGCATCCTTCTTACCACCTTCTGTTCCTACTCGGGCCACACTAGCCCAATTGCTACACTGTTTCGCCTTCCACTTCTTTCCTTCTTCCATCGCTAACCTGAGCGAAGGTGACGTAAACGCCGGCTCCCAAGGAGAGCGCCGCGGCGGCGGCCATCTTGGTGGTCACTTCGACGTCCATCTTGACCAGCGCGGCGGCCAAGTCGGCGCGCAGTGCGAACTCCGTGGAGAGTATGTTTATGAACTGGCGGATGCAGGTGGCCGTGGCCTCTGGGGTGATGAGCTGCTCTCGGTGGCGTTTCCATTTGAGCAGCGACTCGCTGTGCGCCACGCTCACAATGCGCCGGCTGTCGGTCCGAGGGTCAGGAGCCATGAAGATCTATCCCGATGGGAACGATGAGACGATGAGACAACAAAATGATGATAAACGAACAGGGAGCTTCCACGTAATGAGATTCAAGTTTTAATATCAGCTGCGTAAGTACGGCGAAAAATATTGCAACAAGACGATAACATAGTTCAATGAAGTTATTTGTGCGAGTTGTTTGGTTGGTTTAAGGACCACCTATGTGACCTGATAAGCTTTTGATGTGAACCTAGTGAGTGCTCTTTGTGTGAGTGTTAGGTGTGGACATATGAGTGGCCTTGCAACACGGGGGTGCTGGCTTGGAGCGTGGATGCGTATTTTTGTTTTTGTGTTTTGCTTTTTTTCGGTTATTTTATTTTTATTTTTGTATTTTTGTATTTTTTATTTTTTTGTGTGTGGCATGTTGTGACGTCTTTTTTTCTGGTTTTCAATGTACTTTGTTCTCTTACTGGGGTTAGAAGAAGTTCAAGTGAGCGGTTGTTGTGTCCATTTTCGGTCTGTGCCCGTGTTTTTTACGCTCTTGTGCAACAAGACAATGAGCCAGGGAGATAAGTTGAGAGCTTATTACCTGTAGCAGTGACGAGTAATTGAAATATGACACATTATCAGTGGACCAGGTGAATCATTGACAGTGAGTGAGTGAGTCGGGGTGCGGGGGTAGGTGATCTGGATAAAATGTGTGTGTGTGTGTGTGTGTGTGTGTGTGTGTGTGTGTGTGTGTGTGTGTGTGTGTGTGTGTGTGTGTGTGTGTGTGTGTGTGTGTGTGTGTGTGTGTGTGTGTGTGTGTGTGTGTGTGTGTGTGTGTGTGTGTGTGTGTGTGTGTGTGTGTGTGTGTGTGTGTGTGTGTGTGTGTGGCTATAATTTCTGAAGCAGTAAATTAAAAACATCAAATGACATATTTAGCTTCATTTTCAGATTCGCCTTGTTTTACTCACAGTGCTCGGCATCAGTTCGTCTCTCGCCTCTATCAAAAAGCCTCTCCGTGCTGGAATAGCAGTTTACGTTTAAGATGTAATGTGGCAGTCCCTTCGTTCTGACATTTAACACGACTAAAACAGAGAAAATCGGACAGGAGAAAAGACTCCCAAAGCTGTATTGGAGTGTCGTATATATACCATGTGGGATGTAGGCTCTTCAAATGTGACTGGTTTTCATTTCTGTCCACGAAATAGTACCGCGATGTCTTACCGCCTTACGTGACCCATACTTCCCATAATATAGCAGTTCAGGCGAGTTGGCTAGACAAGACATAAACATAGCGCAACACGTACCAGAGAGGAATGAGAAAGAACACACACACGAGCGCTAACTTCCAACATCTTGCCACACACCGCGAAGCGATAAAATATTCACGAAATGACCAGACATTGCCCCGCCTATCGAACAAAGTGTGTTTTCAGTGATTTTTCGGATATTTCGGCTCTTTGAGAGACAGCCGGATATGAGGTTTTGTGATTGATGTCGTTTTTAAATAAGGTATCTGTCACTTGTGCCTCAGTGGTTTCTCAGGTAACTTTGCGGTCTATACTTATGGATGAAAATGCTTTCTTTGTTGATAGGTATGGACGTGTAGTTGCATTTCTTGCAATGCACATAAAAAAACCACCTTCTTTCTTTATTGTAAGGGGGGTAAATGACAGCAGCGATATTTATTACTCCCAATTTGTTAGGCGCATGCTTAACCGTACCTTTGCCGCCGCCTTGTAGCTGTTAAATAAAGTACAGAGGACTTTTTAATATGTATTGACTATGTATCTGGTGCTTGCTAATTATTAGCTGATAACGCAATAAACTCCACACGCGCAGGCTTTCCCCCTTTCGGGATTACGATGTGCCCTTAAAGGAGAATTTTAGATTTTGTTAAATAAGGCTTTTATTTCAAGACGATCATATTTCCTGGTAGCATGAGCTTCGAGCCAGCAGTTCTCTGCTCTCGTATAGTTCAGCATGCACGCTCCAAACATTCCAATAGAGTAACCACTATATTATGCTTCACGTGCCTTAATTAATATCTGTCCAGAGGTAATGCGGCCAGCTTTGCTGAACAAGTATACAAGCCAACCAATTTTGGGTTTCCTGGGCACGTCCTTGTATGCGCCCCCGATGTTTTAAAATAAATTTGTTCCTTTCAACGGGGCTGATTTTGAGCTAAGTAAGAAATAAGAATGCAATTAGGAAGTTTCAAGTCCTCGTTTCATACGACCACGGCTTGTCTCATTATTAGGCTTGGACAACGGGAGAAAGCCAAAATTATTTCTTCAGCTCTAGGTAAACTGAAGAAGTTACGCAAAATTACGAAAGGAAAAAAAAAAAGCAAGGGTGTCCGCTAAACTATGAGACTGAGTTGGTTGAATTCAGGGAATAGATCGTGTGTAACGCACCGCAGAATCGCTCAAAAAACAATGTACAGGACAAAGTGGAAGGTGCATGAATGATCGTCTTTGTGGACATCGTTACAATGTCAAATATAAAGTGTGGTTCTTTTGATGCGCATTGCTACAAATGCATATCTATATGCACTGCATACCTGCCTGTAAAAAATGCATCGTGAATAATTATTGCAAACTATAAACCACGAAATCATTAAGTCAGAAGTGATAGGCTACGGGACAATTGCAGACTATTGTTCGCAAAACTATTTGTCGGGCTATCTTGCAATGATTCGCAATATTAAGAACTGCTTGCTCTCGCGAATGCGCATTTTTTGGCCACTCCATGTATATTTACCGCCTCATGGCGATCACAAACTGTTACAAGTCAAAGTGCGTGTGTGTGTTCATTCTCGTACTTAGATGTGTGACACAGCGCTACCTTTATGTGACATTCCTCAACATGCTGCTGATTGTTAAATCAAAGGGATAGTGCACACTGATACAGCAAGCACAGACAATACCTGCGTTAATTAACCCTTCGAATGAAAGGACGAAGTGTCAATGGCTTGCTGCTATATCAAAACAGGATGAATGATTTTTAATGCTTACCATTGCTTTACCGTATGAACCAGAGCATACGTACACAGTTTTGGCGTCTTTAGTCGATCAGAAATAAGCCTAAATATGAATAACTAATATAATTACTCTTTTCAGTATACCACATACTCCACTTTGTGAAGGTTTGTCAAGGAAGGAAGCAAGGCACAAAAATAATCGTACATTTCAATACTTTAATGACACCTTTACTGCACGGCATGTGCGTGCTGCACTCGATACGTCAAAACTTGATTTAACGAAACTCCGGACTTAAAAAAGATATCCCGATTCCCCCGAAGACGTCTCAGCAGAGTCGTATTCAGGGGGAATTCCCCTGAATACGAAAACATTTTGTGGGGGGCTGAAGCCCCATAAGCCTTAAGGCTTATAGGGCTTCAGCCCCTAACAAACTGTTTATCGTGCTGTCATGCACAACCTACCAAAACAACCACCGGCACCGGAAATAAATCTGCACTTCTTTTTTACGCACAAAAAGACATTTCGAAGCAAATGTAAAACACGGAAGGTGCATTGATCGAGTTTTCTAAAACCATGCATCGGACCATACAAATGAGAAAGCTGCACTATCAGACAAGCTGACAAAGTACGCAGAGAAGTTCGATGCGTGGAGAAAGAAAAAAACGGAGGGAGCGTGACGCCCCATACGTATAGCCTGCGCAGGCCAAGTTCGTCCGATGCCTACCTTCTCTCTCTCGGGGACCTTGTTCGTCGTGAATCTCGCTGTTTTTACTATGTATGCTCCGACGAAAAACATTTCGAATAGGTCTGCCTAAAGTCCGCGCCTATTTGTAACAACTCAGTTCCTTAATTTGCAAATGCTGCATTATAATCAGTGTTTATAGGCACACGCAAAAGAACTGCAAGCAACCTTCTCATCTATAGGCCTGTCAGTAAGACTACACGCTCTAACTAACGTTAACAGCAAGCATAGGAAACTTGCTGCGATTTGTTTTCACTTGTGCATTTGCTAAATTAAACGATTTTAGTCTTAAACAATAGATACACAAGATACTCGATGTAACAAAAGTCCCGGGTGGCATTCTTCCCGGCAGTCCTTGCATGCGGGCACTTAGCATTTATGGCGCAGTTGGCAGGGGTGACAGGTAGCTTGTGACAGGTAGCTCAATACGGAGGACACTGCGCGCAGCAACTTCATCCCCCCTCGAAAAACATTTCTGGCTACGCCAGTGGGCCTCGCGTATCACATGCAAAGTGGTATTAGCTGTGTCTTCTTAGCACGTTCCTGCTTGGGAATCTATCCCCGGAATGGTTCGTAGCTTCCGAATGTCATTCATGAGAGCCATAATATGACCAAGATATGTACTGCGAAGTTGTCAATGGATACTTGTTTCGGTTACTCGGACATCACAGTCTAATCCAACAGTCTGCCAAATTGCCAGACGGCTGTCTTGCTCACCTTGAACAGGACATCGATGTCCAGGTCCAGAGCCAGCGACACCAAGAGCCGGAGTGCCGCATCCGGGGTGGCCAGCTTTCCGGTGGTTGGACTCAGCAGCGAGCCACCTCCGGTTCCATCCTCGCCCTTGCCCTGGCGGAAGAGCAGCTCGGTGATCTTCCAGGGAACGTCGATGTGGCGTGTCTGCACCTCGACGCAGGCGAGATAGCTGAGCGCGGCCTTGTCCGTCCCCGACAGCGGCTTATCCGGAGGCGGCAAGTTCTCCATGCGCTCGCGGAGTTTTTCATTGGCCGTCATGTACACTCTGTCCTGATGACGAAAAAAAAAATGAATGCAGTCGCTTTAACAGGAACGCCGAAGCGTTGCAATGTCGTTTCGATTGCACTAATGCAGTAAAAGGGAGGCAACACTAAAACGATGCATCCCGAAGGTAATTTTTATATCGTGCATTATAATGAAAATTTTCAGCTATAAAACCCTTTAGAGCATGAAAATAACGTTGCTGCCTGCTTGAAGACGCATGGCACAGAAGGCCGAAAAGCAAGCTGCAGCCGAACCAGTGAAAGGATGGGCGACTTTCACGAGTAGCTTTTTGTAGTGCGTTATCAGTATTGTGGGTCCTCTTCCTGCAAAAAAGGCAGTGGTATTCTGTACATCGTCCACTTCACCTCAGTGAAACTAGCGACTAAGAGCGAGTTGCAGCACCGCTTAGGTACTCTTTAGGTGCGGAAGATATGCTTCCTCTAGAGCACTCGCCGGTGAGTGTACCTGTTAGCACGTACCGGTAATGGATGCAGCCACCACTTGCGAGTCTCCCCTCACCCCAACCAAACATTTATTCTTCACTTATCACCATCTTCCAGAAACCTCTATTCAAAACTCACCAAAGTCTAACAGAAAGATGCAATTGGAAGAGGCCAATGTAATGGCAAAACGCACAACCCATACTGTTAAAGCACATTTTTTGCACCTCACCGTACGATCGCCTGTGAGCTATTGTTTTTTGTTTTGTTTGTTTATGGGCATTACCATTAAAGCACTGTTTCGCCGCCTTTATTGCTTATGCGCCATAAAACACTACACAACACCGCAAATTACATCATTGTGTATGCATTAAACGCACTCTTCCCATACTGTAAGTACAGGCTCAAAGACTTCTGTGGCCGTTTCCTGCTGTAAAGGATAGCAAATAACGCATACTGGGTTGCGTGGACTGGTATCATATTTGGCATGAAAAAGTGCCATCAAGAGAAGCGCAGAAGTCTAGCTGCAGCAGTGAGAGGTTAGGGCAAAAGCCCCTGATGTGAACACCTGATGCACTGAAAAAGGAAGGAGAGACGGCCAGCTGTGTAGGCTCAGGAAAAGGAGCCGATGCTCAGTGTTTTCGAAACGAAGAGGAACTTGCGGCTTAACAGCGCCTCACCTTTAGCGTCTCGCTGTCTTTCGTGATCGAAATTGCACCCCTCCCCCCCCCCCCCCCCCTTCCCCATTCCAGGTGAGCTGTGCTCTGACGTCGCATGGCATGCGACAATTTTCACATTGTCGCTCCACGAAAACATTCTAATGCGAAAACACTAATGAGAAGGCTACTACCTCGAGTAAAATCTTATCTCGCTTGTGAGCATGCATGTAGGCATGCAGTAACGCATTTCCGAGGCAACGGCAACTCCCGCAGTATGGCGTTGCAGACGCGTAACCACTCAACAAAGATGATATTGAATTAGTAACAAATGTGTATCTCACTCCAGCCGAATGCATAAATGTAGGTTATAGAAGAACGAAATCTGCAAAAATTACCTGCAATTTTTCGCTAGTGCTGTTAAAGTTTGATTTATCCATTCAGCGCGTAACTAAGTGT
Source organism: Amblyomma maculatum (assembly GCF_055883805.1). Classification (NCBI taxonomy): domain Eukaryota; kingdom Metazoa; phylum Arthropoda; class Arachnida; order Ixodida; family Ixodidae; genus Amblyomma; species Amblyomma maculatum. Next base: position 36,090,367 of record NC_139354.1, on the reverse strand, counting down.
CCTGAGTATCATTTTGCGTGCGAGAGGTGCATGGCTCGATTCCCAGTGTCGCAGGGCGTCTGCATCAAATGGGTTTGAGTACAAATGTTTTTCTGTCCTGCTGCTCAGCTATTCTGGGGGGGGGGGGGGGGGGGGTCGAGGTCTGCCTTCATGACTTTTTCCTGTTCCCCGCCATGCTTTGCCTGCATGTCTGACATGTCTTGTATTTCTCTGGTCATTTTTGCATATCCCACAATCTTTCCTGGGCAGCACCATGCTTTTTCTCTCCAATTCGCTCCATCTAACTATTAGGCCCTCGATCCCCTATTCCTTTTTTCTGCCATAATCTCAATCAAATGCTCTCACTGTTCCCTTTTTCGCTCTCTTCAATTTCATAACTTTGAATCCGCGGTTGTTTTATATAAATGACTTCTTCAAGTATGCGATACATACGCTAGATGCAAGCGGTGTCTACTTCGCCCTTTGCCTTTTTACCTCGGAGGCGACTAAAGGATGAAACGCTATGAATATCTGCCTTAGATCACAGCAAAGACTAACTAGCTACGGTGCTCTTTGACCGCACTGTCGCTGTGCCATCATCGACCTTTTCGAAGCATCTCCGTGTGCGAGCATGTTGTACCTCTAGATAGCGGAACTGGTCCTCGTGGTTGGGATGGTTCTCCCCCCAGCGGCCGCACGTGTACTGGTAGAAATCGTCGCAGGGATCCGAGCGCAGGTCCATGGTTGTGTACAGCTGCCTGGCCAGGTTGTAGCAGTCCAGGCCGGCGCAGGTGATGTTCGACCGGACTCCGTCTGGCGGTGGCGTCAGGAACACGTACGTGGCCACACCCGCGATGCATAGGAGCTCGATGGCCGCAAACGCCTCTACGCGTACCGACATCATCAGATTGCGCGTAGGCGGAGGCAGCTCGCCCCCGTTGACCTGTGGACGTGCGTAATAGGTGCGGTTTAATACAGCCATGACCACGTGAGGAACATCTATAGTGTCTCCGGCTAAAGGTTTCTTGTGCGGAGATCGCGTCATTCTCAAGAAATGACGTCTTCATCCCGTTACCCGCAGCAAAGGTGCAGTGAGGAGAACATCATTTCGCCACGTGACCGCTTTGCAGTCAGTAAAAATAAAAGGTGGAAAATCGGACCCACGTGATGGCCCGCCAGCAGTACGATTGACCAGGACTTGCTGTTGCACGGGCCCATTTTGCAATGCTTTCAAACTACGATGGTTTCCAAAGGCCGGCCCCGTGACATCGTACTCTGTGGTTATTAACTCGATAGGGTTAAAGGTCCCGATACACTAAAAATCTGGAGTCAGTGTCGGTTCTGTGAGCGAAAAATAACGGGAAAACATTAAAGGGAAAATTCCAGAACAAGAAGAAGAACGAGTCGTAGTTAACCATGAACGGACCCGCAGGAACCGTGCTGCAGAAGCCGTAGCACAAGCCAGAGTCCAAGTATCTGGTGTTACCAACGAAGGGAAAGCCTATAGAGTAACCACGAAGAGCTATCTCTCGACCTTCGGATTAACCAATTGATCCACTGCTAAGTATATTTGTCCCATAAACACCATGAGCCACATGAAACAAAAATGAACGACAAATAGCTAATGTTTCAAAACATCAGAAGAGATACAAGCAGGCAGCACGATGAACAACGACTGCACACATGGCAGTATGAGAAAAGAGAAGGTCAATTGGTACCCAGGGGTCTTTTGTTCGCTCCGCTCTAAGTCGTGCCTTGGCGCTGTTATTTATTTGGGGGACATGCCCCACAAAGTAGCCCGAACTGGACTTTACGACTAGAAACAGGGGGCACCGTAGAATACCCTTAGAACACATAACGCATTCCAACGGAGACGTAGTTTTACTCAGAGGCTGTCACCTGCAGGCGGCTCGCAAGAGACTCCGCCCGCCTAATGAGGGAGTGAAGAACACAGCATACAATATGGCGGCCGTGATGACATCAGTTCCAGCCATGGCATCGGTACAAGCATTGTCACTACCAGGTAGCAGCCCCTTCTTGCGTGCTAAAACGTGGGCTCACCTCGGTCTGTCCGCTCATCGTGTTGTTTCCTGGCTGAAGGCAGTAACAGGAAGATTGGGAGGGTGAGTTCAAAGAACGGCTTTGCGGAAGACAACAGACGTCTGCAAACGAAACGGCACGGCTTCTTCTTTTACGTGCTAGCTCCGCGCGCTCAGAGTCCGTGCTCACGTGAGGATTCGGATGGATGAAGATGTTCATCCTCTTCTTCTTCTTCTTGCTTCTGTTCATAAGGCACATACCCACAGTGGAGTATTGGCCAGGGTTCAGTTCATGTGCAAGTATTGTATACATGATCCCGACTTAGACTGTACGATATAAAACTTATTAATTAGAAATTACTGTTGCTAACATAATTTGAAAAAAAAAAATTGAGGTAGTAGGGACAGTAACGTGAAAAGAAAACAGTTTTAAAAAATGCCAAATAAAATTTTCAAACATAATCAAGACATAGAACCGCTAACAAAGAAATCGGCCGCAATGTTATAGCTATGGAGTAAATCACACATTGGTTTTAGGGCATGTCCTTTGGCGATTGCACCAAACAGCAAAGGTGAGCAATTGTAAACGGCAGACGTAAGCAAGCAAGAGAACCTTCCAAATAATTTCCTCTCTGAGGAGCATACCTCCGGCAGGAGAGCTAGGATATAATGCTCTATGGTTCCCACGTCATCGCATGATGCACATATTCAACGGCGTGAATCCAGGGTGACATAAATAAAGTTTTGAGGCAAGGAATTCTACAACGCAAGAGCGTTATGGAGACCTCATATTGTCTCTAGCTGAAATACCGTATTTTCCAATGGAAATTTAAGTGCTCAAAGTCCGCAGTCTCAAGGAGGGGTTCATTGCAGAAGGAGTGCAGTATTTGAAACCTTTCAAACTCGGATATATGAAGCAAAATACTGTTCGGTGCAACACTGGCAACAGGTTCATTGAGAACTGAAATCGCTAAGAAACCATCCATTATGTTGGAATTAATGCCGCAGTGCCCCGGAACCCACTGAAAACCTAATTCTTGTACATGCAGAGGAGGGGCAAACGTAAGAGATTGCCTCAAAAAAACTGTATTCGGGCTTTCCAAAGCTGCTAAGACAGACAGACAGACAGACAACCAGAGAGTTAAAGACATGAATAATAATAATGCAGGGAACATTTTGAAGGTCTAAACCAACTGCGCCGCAAATATGCAGCCTTACTGCCCTGCCACTTCTTCTGCTTATATGGAGCTTTTTGTACACACCGAGTGGTGTAAAACTGCATTCGCTGTTGCATATCATGTCTTTATGCATGTTGGTCACAGTCCTTACTTGTACAGACCCTGCCGAGTATATTTAAAACCGAGAGTCGTCTCTTTAAGGTGCTTGAGCATGTTGATGCAAAAAGCACACAAAGGTAGGCAACGTACATTACAGCTTTATTTAACGGCAGCACAACACCGACATTTAAAGATAATATTGTGAATTGGCGTATACTATACAGGAAGAAACCATAGTAAGAGCTTTGAAATGAGGTGTCCCTTAGGCCAACCCCAGCCATAGCCCTCAACTCAGAGTTAAAAGCTATTTGAACATTGCGAACCGCTGGTATACGTTTAGCAATAATATCAGTTTGTGGACTTTTTATTAACACCAGGCTATATAGCGTATCACCTAATTTCGAACCATTGTCCGCTACAGTTTCCAGGCAGGTATTAGAGCCCTTCGACTTCAAATATAGCATTGTGCGGTCATGTCGCTGGGTGGCGCAGTCTTAACTCTCCACTTTGATGGCGGCTCAGTTACCGCTGACATCGTCGGTTGCAGACACCAAAAGCATTACACGTGCGCTTTTTCGCGCGCCTATCGGGGAGACTACAGTCGTAGGCTTAACCGTAGAAGGGCTGTGTCTTCGGAACCACTCGGCCATTGTTTTCGAATGAGCGGTGGTTTTGGCGCGATGCCTTATCGTGTTTTTATGTGTGGTGTCCTTGGAACCCTTCTTGGTTCTGGGCGAAAAGTGTTGTATGTTTTTGGACTCTGTGCTCGAAGTTCTAGTTCTCGAAGAGGTTGTTGCGATGGAAGAAGACCCCGAAATTTCACTGCGCTGAGTCTCTACGTGACTTGTAGTCTTCTCGGTCTTAGCTTTGGATTCCGTGGTGAGTCGTCTCCCAAGCCTTGCTTTGCGACGCCTCTCCTCCAGCGTGTCCTCCAGCAAGCTTTTTGTATAATAGGAAAAAAGAAACAAAAGAAAATGTGCTTCACACGTCCGAAGCGTTGGGTGCTACAGTTGCGTAAATACATAGCAATTACATGTTGTCCAAAGCAGCCCTTGTATTCTACAAAAGCCAAAGTAGTTGACTCGTTTTTGCTGCTACTGCTTACTATGATTTTCATCTATTCCTCCAAGCTTTCATGTACTGTACGATATGCAAGGCCACTCTTCCGAACTACAAGGCCTTGCACTTACTACACTCGATATGCAAAACAGTGTGTGCTTGTAAGCCAATGTGAGGTCTTTATCGCAAACGGTTTCTGCTGTTAAATGGAGACACAAGGCTCAAGAGTGACTAAAAATCTGTCATACGCGACATAAAATGATGACCCTACAAGTCCGCATTTTTTTATATCGTTATGTTTGCAAATTGTTCCTGTACCGCCGGCTGCACCTCACAGGGCCGCATATACGTAGTGAAAGAGATACAAAGTGTATGTTGGAAAGCAGCATATGTGGAACAAGATAAGCACAAGGAAACATCGAAGACAACGGCTGCTGTTGAGTGAAAATTTTCAGAAGCGATGAAGCTGACCTGCAAAATTGTTCTCATTTTGCCCTAGTTATAACGACAGAACACAGCCGAACAGAGAGAAAGAAAGAGAACAATCGCCATGAGCCACGACTAGCTCAGCCAGCCTAACTTTCGGTAGTTGAGGTGGTGGTGGCCGTGAGCTTAGCAAGGTTGGGCAATTCCTTGTGTTAGTCTCATCTCTTCTACAATGCGTAAGTCCGTCCACAGTCTGTGCCACTTTTCAATAGCCTTCTTGTACGCCCCAGCCTTCGTGTCGCTTTCCTCAATATTCGTTAAGTTCCGTTAACAATTTCCAGTCTTCCGATAGCAAAAGCGCCAAACTACCAGTGCAGCAGAAGAGAAAACACCGAATAAAAATTATCCGGCAGATTATAGTACTTTGGTGTACTGTACGCATGCCAGAGTTCTGCTGTCGGTCTGTCTGTAGTGTGCAGTTTTGCTCACAAAACAAGTGCAGTCTGCGGAGGTTCCGTAGCCGCTGCCTACAAGAAATAACACCACAAAACATTGTTACGCGACCTGCGGGTATTGTAACACATTCATTACATTTATAGGTCATGAGACGTAGTAATTGACAATGGTTCACATGACACATTTAACAGCCGCTGCCAAAGGCAACTATCAGCTGAATCCTAACATTTTCAGTTGTCTAATCCTAACACATGCAGCTGACGTTGGCTCGTCCCGTTGTTTAAGCGAGGCTTCAACTTCTTCTGGGAAAGTGCGTCCCATTGTGGAAAAACACAATGAAGACTCTGATATGGTATTGTAGGGTATGGTATTACGGTAAAGTATGGTATAGTATTGAACGACGTGATGTAAAATTGGGGATTAACATTTCGAAGTTACTTTACGAGAAGCGCGCGCGGGGTGGCGTCCAGAATAATTTAGACCACCTGGAGAAAAAGGGTTTACTGTAATGTGTACAATTTTCACTTCGGAAAATATGGCCGCTCTGTCGAACAGCAAACCCGAAGCGACGCGATCAGCCTAACACTGCACTGGAACCTTCCAGCTTGCTCGGTGGGTGGTTATGGTGCCTAGAAGACCATAAAATGGTCATCCCTACATTGCAAATCGTGCATTCTGCACTCACTGTCCATGGTCTGGAACCAGTTGGTCACCGTCTTCGTCTCCGCGCAGTGCCTCGTTACCCGTAGCCCAGCCGAATGAACCGAATGTGGTGTCTCCGCCTCGGCCAGTTGAGATCGACACGGCGGCGTAGGTTGTCCGGTTGGGAGCCTCCGTTGTGAGCTCGTGGACGCGGCGCCTCATCTCGATGGCCGAGTAGACCATGACGACCACGAAGATGCACATGAACGACAGCGAGCAGATGTAGAACAGCAGGTTCTGACTGAAAAGGCCATACCAAGCGGGTGAAGATACTGAAGTGTTGCCCACCAAGAAGTGAAGTGCAACAAGAGCTGCACCACACCTTTTCTGATTCTCTCTATCACGCCACTAACTAGCTCACTGCAGCCTTGTCCAGGGACCATGAGGATCACGTGACCAAGTAGGGCACATTCTGGAGAGCTCCCACTTTTGAATAACATCTTGGTGTGGGTTAAAGATGCAAAATTCCAGGAAATTGAATACTACCTAAAAACAGTTTGGTACAACTTTACTTAGAGAAAATTAAAACTCTTGGAAAAGCAAAACGCAAGGCTAGAACATTATTCCATTTTTCGCAAACAGATTGGTTTGATATGTGGGCTTTGTGTTACAGAGAGACAAAGGCTATGAGAGACGCCGTGGTGGAGGGCTCCGGATATTTCGACCACCTGGGGTTTTTCAATGTACACTGACATCGCACAGCTTGAGCACCTTGCTTTTCAGCTTCAACGAAAAGCGGCCACAGTGGCCGGGATTCGATCCCATCCACATCTTTGGAACCAAGAGTCGAGCACCCAACCGGTATTCGCTAAAAAGAAGAAACATCATGTAATGACATTTAACTTTTTAGACCATTCATAAGCCAGCTTAGGCCTTGAGCCGCATATCTAATGCATGTGATACGCACAAATTATTGCAACTGTTACTGGTGTTGTCCCTGACTAACGTCACTACCCTATATTCTTCCAAGCGTTACAGCCAATTCGAGCATATTTCCAGCCAAATGTACCATAGTGTGGCCACTATAGCTTGTTACGGTCGATCAGTAGAGTAATGGTTTAAGCGTAGCCACGCCCAATTCTCGAGAGCTTCGCCAGGCATATTAAATAATTCGTTCGTTGACGGCTTGATGACTGCGCTGACAAACAAGCGTGATGTTCGGTATTTGTTCCATCGACGTAAATTTTCGTGATGTCCAGCCGAAGTTGCCTACACGACAACAGATGCCTTGTCAAGGGCAGCAGCGGACGTGGAGCGTCCCGTATTACTGCAAGCGTCACGTATAGCACGGGATTTATAGTGGAATTAGGGGAGCTGTCTGATAACCTCTTACGCTAACCTATGACTCAAGGTCGTCACAGTCGAAGATCCCGTTAAGCTAATGTAGAAAACAAATTTTCTATATTAGAAAACAAATTTATTTTAGGAGACAGCTCCTATAATTTTCTCTAGATCACGTGCTACGTGACAACTGTGATATTACAGGACGTTCCACGTTCGCCGTTGGGGACAGAGTGGCGCTGGCGAACACTCTTGAGGGTGGGTTACACGCAAAATATATACCTAGGTACGTGGAAGATGAAACAGCCGACTGCACGCTGTATGACTCAAGGCTATGGATTATCGACATTTTGACACTGTAGCGAGGTCTGTATATGAATACTTTGTTGAGATTATTGCAAAGATCCACAATGTTTTGGAAGATGTAGACTGTGGTGCTTAAACGGAGTTGGTATTTAGGGAGCTAGCACAAATGAAACGACTCCATTTTTCACGACCGGCAATTGGCCTAGGGAGTTTGTAAATATATATGTTCTGTATATTTTGCAGTTATGCACATATAGCAATAAAGAAAAAAAAGTCACCATAGCCCAGCGGTAGAGTACCGGACGCAACATTCGGAAGTCGTGGGTTCAAATCCCACCGGTCGCATATGGGTGTTATTTCGTCTACTTTCTAGTCAAGTATCGGTTCATTTAATTGATGCTTCAGGATAGTTAAGAAATCCCCTATTCTTCCCTATGAGTCGGCGGCTTTTGGCTGCCTTCTTGCCTACGTATTTCATACTGCATACTTTTATCCACCAGTGGCCATTTCACACACGTAAAGTTCTTGCGGCGGGCGAACCGTTCGCTATATTTGCAATAATATGCCACGAAAATAGACTTCCATGCACTGTGTGTACTCTTGCATGCTCTGTGAAAATACGGATATCAAGTGTGCGGAGCCGTATAATTTGAAGCTTTTGCTTAATTTTCCCCGGTTTATTACATGACATAACGAACAGATCTCGCATGTGAATTTTAATGCGAAAACAATAATAGACTTTGTTGGACGCAAAATGTCATGGACGCAAAATGTGGACGGAAAAAAGTGTCATTGTTGTTGTGGCTGAAGAAAGAAGGAAAAGAAAATGCACGGGCCTGCTACTGGCTCTGTAGCTGAGCCACCTCCGCTGCCTCGTACAGACAGAAGAGAAAATAGAAAAAAAAAGAAAAAAGGAAAGGGAGAGAAAGACGCGCGCCGCAACAGCCGTCGTCCACCACAGAAGCGGTGGCGGGTGCAATGGCGGCCTACAACAGACAAAAATTCGGTGGCTGGCTAGCCCCGCCGCAAGCGGCGTTGACCTACCGTCCCTGCCCCGTAGGGCCAGGAACGACCAACTTTCACCACCAAGGCGGTCTGCCTTTGGCAGCACTTACCATTCCCTTAACGTCACAACATCAGCGGGGAGGAAGGCAGAGATTAAGGGTCATCGCCTTTTTCTAGGGAACTTCCTGCGCTGGTCCTCATCTAAAGTTTTGAAGCTACGCGGTTATATGTGTGAAAGAGCCGTAGGAAGTCCCTGCAACTATATATATTTCTTATAAAAATGGAGAAATCGTCAGCGTATGCTTCCGATCCTGAATTCGTTGCATCAACGGCTAAATGCGAATGCATGTCTAGAAAACGTTTTATTAGACATTAGACGTTCACCTGAGCGGCGAGAAATAACCAAAACAGAAAATTTAAATTATTAAGAACAAAAGAAAGTGCGCATAACACACATCCTAACGGATAAATACATCACAAATCAGTATTTGCATAGAGAAAAAAATTGGCTCTTCATGCTGACGATATATAAAATTTCGAATGGCAATGTACATGAAGGTATAGAGAGTGCAGAATATTTTTGCCAAATAAAATTATATATAAACATATACAGCAATCGCGCGCACAGTGTATTGCACATGTGTGTTGCGGTGTATTGTCGTGACGCTGGGGCTACGTCGACCCGGCCTTCACTTGGTAGCGTGCAGAGACTCGGGGTTGAAGTAGGATTGAATCTTCGAAGTTGGTGAAATATGTACAAGCAGGTTTAATGGCACTTTGAGAAAACTTATTTACAAGATTATTTACAGGGTACATCAGCAAAATGACAAGCGTTAAGAGTTCATAGCGAGAAGCGACTGGATGAGCCGTTTACCCAGGGCTCAGAGCGACATTTCGTGCTCTGCAGCGTCCTTAAAACCCCCTATGTCCAGCCCCTCTCTGAAGATGCTGACCAACCAAATCCAGGGCACGCCCCTCAGATATCGGCATCCAATCGAACACATCACTGCACTGATGGTCTGAAGCACTGACTGGCCCGGCATTGTTTCGTTGAGCCTGGTCACTTGTTGGCGGGAAAAGCTTGGGAACGGCGAGGAGGTACATTTCTATTCTTCAGCCAAGAATCGATAGGCAGCTGGTTCCGGCAAGTGGATTTACTTCTCAGAAACCCAAGTGCACGTGGGCGCCGCATACGCTCCCAGCATTGTCCGTTTTCGACAATTGCAAATCTTTCCTGCATTCCCGGGAAATCACTTAATGGCCGTATGCGTCATGCTCCTTTCTTGTCCTGCAAGTCAGCGGACATGTCACTCTGTCGTCTTCTTTTGGACAGTAGGCATTCATCACTGGAGGATAGCACTTCTCGACTGGAAGGGTGAACAAATGAAAGAAAGCACTTCCTGCTATTTCCCGCAGGGGGACGTTTCTTTGTGTTTTTCCAGACGTTCTCTTGACGGGGTCAATTTGGCATTTGCAGGGTGTCCACAAAGCAAAACAGGCTTACAAAACAGGATTCCTGGAAACAGGCTCACTTAGAGCCATTGGACCATCACCACATATCCACAGCACTTATCCATGCCCACAGGCGAACAATAGAGCGCGCAAATGCGGATGCACGGTCGTAACAGCCTCCTCCCCCGCCAGAAGAGTCTCGGAGGGCAGCAGTCGCAGCTGCTGCATGAAGAGACGACTTAATGGCCTGCACGTGAACGCTTGAAGCTCGCTGTTGCTTGTCGCGTTGTCTTGATTGTTGTAGGCCAAATTGCTTGAGCTATCTGAAACTCAACCACATGTCCAAGCAAGCACTCAGCTCCCGTCTGAAGAGACCAGGTTAAAGGAAAACTGCCATCGTTGTTCGAGAAAAGCCCACACTCAAGACGTTAGGACCTACGTATGCCTAGAAAACCAAACGTGCTGCTTTACATAGTCACACATATACAAGCGCACGAAAAAAAAAAAAAAAACCTGATTATCAATTTGGATACATGGTGAGGAACACCTCGGACTGCTTAGAAACAGCGGCTAAGCGCGTCCGCATTCCCATTTAACTTCCCCTTTTTGTATCTTATTTCAAAATTGTACTGCTGTAAAATCAAGCTCCACCTAAGAAGGCGACTGTTCTTCGATGTCGCAGTTTGCAGCCAAGCCAGGGGACAATGGTCCGTCTCTACGTTGAATTTGGCCCCTCCAAGATAGCACTGCAATTTTTGAATGGCCCATACAATGCAAGCGCACTCTTTCTCTGACGCGCAATAAGCCCTCTCTCTAGAACTCAGTTTTCTGCTCAGGTAGAGCACTGGGTGCTCATTACCGTCGTCATCTCTCTGGCAGAGAACAGCACCTAGCCCTCGATCACTGGCATCACACTGGACCGTGAATTCTCGGTCATAGTCTGGAGCTCGCAAAACCGGACGGCTAATCAGCACAGCCTTCAGGTTTACGAAGGAGGCTTCCTTTTGTTCGTCCCAGACTACATTTGTCGGTTCTGTCTTGCGGAGAGCGTCGGTCAGAGGGCTAGCCAAAGATGAATAGTGAGGGATGTAGTGGTTGTAGTATCCCGTCAGCCCTAAGAATGCCCGAATTTCCGTCTTCGTGCTCGGCCGCGGGTAGTCTGCTACCGCAGAAATCTTAATCTCGCTGGGTTTCCTGAAACCTTGACCTACATTGTGACCCAAGTAGTCCACGGTCGCCCTTGCCAGGCAACATTTCTCGGCCTTTACGGTTAGTCCAGCTTGACGCAAAAGGTTCAGTACAGCTCTTAGATGTACCATATGGTCCGCCCATGAGTCGGAAAAAACCGCAATGTCGTCCAAATAAGGCACTGCGAATGTTTCACACCCCTTTAAAACCCTATCCATGAGTCGGGAAAAACAAAATGGAGCATTTTTGAGCCCGAAACTCATCATTGTTGGCTGGTAGCTGCCCGTCGGAGTGACGAAAGCCGCGTATCTGCTGGCGCGTTCAGTGAGCGGTACTTGCCAGTATCCTCGAGTAAGGTCCAGCGTAGTCACATATGCCGCTCTACTGACCTGTTCTACTCTCTCCTCAATATTCGGAATAGGATACACTTGATCCCTGGTGAGAGAATTTAGCTTTCGGTAGTCTACCACAGGCCTAGGGTCTTTACCTGGAGCTTCTACTAAGATCATAGGCGAAGCATAATCGCTTTCCGAGGGTTTTATTACTCCCAATTCCAGCATGCGAGTTACTTCCCTATCCAGAATTTCTCTTTGCCTTGGAGAAAATCGGTAGCACCTTGATCGCACTGGCACGTCTGAAGTCAGCTCAATATCGTGCTCAGTCAAATCAGTTCTGCCTGGCCTGTCCACGAAGCAGGCCTCAAACTCTGTTATTATCTCGCCCAGATCGGACAGCTGGGATTTCTTTAGTTCTCCTCTCTGCTCCGTCTTTTTGAGAAGCTCCTGAGCGTTGCTTCCTTTTCCGCTGAGACAAATCAAGTTGTCCCCCATCTCCTCGGGAAGGTTTAACGTTAGATTTACCACGGCTTGCTCCATAGCTAAGTCCTCTCGGGTTCCACTTAAAAGTCTCGTGAGATTACTAGACACTGGCGGCAAGAGGTTACTCTCAAGAACGTCCTCATTCCGCGTCTCATCAAGCTCACTTTCAAGTTGACTTATCTGAGATGCCTCGCTCTCAAAGTTTTCTGACCTGCTATCTTCCGCACCTACCACTGTTTTAACTGCCGTTTCCTCCGCTGTGGATTTTTCTGGAATGAGCAGTGTAGCTAGTTCTCGCGCCTTTGAACGTGTTAACTCTTGCACAACTCTGTCTCCGAAAAGGATGCCCCTCTTTCGCAGTAGCATGTCCGATTTGTTGGAAAACAAATACGGATAGCTTTTAGGAAGCTTTCCTGAAACGGCAGCCTCGGTTGTTAACTCGCCGAAAGGGCCCTCGATGACCACGTTCGCGATTGGCAAGCACACACTCTGTTCCTCCACTACCTGGCGGATCCACGCACACTGTCCTGTATAGTCGGAAGGCGACACATACGCCGGATGGACAACATCCATCGTTGCGGCCGAATCGCGCAGTACCTTGCAAGGCTTCCCGTTGACCACTAGGTCATGCAGGTAGGGTTCTAAAAGCTGCATATTTTCATCGCAGTCACTGACATACGAGAAAGCAATCTTTTCTTTCCGGCAGTTGACGGCAATGTGACACTGCTCATTACACCTAAAGCATGTGAGCGGCTTCCTAGCCTCAAGCTTATTCTTTGTGTTCTGCGCGTTGGTCACTTCCCCACTTTTCTCACTGCCGTCTTTTCTAGGGCGTTTGCCTGAAGAAGCCTTCCTTTCTTCGTTTGCAAATCTAGCAAAGTGCCTTTTCTGACGGTTATTCACCCTCAACTTGGGATTGCGGAGCCTATCCACTGCTGGGTTGCTGAATTGTCGGCGCGAAGCGTACTCCTCAATGACTTCGGCAGCTTTAGTTGCCGACTTAATGTCGCCTCGGTCCTGTAACCAATTTCTTTCTTTTTCTGGGAGGCAGCTATAAAACTGCTCCAAAAGAATTCGCTCGACTACAGCGTCCCTATCACTGTAGGAATCAGTGCTCTTTAGCCACTCGCCCAAATTAACTCTTAAATTGTACAGGAATTCAGGGTAACTCTCGTCCCTGGACTTAGTAGCGTTCCGAAAACGTTGTCTGAACGCCTCGGCGCTAAGCCTATACTTTCTCAGAAGGCAAGCTTTGACCTTCTCGTAGTTGTCCGCCTCCTCCTTGCTTAGCCGCGCGACAACCTCCGCTGCCTCGCAGGGCAGAACCGTCAATAATCTCTGAGACCAAGTGTCTCGCTGGAAGGACAGTTTTTCGCAAGTTCGCTCAAAGTTAGCCAGATACAGACCGATATCCCCTGATATCACATATGGCTGCATGTACTTTGACATCTTGAAATCTGCCTCCTTGTTGAGAAGAGGCACCGCTAGCTGGGGACAATTGCCCGACCTCTTGCTCAACTCTAGTTCTAATTTCCGGAGCTCAATTTCTAGCTCCAGCCTTTTTGCTTCTCTTTCAATTTCACGCTTCTTTTCCTCTTTTTCCCTCTCAAGTTCACGCTTCTTTTCCTCTTTTTCCCTCTCTTTCTGCTGTCTGAGCTGCTCCTCCTTTTTTTGTCCGATGAGGTTCCATGCTTCACTGAGCTCCTCATCATCGGTTCCCAAATCAGTGATTGCTTTTATAATCAAGGGTTTTCGTGCCAAACCACTTGTATCAATTCCAAATTCCACACACAATTGCAACAGTTCCGGTTTCTGCAGCTTTTGTAGGTCCATGATCGCTCCGAGTGTCGGATACTTCCAAAACAACAGTGCAAACTACCAAACCTAAAGGCGTTTCAACACTTTTTACCAGTTCTAAAATCTAACCCTGTTCTAGAACCTGGTCCACATCAGAAGAAAAGCCAAGCACTCACCCACACATGCGATCGATGTTCCGAGCTGCTCTCTTGTTGGCCGATTGTTGCGCCTGCTTGTTGCTTGAGATGCCACCTCCGATCACCAGATGTGGCTTGTAGATTCTGATCCACCTCGAATCACCAGATGTTGTAGCTTGTAGATCCAGATCCCACCTCCAGTCATCAGATGTTGTGGCTTGTAGATTCAGATCCCAACGCTGGACACCAGATGTCGTGACGCTGGGGCTACGTCGACCCGGCCTTCACTTGGTAGCGTGCAGAGACTCGGGGTTGAAGTAGGATTGAATCTTCGAAGTTGGTGAAATATGTACAAGCAGGTTTAATGGCACTTTGAGAAAACTTATTTACAAGATTATTTACAGGGTACATCAGCAAAATGACAAGCGTTAAGAGTTCATAGCGAGAAGCGACTGGATGAGCCGTTTACCCAGGGCTCAGAGCGACATTTCGTGCTCTGCAGCGTCCTTAAAACCCCCTATGTCCAGCCCCTCTCTGAAGATGCTGACCAACCAAATCCAGGGCACGCCCCTCAGATATCGGCATCCAATCGAACACATCACTGCACTGATGGTCTGAAGCACTGACTGGCCCGGCATTGTTTCGTTGAGCCTGGTCACTTGTTGGCGGGAAAAGCTTGGGAACGGCGAGGAGGTACATTTCTATTCTTCAGCCAAGAATCGATAGGCAGCTGGTTCCGGCAAGTGGATTTACTTCTCAGAAACCCAAGTGCACGTGGGCGCCGCATACGCTCCCAGCATTGTCCGTTTTCGACAATTGCAAATCTTTCCTGCATTCCCGGGAAATCACTTAATGGCCGTATGCGTCATGCTCCTTTCTTGTCCTGCAAGTCAGCGGACATGTCACTCTGTCGTCTTCTTTTGGACAGTAGGCATTCATCACTGGAGGATAGCACTTCTCGACTGGAAGGGTGAACAAATGAAAGAAAGCACTTCCTGCTATTTCCCGCAGGGGGACGTTTCTTTGTGTTTTTCCAGACGTTCTCTTGACGGGGTCAATTTGGCATTTGCAGGGTGTCCACAAAGCAAAACAGGCTTACAAAACAGGATTCCTGGAAACAGGCTCACTTAGAGCCATTGGACCATCACCACATATCCACAGCACTTATCCATGCCCACAGGCGAACAATAGAGCGCGCAAATGCGGATGCACGGTCGTAACAGTATACAGCTTTGAGTTGATAGATATTTTCATTATATTACACGTACCAAGGTTTGTTGAAAACCACCCGGACACGTCCATTTCACATGTGTGGATGCACATGTGTGTTGCAATGTATAACGCTGTGAGTTGAGATAGATATTTACATTATATTACAGGTACCAACGTGGACTAAAAACCACCCGGACACGCCCATCCGACACGGAAACAAAAGGGCAAGACCATTGGCCAAGGAGCTCTCGCTGCCCAAGGTAGAAAAGTTCCTCGGCCAAAAAGCTTACGATCTTCTTTCGTTGACGCGCCAGGACAGGGAAAAGCGCAAGTCGGCGCCGGATCGATGAGACAGCCTCACAACGATTGCGCTAGCTACAATCAGCAATCCTGCAAAGCGACCGCGGGGACGTCTACAATTTATCTGAAATCGGTTAATACCTAGACTTCTGAAACCAGCATGAACTGCCCTACAAAAAATTGGCAGAGGCTTAGCTTGGTTAAACCCGGTAGGTCGCGAAAGCATCCTTAGCAGTAGGCGGCATCGTAGTCACGCGCACCGCCGTCTGTCACGGACGGCGCGAGTCGGTCGCCGCTTTATACAGCTGTATAACGTCACAACACCTGTGGCGCTAATGGCGGAGAGAGCGGGAGTTAGGTTGCCGTTCATGCGCACCGCCGTCTCTCACGGACGACGCGAGTTGGTCGCCCAGCTTTGAGGCGTGACGTCACACAGAGGTCATACGAAAGGTCATTTCATGTGCACCGCCGCCGCACCGCAAAGGCTTGAAAGTAAAAGTAGTGTTGCTTTCGCAATAAAAACACGAGCAACGACGCATTTCTGGGCATTGTGATGATTGGATTCTTGATGTGGGCAGTTGGGGCACTGCGCTGTTCGCACAATGCCCCATCGTTGCAGCCGGTCTCGTGTAGGCAGCACCCTCCCCACCCCTTCCAAAAGTCACATTATGGCACGCAAATGCCCTGACAGAAACGATGCTGTGAGTGGTAACCAACAAGTGGAATCCGCCCTTCGCCTACGCCCCACAGGCACCAGTGAAAGGAGTAACATTCCCATTGATTTAACTACTCTGTTCGCCTAGATGTCTAAGTCCGGGCTGACACGATGAGCGTGGCGACGAACTTCCAGCATACACGAATAAAAAAACAGGCATCCGGAAAGCCTGAGGTCCCCTGTTGAGTGGTATGTCAGGGACAAGCTCCCTCACACTTATGCGTAAAAAATAGAAGGCTAGCACCCGCGCTAGGCACTCATCCCTTTGCAGCAAACGAACGTAGCGCAGAGCCAGCAGCCGAAAGCAGACAGACAAAGAAGGGAAGGCGAACCCACCCTTTGAACGTGGCTGGCCGAGTGCCGCACAGCATACCAGCTCCGTGCGACCTGCCCAAAAAATGAACTCACAAGAGACTGAAGGAAAGGCAAATTCTGAAAGGTGGATGAGTAACATGTTCTATGTACCATATTCGCCCGCAGAAAACCGTGTGGACAAGAGTTCAAAGGCACTAGCTGTAGCCACCTTGCTGCGTACCTCGTTCAAAACAGAACTGCATATGGTGCCTGGATGCTCTCTCTCGGCCCCGCTCCGTTCAGGGTGAGGACAACCGCGTCGTCTGCTACGGCGTCCGCCATTGCGTAGCCCGTCACTCGGGTAGCGCGCTCCAAGCACACGAATATACCACTAAATTTTCATCCGCAAGCGCGTTTCGCGCTGACAAAGACCCTTGAAGAGGTGGCAGGCCATAATAATAGATCAGGGAGGCTCATGTTTTGATAGTATAGTTTTGCTCAACCTATGTTGCAAAGCGTTCTCCTATAAAGAGGCGTGTTTTTTTTTTTAATTCCAGGTAGGAAATGCTCGCGTAGAAAGTACGAGACGTGAATCGCTGTGTTCTCGCGCCGCGCATGGCAGATGATCCTTATTGACATGGTGTGGACTTGTTCCCTGTAGCATAGGATCTAGATGTTACACGTTCCCAAAGCAAACTGCTGAATTCTTTAAATTTTTACTGAAGTGTCATTACGAAGCATCAAAATGCTAATTTGAATTGTATGAACAAAAAAATTCTTATAGATGTAAATACTGGTATTGACATCAGTGTTGGGGAATATACTTCAGCAGCTATTATCATGCTAGCTCCGGATACACCTGTAGTTTAAAAGAACAGGCGTACAGAGCAATGTTTTGAAAGCTTTTATTCGTTTAACAGATAGTGAGCCAGAAGGGGAAATGAGCTGAGTATAAAATGCAAATAATTGCAGAAAAGAAAACAGTAGAAAATGTGTAGCATGACGAGAATCCCAAATTGAAAAAAGCAGACAACATTGAAACACTGTTCCTAAACCAAAATGGAGGAACATATAATGTGGCTATGTACAGAGAAAAACATGACACTTTCTGAGCTTATGGCAGGTTGACTCCTGCACGTCTTACTTGCATTTCCATTAATTGTTCTTGCCCCAATTTGACGAAGGTGTATGCGTAACCGCAGTCTCGCGTAGCTTGAAACGAGCATCTTCTGAACTGCTTCCTTGTGCTGTTCGCATGTTTCCAGATTGAATCGCAACATCTTGCTCAGATATGCTGTTATTGCCTGCACTGGCGATTTAATGGTGAGTGCGCTATCAGTCCAAGTGGTGATGCCGCGGAAATGCTCTTCGCAATATGGTGCTCATGACTTGACCGCTTGGATAGTGAAGGTTGTTTCCATCGCTAACATATTCCTTCAGCGCTGTTAAATATGCATGCTCACTGCTGTTGGATCCCAAGACTGCAGTCTTGCACTGTTCGCAGGAGTCAAACGCTTTGACAATGCTTTTGACAAGAAACCCACCAATTTGGAAAAGAATAGCGCAATCAGCTGATTGTAGCTCCTCAATGAAAAATATCTCTGCGTCGTCAATGCCTTCTACTTCTGCTTCAGCCTGCTCTTTCAGGCTTTTCGACAGCATGTCAACAAGGTATTGGCCATCGTCGATTTTATAGTTTGTTGTCGTTGGTGTGTGCAAAAACTGGCTCACGCAAACAAGCTTAAATGCACACTTCATGTCGTAGGCATTCGGAACCGGTTTCCTGAGACGTACGACGGAAAATAGGTTTTCCAGGCAGTCCTGGAGTATTCTACTAGTCAAAAAAAAACTTGTAGCCTTCTCCCTTCAAGAGCGTGTCCTGCAGTCGAAGAACGACGGTTGTAGAAATCATGAGACCTGCTTGAGATGGCTTCCACTGAGGCGTGTTGCCTGCTTTCATACCTTGAATAGCATCAAGTGCCAACATAAGTGTGCTGATAGCTGAATGGTATTTCTCCATGTTTCGAAGGCTTAGGGCCGTTGATGGGTGTCGTGAAGACATAATCGTGTACCATTTAGAAATTAGTTCCAGAAACCACGCGGTTGTCTCAGCTTCCGGGCTCAGAATTTGATGCCTCACCAGATACCGGATTGCGGATGGAGCCTCTCTGAAAAACTGTACAGCTACTCCTACTTTCATTTTAGTGAAGTGGCCGGCAGTAACATGCGCCTCTGAGAGCTTTGGAGCTACTTTAAGTTCTTTGTCACTGTCATACTGTACTACAGCGCGTACATGATCTATTCTTACTTCGTTAGATGGCAAGCCATGTTCACATACAGTTGGATCACTTAAAGTAAACACAGATGAATTCAGAAGTTTTCCCCTGATATTTTTTAGAACATGTGCTGCATCTGCAGTAAAAAAAAAAGCTCCTTGCCAGGCAAGGAGCAATATCACATCCTTGCCTGGAAGGCAAGGATGTGATATTGTGCAAACAGTATGAGAATTTCTGTGACTCGCAAATCCAAGCTCCCGCCACATCGCCCAGTTTGAAGCTCCCATGTCCGAAGTCACGACGCGGATTCTCAGCGAAATGTCGGCACAAAGTTCAACAATCTGCAAAATGCACTCCTTGAGGGTCAGGCCATCGACGTGGCTTCCAGTGACATGATATACAATTACTTGCTTCCATCTCTGAGTGAGGCCACCCACCATGAATACGAGGGCATGGTGTGCAGGCTCATCTGGCTTCAGTGGCAAAGTTTTTCCCCCATACACAACATCTCCAGCACGATCAAGTTCGTATCCCTCGGCGATCTCCATTTCGTCAAGAAAAAAGGCACAGTCTTTCTCAACGTCTTCCATGCCTTCATCTTTAGCAAGTCGACCACCTCAGCTAGGATCCCCGGCGTAAACTTCAGACCCTGTAGGCGACGCGCAAGAGTTCTACTGGACGGAAGTGGGTACCCAAGTCTCCTAACTGTTTCATAACCCGAGGTTCCACATGCAAGTTTAATCTGAAGTGCTTGCCGGATTGTTTGTGGTGACCATGTGCTCCCCTGGTTACTGTTTCGTGAAAATGCTTCCACTTGATCTTTGTTCAAGAACTTCATGCGCTTTCCAACATTTTCTAAGTTATTTTCCAGCTTATTCACTTTTTTGTAAGGCATTGAATGGTTGTATTTGCCTTGCTGTGCGCTTCATGGAGCTGGTTATATTTTCTCGTCATATCTGCCAGTTGCTTATTTAACTCTGCGCAGGAGCTATTAGCAGATTGTTGGTCATGAACTCCAGTAGACAGCGCAGCAGGAGCCGAGCTTTGCGCATTGTTTCTGTCACTTGGCGAAAGGCTCAGGCTGGCTGCTTTTGGGTTGCAGTCATGTCCTGGAGGCAGTTCATTGCTGCTTTTCAGGGACGCTGAAGCTGTTTCCTTGCTTTCAGGTGAGGCGGCAGCTGTTAGTGAAGATTCATCTTCACATGGCGACAACCCTTCTTCACATGCCACGGATGACACAGAAGGTCGCATCCTTTCTTTCGGTGGCTTCCTCTGCCGCGGCAAGGCTACAACAGCAAAACAAAAAAATTATAATAATATTAGTAAAGTAAAAATAAATAAATAATAATAATAATGAACAAGTTGAAGGTGCAAATAAGAATGCCTGTTGCCGGAATTAGATTTAAGCCTGGAATTGCAAGCGCTAGCACATTAGTGCTGTTGACATTTGTCAAAATACGACAACGGCAAGCGGCCTTATGAATGCAACGCTGATGTCAAAGTATTGTATGTACTTACCGTTAAAGGGAAATACGGTTGGCACAGCATTTGGTTTCAACTTCTTCCAGCCGTCGGCCCGATTTTGTTCGAAGTTGTTCTCTTCAAAGTGGGCCTGCAGGCAATGTCAGAACCGGGACATAATGAGTGAAGCTTTTAATATAATATCGATATGGATCATCAACGCATATTTCTTTCAGTACTTAGTTCGCATGCAACATATTTAGCACCCTCGAAAGATTCCGGCGTTGTACAGTTTCATGATGCAGGCATAGAAAACTCATTCATTACATGACAGCCTTTTTATTGCGTTTTAGTGCACAGGCTGCCAGGCGTCACACATTGCACAGCACAAACGGACAGACTCCAATAGCGGTTACTACACGTGCACGGCAATAAGTTGTAGACACGAAAAACGAAGGCACAATACTCACTTGGCATACGCATGATCCCTTTGTCGGCTGCCACCTGTCGCGCTTGACTTTCACAATCCACAGGAGCCTTCTTTTCGGTTCTGTTGGAAAATGAAACATTCTCCAACCATTTCTGGAGTGGTTCGTACACAACGGCACGCAGCAACCAGGCATTCTGCGCCGAAAACCACAGCCAGGCGGCCGCGCAAAGTTCACGCGTGCTGCTTCCGTGGGGACTGGGCTATGCAATGGCGGACAGCGGCTACGAAAACCGGTCGAAGCGGCGACAGCTCCTTCAAAGAATGTCCCCACCCTGAACGGAGCAGAGGCGAGAGAGAGCATCCAGGCACCCTAGAACTGCACATCGAACAGCGCCACCTAGATTTTTCGTTTGTCTAGATGGCGCTTCGCCGAAGCTGCTTCTGGTCTGCCATTTAAAAACACCGTCTGCAGATTCCACACAAAATGCATAAAATTACGCCATAGAGCGAATGTAAGCGAAGGTTTAATCTATACGTCGAGGACGGCATCCGGTTTCGCCGAGCCGCTGCGTTCGATCCAGCGCGGAGCTTGCGTACAGTAGGACGACCAAACACGGTGATAAGGTTCGCCTTAAATGAGTCCCAATTCGTGATTTCGGCTTCGTGGTTACGATACCACAGGTTGGCGACTCCGGTCAAATAAAAGATAACGTTTGTTAACTTTGTTGCATCGTCCCATTTATTGTACGAACTCACTCGCTCGTATGACACAAGCCAGTCGTCACAGTCGGTGTCGTCAAATCCGCTACCATTACCCTAGAGGGGACGATGCACCGAAAACAGCCGACAGGAAACTCCTACACATGTGGGAAGCAAAAAAAAGGTATGGAAAGACACCTCCGGTGTAAGAGATGGAACCGAAACCTAAGGCGAAAAATAGCCAGGCACAATAAGGAAACTGAGGATTATGCAATTAAACTCTGCGAGCAAAACTGGTGTAACAGGTGCGATGAAATGGAGGGCAACATGAGCCTTTCAAAGACGTGGAGCCTGATACGATATCTTCTTGACCCCGACAGTTCGAAAACACAGTCAAACACAACAATAGCTAAGGCAAGACACGCGTTCGAGGGGACTGACGCGGAACTAATAACTAAACTCGTAGACACATATGTCGGCGATACAACATTCCTCCCTCTTAGGCAATACGCAAGCCCACCGAACGAGGCCCTCGACGCGCCCATCTCAGAAGCGGAAGTTAGAGCCGAAATCCTGAGCTTAAAGACGCGATCAGCTCCCGGCTCCGATGGAATAACAAATAAAATGCTACGAAACCTAGACGATGCTTCCATAACGGCACTCACCAACTACATGCAAGAAGTATGAAGTAGCGGTCGTCTTCCCCAGCAGTGGAAAACTGCAAACGTTGTGCTAATTCCAAAACCTGGCAAGCCCCCGAAATTGGAAAACCTCAGCCCTATTTCTCTAACCTTATGCATTGGAAAGCTTATGGAACGCATAATCCAAACAAGGCTAACTAATTTCATGGAGAAAAACGACCTGTAGATGGTCGGGTTCCGACCGGGCCTGTGCACACAGGATGTAATGCTCCGATTACAACATGACATAATTGACTCGAAATTCAGAGACGCGAAGGTAATTCTAGCACTAGATCTAACTAAAGCATTTGACAACGTAAAACACCAGGCAATTCTCGCGGGACTACAGGAATTAGGAGTCGGCGAGAGGACATATAATTACGTAATGGATTTCCTGACAAACAGGACGTTGAAACTAAAGTTTCAGAACCTAGAATCCCCCACTGTCCACCTGGGAAGTAAAGGAACTCAGCAAGGCTCGGTGCTCTCCCCCTTCCTTTTTAACGTGGTGATGAGAGGCCTTCCTGCCGCTCTTAAAGTCATAAAAGACCTGAAGTTCAGCATTTACGCGGACGACGTTAATCTCTGGATGAACAATGGCAGCGATGGCAGCATAGAGGAACGCCTACAGGCGGCAACGGACACCATTGTGTCCTACGCGGCCGAAAGGGGTCTTTCGTGCTCTCCGCAAAAATTCGAACTTTTCATATAAAATCCAAAGTCAATGAGGTGCAAGGGCGACTTTAACGTGGAAATTAAGGTCGACGGCAAAACCGTACCAAGAGTCCAGCAAATCAGAATCCTCGGACTTTTTATTCAAGAGGACGGGTATAACTACGGAACGATAAAAAACTCACTACCTACGCGACGCAAGTAACAGGGATATTTAGGAGGATTGCATTCAAAGGCAGAGGCCTCAAAGAGAGAAGCCTCTTGAGACTGATGCAGGCGTACATAATAAGTCGAATATGCTATGCCACACCGTTCCTCAACATCAGGACCAATGAAAAAGATAAGATGGACGCACTCATCAGGCGTTGCGTCAAGAGGGCGCTGGGTCTACCCATCTCCTCTTCTACGGAACGCCTGATAGAAATGGGAGTGCATAATAGCTGGACGGAACTTGCTGAAGCGGTGAGAATCGCCCAACATGAAAGATTAAGTAGGTCGAGCACGGGTCGAACCATCTTAGAATGGGTGGCTCGAAAAATAGATAGGGGCACAGCCGACAAGGTTGGATGGATGGATGGATGGGAAAACATTTATTTCATCGGCTTTAAGTGGTTCAGTTTGATTGCTGGCCGCGCCAGATGGCCGCCAGTTGCGTCCTGTCGGCGATCTCTTCGGCCCACTCAGTGACCCGAGCCTGGATGGCCGGGTCCGAGCAGCGCAGCACGGCCTCCCACTCCTCCAGAGATGGAGCTAGCAGCAAATCGGCGGGTGGCGGATAGGCCGCGCACCCCCAACCCGCTCCTTCCCCTGTCGACAAGGTTGCCCTACCACCACAATGTCGCGAGATCATTGTCCGTCCTCTCCCCCGCAACATGCACCCAGAATACCACAAGGAGAGACGGGAGAAGAGAGCAGAAGCACTGGTTAAAAGTGCAAAAGAATTCAGAGTAAAAGAAGTTCAGAGTAAAAGAAGTTGCCTACGCAGACGCTGCAAGTGGCCGATCAGGGGCGGCAGTCGCCGCGGTAGTCGATGGTAGCGGCGCACCAGTCGTCTCCGCCACCATCCGAAGCAGAAACATAGACACGGCTGAAGAGGTCGCAATAGCGCTCGCTTGCGTCGGACCGAAGGCTAGATTGATCTTTAGCGACAGTAAAACTGCTCTCTGGAATATCGGAAAAGGCAGGGTCTCGCAAGAAGCCGCCCGAATTCTAAAAGCTGCAACTAAAATCGATCGCAAAATCACCCTAATTTGGGTCCCAGCACACACGTCCGTCCCCGGCAACGAGGCGGCCCATGATTTAGCCCGAGATCTCTACTTCCGGGCAAACGCGGAGCCGCCCGACTGCCAGGCGATGGACGAACGTTTGCAAACCTATAAAGAAATAATCGAAAATTATAGATTAGGAAGACGTCTGATGCCGCCACCGGATCCTAGCTTAAATAATAAAGAGGCCATAGCCTGACGGCGATTACAAGCCGGAAATTTCCCGAACCCTGTCTGGTTGTTTCACACCCAGACAGATGAGAGAAAAAATGATAAATGTAAAGCCTGCGAAGCGAGGGGGACTCTCGACCATATACTTTGGGAATGCCCGAAGTCTCCGGGCGCTAGGGACAACATTAAATTTGAGAAGCCTGGGTAACCCTGCTGCGAAGCGACGTCACCGCTGACCAGCAGAAAGCCGTCCGCCTGGCGGCTGAGGCCGCGAATAACCAATGTATATTCGCCAGTCCTTAGTCGCGGAGGTTCCAGCCCCCGTTCCTCAGGCCTGCATGCCAGGAGCGGGGAGCAGGGGACCTCCTAAATCGGTGGAAATTAAAGTTTTAATCAATCAATCGTCTGTCCCACTGAAGAGCGCAGGGTCTCGCTGGCGCAAGGAGCCAGAGCAGACGACCGGCGGGGTCATCGGGGCAGTTGGTGGGTGTTCCTCTTCGGCCATGTAAATTGCCGGTAGCGTACGGGTGCGGAGCTCCAGCGTGAGACAAGGGTATCAGGCCACACCTCCACCAAGTGTAAGAGAAGGTTTAATCTATATGTCGAGGACGGCAAGGAAGCGCACGATGATCAAACCATCACGAAAATCTGCGCGATCACAATTCCACAGATTATTCTCCATCTCAGCGTCCAGCCAAAAGGGCTCATCTTCTTCTTCATACTAAGTGCTCTTTTGGTATGCATTGGAAGGACGCTTAACTGTGGAATGGTTAGCTTGCAGTTAGTGCCCTATTAAAAGCACTAGCGTTCGAACACTAGCATTGTATAATCTGTCCTGCAAAGCATCAAGAAAGTAGCAAAGAATGATAAAAAGGACGTCTCCCGAGAGGAAAAATGTTTCAGGCTTACGAATGAGCTAATCCTCAAACGATCACTAAAATACTCCTTGCAATAATAAATTGGTTCACAGGAAAGGTAAAGCATCTGCCACACTTGTTGCTGTGATTGATTGATTGATTAATAAGAAGGGAAAGGCACGGTAACTGTCTCACCTGTTTTCTGCGGACATCTCAATAATAATTGGTTTACATGAAGGGAAAGGCGCAGTATCTGTCACACTTCTAGCTGTGGACACCTGAACCGCGCCGTAAGGGAAGGGAGGAAGGTGGGAGTGAAACCGGATAGAGAGAAAGAGGAGCCATAGTGGACGGCTACGGAGTAATTTCGACCACCTGGGGATCCTTAACGTGCGCCGACATCGCACAGCACACGGACGCCTCTTCGTTTCGCCTCCATCGAAATGCAGCCGCCGAGGTCGGGTTCGAACCCGGGTGCTTCGGCACAGTAGTCGGACGTCTTACCACTGCACCACCCCGGCGGGGCACTTGCTTCTGTGGGCGCCTGCAACACGTCATGAGGGAAGTGAGAAGGAGAAAGTGGAGAGAGAGGAAGAGGAGCCATAAAGGGGGGGCTCAGGAGTAATTCAACCACCTGGAGATCTTTAACTACTAGGGGGAGGAGTGATTGCTCCTGGCCCTACAGTGCTCGGACTGGTAGGTCCCCTCTGTTTGAGGTGGGGACTAGCCTGCCACAAGTGGTTGTACCTGTTGTAGGCCGTCATTGCACCCGCCACCGCTTCGGTGACGGACGACGAACATTGCGACGTGCGTCTTTCTTTCTCCCTCTTCTTCTTTCTCTTTCTTTTCTATTTTCTCCTGTCCGCATGAGGCACTGGAGGTGGCTCAGCTACACAGCCAGTAGCAGGCCCGTGCACTTTCTTTTCCTTCTTCCTACAGTCGCAACAACAACAGCGCTGACATAGCACAAGCATACGGGCGCCTCTCCGTTTCGCCTCCATTTCGACTCGGTTCTTCTCGTACCGGAGGTACCAGTCTACATCCCAATTAATTATGGTCGATGATTTCCCCGTAACTGCAGACGCTCGTCGTATGCTCAGTGTGCGGGGGGTTCGACGGCTGCCCGGAAGTATAGAGCTCGGGCTAGATCGTGAGCCGCCTGGTTACCAGGGACGGCAGCGTGCGAAACGAGCAGAATCGAGTTGTCACTAATCTCCGCAAAAAGTGGATACCCCACCTCTTTCATTCGAAGTATTATCCAGAAACAGAACAGAAAAATAAAAAACGCTTCTATTCTCGGACCAAGCACGCATCAGATGCAAAAACGCGTTTGAATTCAGTACATGAAAGATGTGAGCGAGACTCTCGCTAGCATCCTCAAAAAAAGAAAAAAGGGGTGCTGATAACGCACAGACCGACCACCTCCATCAGACGTTTCGTCCCCCGCCCCAAGGACCCTCACCCTAAAAAAAATGACCCAAGGCGCGGTATACAGAATACCCTGCTCTATCCGCCTAGCCTCATATGAAGGCAAAACGAAAAATTTCGTGGAAAGAATGGTTTGGTTTGGGGGTTTAACGTCCCAAAGAGACGCCGTAGTGGAGGACTCCGGAAATTTCGACCACCTGGGGTTCTTTAACGTGCACTAACATCGCACAGCACTTGGACGCTTTGCTTGTCGCTTCCATCGAAAAGCGGCCGCCGAGGCCGGGATTCGATTCCGCATCCTTGGGAACAGTAGTCGAGCGCCGTAACCACTGCCCAATGGGGACGTCCAACAAAAGCACAGTCAGTGCAGCCCGGTGGGCGAACACTGCGAGACATAGGATTATAAAATTGATTTTGGCAGAACGATTATACTGGATACCGAAGCTAACCCACGCAGGAGACATATTCGTGGCATAGTCGTAGCATATTCAGCAAACACCTGGGAATGTTAATCGCTCTTTGGGCACCCTTCCCTCTTCATACATTCATGGATAGCAGCCATTTACCCTGAAGTCGTCGACACAAGGCCTTAAAAAAAAAACAAGCTGCACCTCGCTCGGAGTCACACCATGATGAAGGAGCCGAGTCGGCTTCGAAACGTCGTGATTTTCTGTTAAAGGACTTGGTTGGAATCATTGACCTTTACCCTAAAAGATTAAATTCCTCAACCAGACCGACTTCTGTCTAATGTTTTCTTTAAATTTTGCCTACGTGTTGCGCACCCTGAGTTCGAGCAGTCGTCCGCTCGAGGTGCCCATGGGCAGTCCTAGTGTCTTCTTAACGCATCTTCGGATCAGGCAATCTAGTTTCCCTTTTTCTCAGGCCTTGATGTCGAGGTAGGGCGTCGCGTAACTGATTCTGATTACTACGTACGCCTGGATTAGGTATAGTAAGTTTCTCTCCTTGAGGCCTCTTACTTTAGTGATGACCCTCCTCAAGAGCCCGAGGGTTTGCATCGCGTAACTTTCTAATTTCTTCAGGACTTATTCGTTGTGCCCGTGAGATTGGGTGACCATCCCCAGGATCTTGATCTGACGTACTTTTGGCACTGGTTTGCCCTCTGCCTGAATAAGAAACTCCCCGCTATTCTTGCAGCGGAGGTGCTTTAGGTTATATACAATGACGTCATCGGGGAGGAAGAGTGCGAAGTTACGTGAAAAGGTGTCGCCCTATTCTTCTTCGAGAGGTCTCCGGGAATACTTTTTTTTAGAATTCTTTGTAAATTATAGGTTCCTAGCAAAGCTTAGAACTTTGACTGAAATGCTCACAGAGACGACCTCTATGGATGTCTTACAATATTACCACAAGCACCGTTTCAGTGAACAATGTTATCGCAATCTCAGCACGTAGTGTGAATAAATGTCCTCTGATGATTTTTGCATGGTTAGGTGATGTAATCTGTAGGGGGTGCATTACGAAAGTGAAGTAGATGGAATGGAGGGTGAAATCGAAAGTTTTGTTGTGGCATACCATACCGATAAACAAAAACGTAGGCATGAGCCGTTTTTCCCATCGCTCACTCCTATTATAGAGCAGTCTTTGTGAAGCGGATAGTACAGGCTTACGTGTAGTTGTCGGAGTGTGGAGGACCGTAAGGCATGGTTGGACCGTACATCCCTATCCTAGGGTCTACCATGGTGGGGTATTGGTAGCTAGGTTGCAACACCGTGGCGTAGTCGCCGCTATAAGGGTAGGCTCCGACGTAGCTCATCCTGGAATGTATAGGTCCCGGTCGGACCCTTTCTTCAGAGGACAGGACGACAGATGACAAAGCCTAATCATGTAGTTCTTCTTCTTCTAGGCTTGGTATGTGGCACGGGCACATACCAAGTAAGGCAATTCGAAGCAGCATTCGCACTAGAAAACAGGAAGCAAACGAAAAGCGTAAAACGGCATAAAAGGACATGGATGTATGCAAATCCGGCTCGCCAGATTAGGACTCATATTTCAGTTAACATTCTTTTCTCCTTCAGTGCCAGTGCCAGGGCTTGCTTCTGTGTTGTGTCCTATTTTATATTTCATGACTTTGTTACTGCAACCAGTACATCCCCTTGTCAACTGTCATATGAATTTCTCGAAATTTTCAATCCTTTGTTTGATTACTGACACCCAATTATATAAGCTTGTAAATTTTACTATTTATTTTTTTTCATCCACACGTTTACTAACCCTCAGTCTTGTGATAATTTTACACCTTTGCTGGTATTCCTCCCCAAACCCTGGCCAATCCCGCCCCTTATGCATACGACGTGTCTGCAGAGTCAAGCAACTTCTTTCCAGACAAGCAGCAATTATACTGACTCATTATCATTTTCCTTTACTTTCCACGTCCCTCGACTTCCTCATCTTGACAACTTCATTATGATCCGATCAGCGCAGTTCAGTTCAGTTCAGTTGTTCAGTCGTGTCCGACTCTTCGTGACCCTATGGACCATATCACGCCACGCTTTCCGGTCTCTCACTATCTTCCTAACATCACATAATTTCATCTGCAGCGCCTCGAGTATGCCATCTAACCATCGCGTTCGCTGCCTACCCCTTCTCCGGTGACCCTCAACCTTTCCCAACATCAAATCTTTCTCCAGCGACTCCTCTCTTCTCATCAGATGACCAAAGTAGCTGAGCTTTAACTTTAGAATTTGACCCTCCATTGAGCAGTCAGGGTTTATGGTCGACAATATTGACTGATTTGATCTTCTGGCCGTCCAAGGAACTCTCATGATTCTCCGTCAGCACCACAATTCAAACGCGTCAATTCTTCGGCGGTCAGTCTTCTTCACAGTCCAACTCTCGCATCCATACATCACAACTGGAAGGACCATAGCACGAGTTATACGTATCTTGGTTGACAGTGTAATGTCTCTGCTCTTTACTAGGCGTTCAAGGCGGTCGATCAGCGCAGCGATCGTTTAATGAAGCTTCCTTAGACACAGTCATATGATTTTCAAAAATGTTTATGATAGTGTACATTGCGGCTTCTGAATTTTAGAGATGAGCGTTACTGAACTAAATGATTCTCTTTCAACATTTTCTGGTTATCAACATCTCTCAAATTCGGGGAGGGGGACATTTTGTACACCATGAAAAACTGAAGTCCCTCCTTCGAGTTGCACTAGCTTGTTCGCTGCCTATTTTTATCCACGTTAGTCTGGTTTACAGCTCTCTGCTCTGTGCTCGTTCTGCCGTGAAACTAACTCAACAGAGCGTCTCCACATGAAAAATCAAATGTTTTCAGGCCGATTGATCAGAAAAGCCGTTGGCAATGTTGCCTCTCACACGGAACCAAAACACAGATGTCGTCGGCTGCAGTAGGTAGAGAGCGGGCGCATCTGGAAAGGGAGAGATGCGGCCCATTGGAGCACGCGTGCTAGCCCTAGTGAAAAACACCATATAAGTCGCAATAACCTCATACAGATTTCTCATACTAAACTCATACAATTCCCATAATTCTCATATATTTATCATATGATGAATGAGCGTAGTATGAGATTATATGAGATTTGTATGAGATTAGTATGAGTTTTGATGAGAATTTGCATGAGGTTATTGTGACTCAGAGTTTTTTCACTAGGGAGGGAGTAGTGGCGAGAGTGTTAGGTCATCGGCCGAAGCTCGGGCCAAGAACACCCGAGCTTCGGCCGGGCGTTCAGTCCTTCTATTACAGTTCTTCTCCAGAACACCGGGCGCATACATTGGAAGCATCGACATTGTGAGCGAAACATCACGCACATGGTTCTGGCAGATGGTTGTAGGCGGCTGGCATGGCCAGACTGTGATTGGTTGTAGGCGACTGGCATGGCCAGACAGTGATTGGTGGTAGGAATAAGTGACGTCACGCGACGACATGCCCCGGCCGAACTATCAGGAGCTGCCAATTTAAGCCTCTCATCTCAGGAAGGGGTTGAGATCAGAATCAGCCTCCCTGTTGTTGTGGCTGTAGGAAGAAGGAAAAGAAAATGCACGGGCCTGCTACTGGCTCTGTAGATGAGCCACCTCGCACGGCTGGGTTAAGCGGGGCTCTATATCTATAGTTTGGCGCCCTCTCACATAATACTATATGATAAAAAGCATGTGTGAGATATTAAGAGAAAGAAGTTAAGTGATTACTAACTAGACAGTAGGAAAGTCCATATACAAGAAAGAGGTCTTAGAAGGTGATTGGAAAGCTTAAGTATCCCTCAGTTTCTTTACCAGCCTCGTCTCAATAAGCTTGCAAAGTTTATTACCATGCAAACACCTCACTGAATTGGGCCTCCTCTCCAAACTATGATGGGAATGTTTCTGATGGCCGAGAACCTTTAAACAGGTGTCCCTGTCACACTACACCTTACACCCCTATTAGCTGAGTGTTGACATCGCGCAACCCGCAAAATTGGCCCCATTTAGTGATACAAGAACACATCACTAAGAATCAGCTTTTCCTCTGCTTGAGAGGGGAAAAAATGTTTTTCTGCTTCAGATGACCCCACTTTTCGGAGTTTCTTTTGATGCTTCGAAGTTCAGGGTTGATATGACAGAGCGGATCTATTGCATGCTTAATGAGATCTGTACCTTCATGAGTTTTGCCGACATGGCGGCACTTCTGTTCCATGATTGCATTGGATTGGATTGGTGCTGAGGCTTCCCTTTTTTACCAGGTGGACCAGACAGGTCCTAACCAGTCGGAAAAAACTACAAAAAATTGTCTAATGTTACGACAGAATTTCTGTGCGGTTTTTGACGGAAAACCTGTTGTGACGACAGAACATTCTGTAGTAACATCAGAAATTTCGGTAGTTACCACAGAAAAGTGCTACAGAACTACAGAAAACAGAAATATATTACAGAAAAACTACGCAACTACAGGAACGTACTACAGAATTACAGAAAAATCTGATAGTTACGACAGAAGTACAGGGTATTTTTAGTATTTTTGACAAAGTTCTGTAGTTTTTTCGACTGGATAGCCAAGTCAATTCCCTACTCTGACGGAGTCTGTCCCGCCCTGGCGCAACGCCACCAACGCTATTTATCTAGTATGCCTTATCCAGTTCTCAAGGCGTCGTTTGGTTGTCTCCACAGCCACAGCCCTCTCATCCTGCTGTGTGGCATCACTGTCCACCGCATTACCATCTTCCTCTTCTCCATTATTATCAGCAAACTTTGCTTTGTCATCATCGTCAGATACGCCGTTGCCCTTAACATCATTTCCTTTCAGCCGCCGTGCGGCGTCCGGGATGGAGGAGATCGGCATTGCCGCCGCACCCGGGGTCCCTGGTGTGAGGTTCGTACTGCCCTCATTTTCGCCGCGCTCCTGATCTTGGCACTGGTATTCACTAACCCCTTGATTGCCGTTCTTGCTTTAAGGCCGGGGCTGCCTTTCTTGACATCTTGGCCAGAAATTTCACACTGCTGAAGAACGGCTAGCGTAGCCCTAACAAGGCTTAAGTAGTTTTCAGATACCCGCAACTGAAACCTTTGCAAAACTAGAGCGAGCCTGAAGTTGTAGCGTGGTTATATTAAGCACATTTCTTGCCGAAATTTCTGAAAACTCCATTCCTTTCAGGGCCCCTTCCTTGACTTTGTGTGCTGTCACATTGGATTGGATTGAATTGGATTGTTACTGAGGCTTCCCTTTTTTTACCAGGTGGACCAGAAAGGTCCTAGCCAAGCCACAACAGCGTTAGCTGTGTTACTTGCGATTTTGCCACTAACACATTTTTATTGTGAGAAGGTACGCGCTGACTTTGCCAAACGACGACGCCATTTTTGCACCAGAGGACGCAGCCGTCAGCTGTATGTTTTTCGGCAAAACGTATCACGTGGGTGCGTGTGTACGCGCGTGTGTAAGATATCGCGTACCACGCCCGTCTATTGACGATCGTCCCGTGTCGTTTAGAATGAACGATCCTGAAAGCGGTGAGTGTTTATCGGCGGCACCGGAACGTGATAGCGCTGATGGCACAATGGTGACGTCATTGCTGCCCAAGGGTTGACTACGGCTAAGGTCATAACTTCAGGCCTCGTTAATGATCCCACATGGGTACCTGCTCACCATTGGGTGCGTTTTGGCTGCGATAAGCGGTTAAGGATGACGTCATCCCCAATGAGCCAATGAAACGGTCGCTTCCCAGGGAAGTTTCAAACCTGCGGCTACGTCATCGAACAAAAGCGAACGAAGCCAGATGAATGCATGGATTCAAAATAGAATATAGATCCTTATAGAAGACAGCCCGATGTGATTTTGTTTCAAGCCTGACTGCAATCTTGTTCAGATTACATACGTCTCTGCCCCATTCGCAAGCGCTGGCCTTGTCAATCATGGCAATGCTGACGTAACAATGTAAGTGTCGTTCCCCTCTCTTCATTTTCCCTTGTTCCGCTCGTTTAATGTTGTTACAGTAATGTTGGGTAGCACTCTTCCTTCAGCATTTTTATGTTATTTCGTGTCATGCATACACATTGATCTTAAGAGTAACAGCTAAAGAAAAACCGCAACATCAGAGAACCGCTATGTTCTGTCCTATTTACGGGACTTAGCTGGTTGAGATGTTCAGTCACGTTACTATTGGGAAGGCGCTTATAATAATTTCTGAGTGATGTGGACGAATGATCGCCCTCACCTTCTACAAAGCATAACGAAACCCAAGTCCAACTTTCGCATTCACAAGTTTATAGTCTGACACTACAGGCCGACAAGAAAGCTGTGTGGGATTGAATTGCCGTTTGCGTGTTCCAGGACTATTGTCCCCGACAGTACATGGGCGTAAAGCTTCAGTCCTGCTTGAGGCCAAGGTCCTCTTCTGGGCTAGGGCATTTTCATTTTTTTGACCAAAATAGTTCCAAACACCAGAGGGGTACTACATTATATATTATGTGACTAACAGCCCGAGAGTTTCATTTTTGCGGGCACATGCAACGTTTTTTGGCAGCCAAATGAACCGCTCTGATTGCAGAGAGGTAGTGTCATGCCATAACTAGTGCAAGCTGTTGCGAGGTGTACCTTCCTCGTTTTACTGAAAATAAATTCCCAATGGCAATACGGAGGCTGGCAGTAAATTGCGTTTCTCGACCCGTACGGCCATATAGCTCAGGATGTCACTAATCACGCCAAACTCGGCGCGTCCGACGACAAGGTGACCCCCCCAAAGAAAACGTTTATATTAAATTGTCCCCCGACTGAGACTTCCTGGTAGGCAGAGCAAGGGCGCTTCATCCGGCTCGGCCAACTGCCGCTGTCTGTTGGTGCTGAAATCAGCCGACGAATCCTTAGAAGTAGGATGCGAGGATTGGGGTACAAAATTCAGTGTTCCCTGTTAATCGCGCAAGCCCCATGATGTATTGTATATGCTGTGGTACAGTAACTACCTTGTAGACAAGCTGGAGTCCTTCATCTTGAATTAAACTACCGTGTAACTAGTAACGCTCGCGTCGTTTATGTTATAATTATTCTTAGTTTGCTTGTTATTGTTACTTGAACCCCCCGTTACCTTTCTGCTGCAGCAACGCCGCACCTGTCCTCCCGGTGGTCGACGGCAGGGTGCGCCAAGAGACGCTGCGCGAGTGCGCTGTCGCGGTGCTCGAGGCGGCGGGAAATAAGCGCCGTAATTTCCTCGAGACTGTCGAGCTTCAACTCGCGCTCAAGCAATACGACCGCAGGAAGAACGCAAAACTCGCCGGAACCGTCAAGTAAGTCACCAACACGTTTGATTCAAATGTGCGAAGGGCATAAATGCGCTTTCTAGCAAACTAAATTGGCCATCAACCTTCAGAGCCCCCGCGAATGGAAAGTATATGACTCATTTAGCCGTACAGCCCTAGTAATTAATAATTAAGCACAGAGGAGTGGTCTTAAGAAGATATAATGATTGAGCATAACAGCGATTGATCCGCCCGATTATACGATACAAAGCTTAATGAGATTAAGCATTTCATTTATTCGTTATGCATTTCCTTCCACATTATCCAGGAGCGATCTGTATGCACTGGACACTGTAAAGTAGTTTCGAGCACAGGGCCCATTGTGATATTTGCTTTCCCTTAAATGTTACTTGCACAAACTTCAACTGTCTTACGCGACGAATTCGGTAAGAAACATTTCGAAGTATTGCACTACAATCTTGGTGCTACTTTATTGGGAAGACATACCAAGCGCCCTTTCAATCATTGTCGCCTTGCATCTGGTGCGGTCATCTTTTCTGGACCGGCAAAAGATTACCAGCCCTTACTTTATAGCTGCCTGTTCTTCGAATCTAAGTCACCCTTGCCTCACCTCAGTTATCTTGGCTTCGTATTACACACGTACCTGCCAATGCGCACTTCTAGCATACCATTACGAGTATATGTTACTTGATCCAGTCGACTTTATATCAGCCTCACAAACTGTATGACCTTCTTCATAAATAATTACGAGGGACTTTAGCGACTAAAGTAGGGAAATTAAGGCGAAAGCCTGAGTGCCGCATTCTGCTACTCAGCTCGCACTGATTAGTAATTGATAATTAATTAATTGGTTAGTCATTAAGTAGGTTATTGAATTCTTTCTTAACTGATTAGTCAATAATAGGTCAATAAATGAATACATAATTGGGGAATAATTAGTTTTAAACAATTAGTCGTTAATTAGTAATTGGTAATTGATGGCATATGGCCATAAAGGCACGCATACACGCATACTGTGGTGGTGTTCTGTGAGTGGTCGAGACCTCTATGACGTCATCCCCCTTCGGCCAATCAGAGCCGCCGCAAAAGCTGGACACATTTTGTCCACGGCAGCATGAGCTATTAAAGGCTTTCGCCTTAAAAAAAGATTGAAGTGGATCTTGTCATGGGATGCCTACTAGCATCTTGAACAATGAATGTGTAATAATGAAGTCAGAACGCTGTTTGTCACTCTTGCGCTCCCTCTCCCAGGTTGCAGCACGTACCGAAGCCGTTTCTCCGCGTTTGTTTCCTCGGCCACAAGGCGCGCCTGGATGAAGCCAAGGAGTGCGGCATGGACTACATCAACTGGGAGAAAATCAAGGAGTTGAAGGGCCGCCCAAACAAAATTAGGCAGCTAGGTTGGTATGCGTTCACATTCGTCACTGGTCGCTATGACGGAGTCGTCCATTCCTAGTGCGAACACGCGAACAGGAGGTCGCTCTCATCAAAGCGCCATCGCTCCTGATCCGGACTTGCATGCATTGAAGTGGGAGGACATGCAAAGCACCATCTCCAAATCCATCTCTGCCTGTTCTACTTTGATTCCATATGCAGCACGACTAGACGTAATGACGCTTTGAAAAGGGCAACTACCTGCTCGCGTGTTCGCATTAAGAGTGAGCTCTTTCATAGCATGCACCGTAATTTGCAGCCCTAGTGGGTGAGGAGGGAGCCAGTATAATGTGGCGAATAATGCGAGTCGCGGTTCCGTGTTTAATGACGGATATAGCTTGCCCAAGGAGCCTAGTTCTTCCTTGACGCTTTTGTAGTTCTTGCCTGTGTTCGAACGCTGCATGAACTAATGGAATTACATATGGTACTACAAGCCACTCAAAGTATGGCATCGAATGTAGTAGTTCATTTTAAAGGCCACGTTCTCCAAAAAAAAACAACGTCGCCGTTTTCAACGTTGTAGCCAAAAATTGCAGGCGTGGCTCCGGCAGGTGTTGACCGGTGACATGACTGTGCACAGACTGGTCGTCAACTGGTTGTGTGACGTCACGAAAGCACTTGACATGGCAGGGTTTGCATATGACGTCAGATCTAGCTTTGCATTTGAGATTGGAAGGTGAGGTCGGAATCCATCCCTCCGGGCCTTCTGGATCCCGAGGTCGACAACCTTCTCCTAGGCCAAGCAGACACGTCGTACGACTCAGTCTTACAAAACCGATTTAGTATACCTTTGTCGGATGGCCGTTTACATAATGGGCTATTTACAAGTTACTACCTTGTGCTAGTAAGTATGGTGAGGTAATAGAGAGTTCTAGTTAACCGCGATCCGCTACCGTGATCCGCCACGGCGCGTTGCACTGCGCATGCTCAGATTCCCTTAACGCCGATCGATGGCGCCACATGCTGGAAGTCGTAGATTAACTGTTTGTAGTAACTCTGGACCTGTAGTAACATGTAACGTGGACCTGCCGCGTCGGGACCAATCAGCACGAGGTAGAGCCTCATAGAGGGGGATAGCGGATCACGGTATACTAAATCTCTCTAATAGAGGCACAAACATTTAGAGGTCACTGCAGCAACGGCATTCGGAGAATTGGAAAGGGTTAGCGCTGCCGCAAGGTTTTTGTAATTTTTACTTCTATTGCGAAATCATTACTACTCCCATTTTCAGCCCTTCGCGTAGCCATGGTCGGTAGGCACGTTTATCTTTAATCACCCCAGATGGCTGTGACGTCATACCAGTTCTGAGAGATGGGCTACCAAGTCGAGTCGTCGGGTGGCGGCGGTCGGTAGGCATGGAGCGCCGCGGATGAGATGACGTCACTGTGACGTCATACCAGCTGCGAGAAATGGGCTACCAAGTCGAGTCGCCGGGTAGCGGCGGTCGGTACTAACGGCGCGCTGCAGCTGGGGCCGCGTGGCTACCGAGTGGAGGCGCTGCTGTCACCTCCTCTCTCGCAGTTGAGAGGAGGAGGAGGAGGAAAACGATGGGTATATAAATACTCACGCTCCCTCAGCTGAGTTTGTCGCTATGCATCCTGATAAACAGAAAGAAAAGTCACGCCGTCTCTATGAAGCCAGGAAACGACAGCGGGATACATAGATGAAGAACGGGAACAGCGTCTCGATCGAAGGTGCGCTCAAGACGCAGCTAGACGAGCGCGTCGCGCGCGCGCCTCTTGAATCGTCCTCAACTGGTGACGACTCCGAATGGAATGTAATGGACGCCTTGAACAGTGAAGACTCTTTGTCGACATGTTCAACGTGGATAAAGCTAAATAGTAAACTCTGTGTTAATCGTACGGTCAAGCATGGTACATCACAATTGTCTACACTATGAGCTTAACTATAGCGTAGCCATGCTATTATTGCTTTCGCGACGTGCCGCACTTAACTAAAGCTAAGCCCCAGATAATTTTTTACTTTGTAATGTGTATATTGTCATTTTACATCATTTTACTTTTTATTTCGTTATTTTCAATTTTATGTTAATTGGTTTATTTTAACTGTTATGTTCGTTTTACTTTTTATTCATCACTAATAAATAACTCTTACGACTAATTATTATTATTTAGTTTTGCCCAGCCTACTAATGCTTTCTTTATTTTAGCAATTGGTTTGTAGGGAAAGAAAGGTGCTGCATCTGTCGCACTTCTCCTGTGGACACCAAAACCACGCCATAAGGAAGCGTCATACTACTACACTGCGCTAAGCTTTGTGGCCTCACTTTTAGCGTCCCCATTTTGGCCTCATCAAAATAGCATTATTAAAGCTTTCACCTTTCGCCTTAATAAATATTACTGATCAATAGAGTAGCAAAGCGCATGGACGCCCAACGAGGATACAAAAGGGAATGTTGCAAAATGGAACTATTAACGCTTTGACGTCATACCTTTAAAGGCGGAGGTTAAGTGTTCCCCCCATTGTTCTCTTTTTCTATCAAAGCGCGCAAGTACCACGCTTTCGTTGCGTCCGACTTTGCAATGACGTTGGTCAACAAGGTCGTTGGTCAGATCTTCAGGAGCGTGAACAGGCCCATCGAACCAGTCTCTAGGACCGAAAACTTAGCGGACAAGATGCAGGAGCTCAAGTGCACCACGAGGTTTCGCATGAGGAAGGTGAGCTTCTCCTGAAACCAGTCCTTTGCTCAAGGCGTGTCACCATGCAGAGGCCTGAGTTTGCACAATACAGCAGCGCTACTTCTTTTTTTTTAAAGGCGCGAAGGCTAACGCGGACACAAGGAAGGCAACACTGAACGCCCAGTCTCGTTACTCTCCTTGTGTCCACGTGTGGTTCACGCCTTTAACCAAGTATGAACTGTCACCAACTATCCCAGCAACGAGTCCTTCCAAGAAGTGCTACTGTGCAAATTATTCGACGTGAGGCCGTGTAAATAGCGATCAGTCCCGTTAGTTTCCTTATGGTTCGTGTGAGCTTTTGCGCATTTAACTAAAAATGAACTGTAACCAACTAGCCCAACAATGCCTTCTCTCAGGTTGTGCTACTGTGCAGAGCATTTGACGTGATGTTGGCGTAAAAGCAAATGTGTGCGCCCTCTTCAACAACCGCTAATGTTACTGCTGTATGCACCGCCTACCACTGCAGCAACCGCGAAAGCAAAGACAAATTGTGACGTAGACAGAGCCCGGGAGTTTAGGTTGTGTCTGCGTGTTATTTTAACTGGAAGCTCTTGAAGTACTCCTGTTTGGCGACACTTTCGCGATTAGGATCAATAGAGGCGTTTAAAACTTGGTTAGTTTTTCTGGGTGTTCGTGCATCTTGGCGCTTTTTAAGAAACATGTTCAGTGCAGAAAGGGACGCATGAAATTTATTCGCAAATGTTTTTGATCAGGAACCAGCCGCGCCAGTTGTTTGAACCCAACACAGGCGGCGCGAGTCTGTTTTGAATGAATTCTGGCCGTCGAACTGAGGTTGTTTGAACACGGAGAAGGTGTCACGAGTCTGACTCGTTTTTAGCACCAGCCTGTCGAGTTGAGAAGCCCTGTCCGCAGAGGATGGGGCTGGGACAGGTGGGTCACCGCCGCTTGCGGCGGGGGCTAGCCTGCCACCGAATTTTTATCTGTTGTAGGCCGTCATTGCACCCGCCACCGTTTCGATGGTGGACGACGGCCGTTATTGCGGCGCGCGTCTTTCTCTCCCTCTTCCTTTTCTTTCTTCTCTATTTTCTCTTCTGTCTGCATGAGGCAGCAGAGGGGGCTCAGCCACAGAGCCAGTAGCAGGCCCGTGCATTTTCTTTTCCTTCTTCCTACAGCCACAACAACAACAGCCCTGTCCGCATGTGATTGGTACACTTAGGGAGGTAATTAGGTCGAATCATTGATGCAGAGCATCATCGAGTCGCAAACGAAAATCAGGCGTTTAGGTTAGCCATTTGGCGTCAGAGACCCGCTGCCTGATACAAAACGACCGCTCGTGTAAACGTGGTCGGCTTAAGGTCCTCATTATGCCTTATAGCACCTAGTTACACTTGCCTCCACTTACGTTGTCACTTTTTAACCTTATAAACCTTCATGTAATGTTCAGGTTGTAAAATTGCTTGAATCTGAACTCACTGGTTAATACACAATTACCTCGTAGGTCTTTTAGTTAGCTAGCACTACGACCTTTACTCCCGCACTTCGCCGATGTTCCTCCTCGAAGTCCTGCATCCTGGTACACGGTAGTTGGCGTTGGTAGTTAACATGACCGGGCAATGATTGTTCGGCGGTCTGCGTCACTTGACATCACTTCAAATCGGCGATATAAAATAAAATACGATAATCAGGAAAGTTGTATATATATACAGTTTGCTTCTGACTAATGGGCCAAAGAAATTCAATAAGGAGTTCTATATATATATATAGTTTGCTTCTGACTAATGGGCCAAAGAAATTCAATAAGGAGGTCTATATATATGTATAGTTTGCTTCTGACTAATGGGCCAAAGAAATTCAATAAGGAGGTCATACAACTTTCCTGATTATCGTATTTTATTTTACCGACAGTTTCAGATGGCGGACTGTCAGGGTAAAATTGATAATTTTACCCCGACGTAGGACGGTCCACAGCCCGAACCTGTCGGTCGAATAAAATAAGATAATCAGGAAAGTTGTGTGATATATAATCAAAGCGATAACCGGGGCGCTAGCGCACCTAATTCTAATTCGGCATAACCAAGTCATACCACCCCCCGTCGTTACTTTTTATTAGCAAGCCGCAAGACGACGTTGGGGTCCACGGAAATAAAATTTATTTAGCGATGAATTACACCTCAGCTGGTTGGTTCACTTTTCAGAGGTTCATGCTTCGCTCTCATCGTCTGCTTATATCTAAATGAATTTACACAAGGTATTTAAGGAACTTGAAACAGAAAAGACCATGCAGCCGATAAGCCTCCGAAGCTTCGATGTGCAGGTGCATGCGAGCACCGCAAACGTTAAAATCAGACGCACATGTAAGATAGACACGCGACGGCAAAGCAATGAGGAAAAAAAACACATAATTCGACCTCTGAGGGACGCTGTCGTGGAGGGCTCCGGAGTTTTCGACAACCCCCACTTGCTACGCAAACTACACAGTTACCCTGTTTTTTTTTTGTGCCTATTTTCGAAAAGTGGCCGCGAATCTGGGGTCGCAACCACGCCTATGTGTTCAGCTGTAGCGCCCAAGTACTGAGCCACCGTGGCTGGGCGGAACAGAACGATTGACTTTAGGCGTTCCTTCTATACTCCTTTGACAGCCCGCTAAACTCTGATTATTTCACGAATCTTAACAAGTATTTATTGTGTCAATCACCGGTTGATGAATTTGTGTTAACGCTGCTAGAAAATTTTTGCTACTCGACTGCACTTTATCCATGTGGTTTCCTCTTCCCACTCCCCCCCCCCTCCTCCTCCCATGTACATGTAAAGGCCTTGAAGGCATTTCGTAAAGGCTTCGCGGTCAGCTCAGTGACGAAACAACATACATGTTTCTCGGACTTTTTGCCGCGATTGCATTTAAGTGAATATGCACTACACGACGTTTCTGCCCATTTCTGAAGGCATAAAGACTCGTACCTAACAGAATTAAATACTTTAGAAAAATAGCTCTTGTATACGCAAGAAATGTGGGCATGACAACCTGGAAAATGCAGCGTGGAGAAATGTCGCTGAGAATTTTTACATGTAGCCGCTATATTTTATATGCTTTCTGCCCCAAGAAAAATTGTAAATATTTTTCAACCCATATTTTACACATACATTTCAATTACGCTGACAATTGTAGCACCTGCTTAGATCTAAATAGGGTATCTATAGGTTTCATACAGCACTCTGCCCAATAAACAATCTCGCGTGATTCCTTTCGCTGTTGTTCAAAGCCACTTAGTATACTGGGTAATAATGATACGACGGAGATACCGAAAGAAAAGTATTCTTCGCGTTTAGTCCATTGTCGCTGCGTGCCTCGTTACGATTGTCTACCATGACTTAGATGCTCACGGATGCGTAGTCTCTTCACTTAAAGCAGAATTGAAAGGCTGGGAAGACTGGAGGTTTCAAGAACCCATTAAGAAATTTTGGAATGAGTATAATGATATGTAACCGCGTAAGCATTTTGCTTTGATCTTCTCCGTCGGTGCTGCTCCTAGAAAGTCCTAGAGCTTGCAGCCGCGCCCGCGTATACCCTTGCCGAAGCATGCGGAAGGGACAACACGCAGATGCTTGCAATCAAAACGGTTGTTGCAAAGTCTGTCGTTGCTAACATTGCCTGCAGATATTGACGTTCGGTATGTGCATCGGCCACGTGAAGATGAAGCCCGACGAGCTGGTCGACAATGCGAATACGGCAATCACCCACTTGATGGGCTGTCTGAAGAACAACTGGGACAACGTTCAGTTTTTCATCCTCAAGTCTTCGATGGGACCGCCAATGAAGATTTACCAGCCTCCACCTCCTCCCGAACCAGCGCCTGTGCAGGTTCCCAGAGTAGAGGTGGCCGACTAACTCTCTATTAAACAGCGCTGGCTACCTGTATTCTTCGTTGTTTGTATGTATGTATGTATGTATGTATGTATGTATGTATGTATGTATGTATGTATGTATGTATGTATGTATGTATGTATGTATGTATGTATGTATGTATGTATGTATGTATGTATGTATGTATGTATGTATGTATGTATGTATGTACGTACGTACGTACGTACGTACGTACGTATGTATGTATGTATGTATGTATGTATGTATGTATGTATGTATGTATGTATGTATGTATGTATGTATGTATGTATGTATGTATGTATGTATGTATGTATGTATGTATGTATGTATGTATCGTGGCGCTGGCCAAGAGTCGACCCGGGGTTATGCCCTACTCTGCACTACCTCATTTGGCCCGTTTGTGGTGAGTTGTGAGGCTTGTGCTTTTCCAGCGCACCCCGGGCCTGCTGGACGGCCCATAGTTGAATGTCCTTGTCTGTATTTCGCACAGCACTTAAGTTCCGGCGGGTATGTCCTTGATGCAGCTTCGGTCGGGAACCTGGCACAGTCCCACATGATGTGCCATTGGTCCACCGGACCCACTTGACATACACTGCACATATCACTCGTGTAGATGTCTGGGTGGAGAACGTGTAGCACTGCCGGGGCTAGGAGTGACCCGGTTTGCATTTGCCTTAGGATGACCGCCTCCTCCCGACTAAGTGCCGGGTGAGGCGGCGGCATTGTCCGTCGAGCTAGGCGATAATATTTTGTCACTTCCTCGTAACTGGTCATTCGGTCTTTTGTTTCGAACCACCACTCGGAACGGTCCCCTTCGGAGGACGCGTCTCATGCTCGTATTTCTGAGGCTTGGATGTTAATATAAAGGTAGGCTGCGAAATTATTAAGGTACTAGGGAGAACTGCAATAAGCAAATGGTGGTTCTAAAAAAACTGATTCTTGGCATTATATGCCTGGATATGGAAGTCGTTCTTTGTAAACAAAGTGGTTTAAAATGGCGCAGTCTTCCACACCACAGCCGAATACAAACCACCATACATACAGCCCCCCCCCCCCCTACATTCTTTCATTCAATC
Organism: Amblyomma maculatum; assembly: GCF_055883805.1. NCBI lineage: Eukaryota > Metazoa > Arthropoda > Arachnida > Ixodida > Ixodidae > Amblyomma > Amblyomma maculatum. The sequence goes on along the minus strand of NC_139354.1, from coordinate 36,047,231 downwards.
TACCTTCTACACCAGTCTTCCTTTGCCATCAGTGACGTGGTTGAAGTGTCAGTGGATGCAAGAAGCAGATAGCGCGTGTTTTTGTCGTTCAAATCATCAACCATCCCATTACTACTTAATAATACTCCATTATTCTCAGAAATAAAACTCGGTTGTATAGTCACCACTGGCAATGGTGTTATTTTGATCAGCACTGTTGCCACTGGAAGTCGGCCACAGCTCCTCACGGATGATTTCGATAGTCACGTAACCTTTGTACAACGTCCTCTGCTTCGACCGCGGTCGACAAAAGAAAGAAAAAGAGTAAAATAAAACACATCGGGAGAATCTCTGCGTCAATAAGTCTCCGTTCATTTCCCTCAGTGTCCCCCTCAACAGTCTTACCTCACAACAACGCAAGAGGTAAGAAGAAATCGCAGCACACTCCAAAGGAGAAGGAGTGTTACGCACGTGAGCGTGGAGGACGGGAGTATACCGTCCTTATCGGTTCGTGGCAGCCGTGGAGGGGCCTTCACCGAGTTCGAGGAGAGATAGTGCGTCTTTGCTCTGACGCTGTCCAGGAGGCGACATCCACTTACGGCACACGATAATAGCAAAACATGGCGACGTCGTTCTCCCGTTGTCCGGACGTCTGCTTGTGTATAGCAGTTTTGGTAATTACCTCTGCCTTTACTGGAGTGAACACCGAGCGACCGACCAAGTCTACCGTTTGTGAGTAGCCGCGACGACTTGGGCGTCTCTTTTTACACTCAGCAAAAGCGTGGCATAGGTGGCTGACCTAGTTACGTTTTCTGAACTGTCGTGTCGTCTCAGCTTTTAGCGTGAAGGCATAATCGTGAGAAGCTGACAGCTCCGCGATGTCGGTTTCCGGTGGAGATGAGTGTTTTTTTCCGAGCGGTGTTTCTTTTCCTGCCTAACCTGACGGCTGTGAACTCTAGTTCTTATGTTGCCACCAAGTTATAGGTTCACGTCTGTCGCTGAAAGGCAACGAAATTATATGCATTAACCATTAGGCCAGCTCTACCGTTACATTACCGTAAGTGAAACACCTCGCTCATATTTTGAAAGCTCATTTTGTTCTGTGGGTCGATTACTCCCTGAACAAATTGTGTATTATAGCCAATCTTCTTTAGACCTTAACCTACAGTCTTAATCCGCAGTGGGGCAGGCGCGTTGGCTTCACATGACGTCATGGGTTATGTTATATGAGAAAACGGCACAGAGAGAAACAGGATGCACGAAACAATTTGTTACCACCCCCGTACAGCAATGTTCGTCCGAACTTTATGTTTATGCAAAAGAGTCTAGGTTGCTGTGTAGTGAAATTTCACGTATATTAAACATCGGTGAATAGAAAGCTAGTGTTATTATACCAGCCGAAAATTACTCAGTATTCGCATTTGAAACAGTGAAGAAGGTCGACTAAAAGTCATGCGAACGATTTGTGACCTCACATGTGGGCGTCTGCGAAGATGATTGCAGTGGCAAAATGTATTTCGGAAAGGCAGTATTAGGGCAACATTTGTATTTAAATCGATTTTTAAACCCTTATCCGGTGTATAGAAATTTGATTGGTTTACTTGCTTACGTTCATCGTCTGCTGACAACGCCATCATTCAGTGAAACTTGCATGTAAGAAAGCTTCTGTGCCACACACAGCAAACTATCAATTAAATATCATTTTTATTCTACAAGAATCGGACTCTCTTTCTTTTTCTGGGCAGTTCTAAGCCACCAATATCCTATGGACTCGAATGATGGCATGATCATTTACTCGGCTTTTGGACAAATTCTTATAAAGATTTACGGGTTTTTTAACAAAATGCAAGATGGGCAAAACAAAACAAAATCAAAATAACATCTGGGTGCGGATAGGAATGAATTGTGCGTACGCCGAACTTCGGTTATTTACTGTAAGTAAACCATGAAATTAAGAGAACATGACTGAGAATAGTGAAGAGAGAGAGAGATAAAAAGTGAGCTGCATATACCACGAAATGTGCAACGTATATGGGCTCCGCGAAAGACGACGACTCAACGTAAAATGTAGCCGAGAGTACGAGTCGGATATGTCACGCAGCAGCTGCTGACCCACACCGCTACGCTGTACCAAGGTAAACTCAAGGCTTGTGAAACCGGTGTGCGCGTGCGTATGTCGAAAAAAAAAAGAGTGTTGAAGTCACGGTTGGTTGGCTCAAGACGAAGTGAACTGCTGAGTGTACGTGTGTTACTACGATCGTGGTCGAGGCTTGCGAGGAAGCCACACGCATCTGCTGAACGCTATGCAAGGGGATAATTGTGACAACCGATTCTTATACAACCCTTCCGATGGGAACACACGTCACTAGGGGATTTTCTTAAGAAATAAAGTTTATTGAGCACAAAAGAGTAGAGGTCGGCCTTCGGTAACGTGACCCTAACTTGCTACTACGCACTATGAAAAGGGAAAGGAAACTTGTTAACTTGTCTTTTTACATGATTTTAACATTTCGTTTGTTTTTATGCACCAGGCAAATTAAGGACACCACAAGAGGCAGGCGAGTAAATGAGCAAACTTCAACGCGCGCGCAATGCTGAAAAGACTGCGAAACGTCTTTCTGGCTTTTAACATATGGTCATCTGCATTGACGCGACATTCGGTCGTTATAATTGCGGTTTATCCGACAAAGTTAGAGAGCATTATTTTTAATCAAGCGGGTTTTTAATTCTACCACATAGCACATTTCTAATTTCTTATGATGCTTCCATAGAACATAATGTTCTAACATAGTCGTCCCTGGAAGAATAACTATATATATATAATGCAGTTGAGGGATAAAATGATGTAGTCTCTATACTAATGCATGAGCCGTAATGACAGCTCCCGTTGTAGTCAAATATACATACATGCTAAGCATATTTATATTTTGAATATTTATGGTCATGTTATAGTTCCCCCTTTTTGCTTTTTGTTTTGTTTTCAGAATAAAAGTAATGTATTTAATGCCCTGGCACTATCCACCCGCCGCATTTCTCCTATGTTTGTTTCTTTGTTCAGTCCTCCTTACAAGCATGCCTCTTGCAGGTGGCAGTCGGAAGGCGACATGGTCGGTAGTTGATTGGCCGGAAGTTTATGTGACGTCACCAGATCACGTGACATTGCCGAATTGGCAGTAGCCGCTAACTTGGGTAGCATTTTCGAGATTGAAATGTGACCCATCGGGACCCTTGGATCCTGCTGAGTCAGACAGGCTGCCTCCGGCCACGCAGGAATATTTGTGCAACTAGTTAGAGCTTAGCTTCATAACTACGCTGGATGGTCCTTAGCACAATGTGGTAGATCGCGACTGTATGCTGATGAGTATGTGTGACTCGATAATGAAACCGAAGAGAGAACCTAGCATACCTGATCGCGTATGGCGTAACCACGACATAATGGGTGTCAGTGTTTATACATGGGTTTAAAATGTAATCATTTTCATTATTTCCGTAATTCCTCACGCACGCGTGAGATTACTAAGGGCTGTTTTCACATGTTAAGACCGTTTGTATGATTTGTTTCTTTTACGCCCGTGTTAAGTATATTTTTGACGCAACAAGGTCACAAGAGTGCTGATAAGATAGAATCACATTTTTGTCTCTCTAATAAAGAAAAGAAAAATAAATTCCTTATGTTTAATGTGGCTAAAACTATAGTATAACGCGCGAAAGTACTACTTTATTGTAGCTTATCTTGGTAAATGGTAGATGTACAGTGTTAATTACACTTAGCGGGAACATAGCTCAGCGTGGCCACGCGCATGCGGAGTATCATTTCATCTAGTACAGCCACGAATCAATCTACATTGGCCCACGAGATGTACATCAATGCGATGTTTCGTGTCGTGCGCCACTCTGTATCACTTTGCTACCGTTTGGATGCAATGGCGCTCCGCATGTGCGCAGCCACGTAGAGCCGCGTTCCCGCTAAGTGTGATCGACACTGTACTTCACGTTGTCGCTGTCTTCAAGCCATTACCTGTTAAATGTGCGCACGTGAAAAATACCGTGATGTGAGCTGCCAAAGCTACCAGAAGAGACATAGATATAACGACATGCTTTAACCAAACTATAAGAAGATGCCTTCGTTTCCTACGGGCAGCGTGTCGTATATCTCCGGAGACAATGCATGGTTCTGGTAGGCTGGATTCTGACTCCACCCTCCCATACTATTGCCGAAGGCCGATTTGGCGACGCCTGACACTTTGACGACGCAGGGCATGATGAGCCATTTAGATGTCATGAAGTTGTTATTCTACATTAAAAAATCCAGTCCAGTCACTTGCGGCACGCAACGCACGAAAAAAGCATACCAACTTTCTCGCATGAATCAAGGAAAGCTCTTGAGATACATATATAGCTTGTAGCAAATGGCAGTGCTTGTGGCATTACTGACAGCAGATTTGGTTTTGGCCAACATGAAACAGGGTGAAATTTTGCTCATTTGATTAGCCTACTTAGCGTACAGACATATCATTTGCTCGCTGGGTTAAAGAGATCATTCGCCCCTGAAATGATGTCTTCACGCAGACTATATGGATGACCTGTGCGGGTCCTCACACACTGCTGCCATCACGGTGGGCGTGGCTGGATTAGAATCTGCGGTGGTTCTGCGGGCCGCCAAGCACAACATCGACCACGACTTCAATTGCACTGTGAACGTGACGACCAGGGTAGACCGGAGCCTGCTGTACAGCATCTCCTTCCTGGACCTGCCCATGACCTGCCTCTCCTATTTGGAGGTACTGATGATGAATTCATTTCTATAGCTTATAGGAAGCTTGCTTAAAAGCGCCATGTCTGGCTTATCTTTTTCACCTGCACGAGGTAAAGTCTAAGATCCTCTTTCTAAGCTTTATGCTCAGGGAAGCCGATCCCTATGCCAGGGGAGAGCCTGCATCTCTTGGTAAAGTGTGGCCACCCGTGTGAACCAGGGAACTTGGAGATACTCTACGACAAGTTGTAGTTTGTCGGTCCTGCAAGAATAGAACCTATCACCAAATATGTGCAGGACCGAATCTGCTGGTGGGCCACTTAGTTGGGCTGGTGTAACATCCCAGAATTATGTTCTAAGCCATGAAATGCTGATGACGATATTTCTCCATAACATGAAGACGTTTTGAGTTCTGGCTACACAAAGCAACTGACTCTGAATGGCGCCGAAGCAAATTGGGTCGCCTGAATATTTCCAAAACAAGCACATGGTATGATATATCGGCATAGCAGTACCGTTGCAGATTCGGTTAGTGCGCACAAAAAACAAATCAAAGTTCTCAGCGAACTTCTCGAAGAGCTTCTTGGTAACCTCTGGAATCACCAGCTACTGCCCGCCGCGTCTCCACATCAAAGCCTAGATTGCTCCCACCCTCCATTCCACAAGAAATATATAGCCCAAGTCTGTCTGTGTGGCATTTTTTGGCCAATGGGACAACTCTGTTAATTTCGCCTTCGTTCACCCTGACTGAAATGTTCAAGCAGTTTGCTTTAATGGTCCAATGTGCGCGGCTTCAGTATCACTTATCGGCAAAAGAATTCAGCTTCTAAAAATTTTAGTTTCAAGTTCTGTCGAGGTGTAATCCCTAGCATCGGGCCCGAATCTGGGTGACGCTTCCCTGTACACTTGTGTTGCGTCCGACTAGAATGCTTCGTCGCTATGGAGCTAGGTGGTGCACTCATCAGATGGCATCGCGTTTCAAACAGTTACGATGGTAGCGCGCGCTCCCACCTCCTCGTCGGAACATGGTAGTCAACCGCTGTAGCCGCAAATGATGTCATGACGTCATTTGTCGCAGGTGCTACGAATCCACTGCGATGAAGCGTTAGCTAGCATGCTGTGATGAGCTGCATGAACCCTCCATTTCAGCCAACCCCTCGGTGGAAGGGAGCCCAGTACACAGTGTGTCGTGGTCTAGCGCAGGTTTGGGCCGATCGGCGGGACGCGCGGCGCTTCTGCCGCAACGTGGACGACCCCCGCGGCAAAGAGGCCCACTGGGTGAGCAGCCCGCAGATGCTGGTGCAGCTTCTTACCTCGCGACATGACTGGAATTACGAGCGAAAGGCCTTCGAGATCGTCATCACCTCGTACAGACAGAGTGAGTATGTCGGCCACACAGCTTCATCTCTACTTGTGAAGGATATTTATTTATTCCTGAGATATACTTGGGGGCTACAAGAAGGCGAACATTGTCCGCCATGTATCTAAACACCTGCCGCCAGGTGGCCATCGGAAGAGTAGCCGCTTCTCATAAAAACGTCCATCAATGCATCCCGCAATATTTCACAGCCCCCTCATCGTTATCGTCAGAAACGCACCTTGTAAGTTTTTCTATGGTAGACCTAAGTGTTCGGTGAGTGTGAAGGACAAGTTTTAAAAGCAAGTTTTTGCTAGATATTTTAAGGTTAAACCAATCCCTTCTGTATGTTCGTAACAATATCAATAATACTCCATAGATGCCTCACCGTTCAAACTGATGTCTAAGAAAGCTGTGCCGTATTGCAAAAGCTACAAGCCTCTCGTCACCAATACGCTGCACTATCTCCATGGAAATGATATTAAGAAAAGCAAAAGTACAATTACTGGAATTAATTTCATGAAAGAGTTGTGACAGCTAAAAACTCATCATCAGAAGTATGCTGTGCCAGCCAAAGGGCAACACATTAGTCGCAAAAGCGAAAGGTAAAATCCCCCTGCAGTCGCTGCCTAAAATCACATCAGAATTAGTTCGATCAATATACTTGTTTTTTAGTTTGTCCGTTACAAAAAAAAAAACGCATGTAAAGCGCTTGCAGAGATTGCATAAAGGAGACTCTGGGATCATTCACCTGTTCACAATTGTATATTTATTCACTACTCCGTGTGATTGCCTTTGTTTTATAGCTGCTGCTAAGTGAAAGGGGCTGCGGCTTTGTCAAGCTGTATATCTGATAGCTTTTTCTGTGCCTTCACCGTAACTTTACAAGGCAGAAATAAATGGATTTGAATTCGAACTTAAAATTTTGGTAAACATATTTTGATATCTTTGAAAACCAAGCATGGAGCAAAAATTAATGCAATGCTTTGAATGTCATTGTTCAAGAAACTGTGCAGCTTGTAAACGAATGCCTATTGTTTTAGGCGAAACAATGTTAGTTGGTAATTGCATTCAATATTAGATCGCTAGAAAGAGTGGTCACTGTTGAATGACGTAGAAGTTTTTACGGGTTCCCCTTTGTGTGAATAAATTCGTTGGTTTCATCTGGACAGTAAAGGCATTCAACAGCAGCGGCCACCTCTAGAATATTAACGGTTTCACTCCAAAGGCCCCGTTCTTCCCAACACCTGGGGTCAGCGTCGCTGTGGATGTTGGTGTTGTGAGCGAAAACTCACGAGTATGGCGAAAACAGGTGGTAGCTGGCAGCTGACATGGTCGAACACTAACTGGAGATAAGGTTGCCTGACGATACGTTTGGCAGGAGCTGCCAACTCGAGCCTCTCCTTTCACATGGAAGGTTGATATCAAAATCAGCCGGCCAGGACCCTTGTGTTCACGTTACCCGTGTATAGGTCACGCAGGCACGTTCATACGACTTGGTTACAGCCGAGCTTTAACTGTGAGCTGGTCGCTACCGCGCTCTTAACAGCGGAGTTTAAGTGTCCCCCATAATTTTGAACGCAATCATATACTTTCATTCACTGTTTCTGTCGTGTAGTTCAAGTTGCTGCTAAGAGTATCTGCTTTCTTAAACTCATTAAAGTTTTGTCTTCCTCCTTAAACCATTTATTTATTTACAATCAATGTTACCACATAAAACAACATGATCTCAAATTCAACTGCAAGAACTTCACATTTACTCAGTGTACGCGTTACTGATATTCTTCGCAGGTTTCTGTACGAATTTAGCCATAAAGTGATGAGTCGGATTTGTGTTGTTCTGGTGTTTGTACTCGAAGTTTACATATTCCTTTTGGACGCGCGTAGGCCTCCACTTCGACGGCTGCTACCAAGGGGAGTACCAGTGCGGTAACAAGTTTTGCATCTGGCGTGAGCTGACCTGCAATAACGAGAACAACTGCGGAGACCTTAGCGACGAAAACTGCAGTAAGTCACCGTGTCTGGATCTCTCTGTTGATGCTTCATATTAGCGCAATAAGTAGGTGTGTGCAAATGTTCAAAATTTGTCCGAACAACGAATCAAATATCCCTCTATTCGATTCGCTGCACGAATAAAACAGCGCATCATCAAAATCATTTCAAAAACACCGAATTCTTCCTATTTTCTAACAGTTTTCGAATTATGGTCCCGAACTTCGAATGGGGCACGCAGTTGTTGTTTAGCCGCGATGGGTTTATGCTAGAAAGAAAGAAAACGGAGCTGCGCACTGATGTGGTCCGCCCGTGGGGCAAATTTCATATTTTCTCATACATACAAGCTCTTCAGCACTTAACGACGCGACATGGTTCAAGCCGTTTTATGGAACTCCGTTTCCCATCTCGGTATGGGCAGCCACAGCTAAATGTGTCGCCCGTCTCGTGAAGCTACATTGGCTATAGTTTGTTTAATGCTGTCATCTGTATCAAAATGTATTTTATTTGTTTATTTATTTATTGATGCACAATGCGGCCCCTTTATGGGGTAATTAAAAGAGTGGGTTAAACAAATCTATAGTAAACTTTGTACCAAGGACAAAAAGTAACTGAGAATAGTACAAAAGCAACTCAAGGATACAGTACCAAAAAGTGAATTTAGCAATACACTATAAGACCAATAAAATTACATAAAATCAGGTGGAATTAATTTGTAACAGGAAGCAGTCTAATGGCAGATAGCCTAATTGTTTAAGAGATTTAGTCGCAGTGTCCTATAGCGCAAGGGAATAAACTGTAATAAAATTATAGTGCGAGCGAAGTAAGGCTGCAATGTTAAGGTTATGGTGACTCCTAGCTACTTTACTGGGGAATACCTGAACTAATGTAGGCGTGATGTGAGACGCAATAAAAAAACAACGGCGGTGCAATGTGACAGCATACCGATAAAGTGGTCAGGTTCATAAAAGACAAGGCAATCTTCCTATGCGTACAACATGATGGTCGCGGGTAATAGCTGTCTTCGTGTTGCGTGTTAGTGAACTTAGTGCTACGTCTTTCGAAAAGTACAGCTTTATTTCGAGACTGAAAGCACCGCCAATATCGCCAGTATCAGTTAGGCGTGAATATTCATTTTGCAATATATTGAAACAAGTAGCAACTAACCAACAGCATTATCTATTCGTATTCGATTCGGTTTGGTTCTCTCGCTATTCGATTAGGTTTTTCACTGCATTATTCATTTTTGATTCGGTAGCAGAGCTAGTCAATTCATATTCGATTATGTTTCGAAAAAAAATGCTGTTACAAAACCCTGGCAATCAGCTACTTGAAAGTTCATAAGTCATAAAGAAGCTTGTATCCCCCGTTTTCTGCGCGGAAGCCATTCTGCTAGTGACCATGCTTTGATTGTCGAACGTGCTCACGCGCCTTTTTCGCTTAATCAACGGAGTCACGAAAGTGTATACGCTGCGCGTTCTGTGTGGCGTACATCAGAGCGTCCAGCATCGGAAGAACATAGGAGTGTCATGCGAATACCATTAATTATTCCACATACATGAGAAGCTCTTTTCCTACGTCTGCCTAGCACTTCACACTGATCACAGCATTATTTGACCTACAATGTATATGCATCAGGCAACTGCGGTTGGTCTTTTTTGAAGTGCTATTCTCTTGTGCCTTTGAAATATCAAATTAACAACGAAACATGTGACAGCCCGAATGCCCAGCAGAGGATAATGAGAAAGTGTTTTGAAACTTTGACAATTTTTGAAAGACAGTTGATTGTACGTTTTTTGTCTTAAAAACGTTTTTACTGAAGGTTTGCTTGACAACGCGAATGCAGTGTCCAAGACCCTGGCAATCTTCGTCACCATCGCAGCTGGCGTCACTGTGGTGGTCCTGATATTTGCTTTGGTGGCATACATCAGAAAACGCGCTCAGGTCGGACCTGATGTAAGTATGCAAATGCCACTGGCTATTTTGCACTCATTACATTTTAATAGAGTCACTAAATTTGTTGGCGAAAACTATGCTTGTGTAGTATTTTCCAAACGTTATATTGGCACAAAATGGCACACAACGCAGGCATATGGCGTTACAAGTTTGCATATTTCATGAACTAGCTCATTAATTTAAAACTAAGTCGTTAATCTTCCAGAACGCACTTCCGGTACCTGTAAATATCACCGTACTTAAGACCGCAACAAAAATTCTGCTCCTTCCCAACAAACAGATGCTCAATGTCACAGCCTTTCAAAGTCACCCGCGCGGCATTTAGTTGCATCTTCTTGGATAAGCTTGGTGCAGTCTAACGTTGCCTAATAAGCAGCAATTTGCGGATACCCCAAATACACACCGAAGAATGCCTAGGACCACAGAGCCTCTGTTCTAGCTATGCGCACAATGCGCGGCCTGAAGCACGTTGAGATAGCGAATTCCTACTCATTTGGCTACTTTCATTACGGTAAGCATTCTGTAAGAAACTATTGTATTGTACACTTACAGTTAGAGCTATATTCATTCATTTTTGCTCGGTAGGTATCAATAGCCACCGGGTTATGTGTGTGTTTGTGCGTGTGTGTGTGGGGGGGGGGGGTGGAGGGGGGACTTGACATGTGTGTGTCTTCAACTACATGCGACAGTCTCGACAGTGAGACAGTGTACATTGCCAAATTCGTCCTTCCACAAAAACCTTTATTCATATGACTTCAACAAAAATTTCGGTTGGGGTATAGTTGGTACGATGTTCGTGTGGTATCTGATGAGAACAAACGCAAGACAATCCACTTGTACGTGTGCTTGTGCTTCTTCGTGGACTGTCTAGTGTTTGCGCTTATCAGTTACCATAGGAACACCGCGCTTAGACGCACGCTGACTGCTCACCATCCGCTTTCCGCAGGACCTGTCCCGCACCACAAGCACCCAGTCGATGCATAGCGTGGGCTCTGGAATGTCCGCTGCCATCGACACCACATACAGGCCCCTGGTTGGGAAACACCTTCTCCTTGAGCCACTCCTGGAGACGCCCATGGTGCAGTTCAGCATCCTCCCCAGCAGGACGACATCCGAGGACAATGTACCTCAAGGCGTCCAAGGCAGCGAAAAGAGGCTCAGGCCATGCATACGCTATGACCGGTCCGTGTCGGACCCCATGTGAAATGCAAGGAACACTGACTGTGTCCTCTAGCCACTACAGCGCTGCACAAAATTGCATTGAACAACCTGTTACGTGACGCCGGAGCAGTGCAATGCCATCGACATCGAATGTTGCGCACGAATTCATCGATCATTGTTTCATGTTTGTGTTAGCTCTCTAGAAGCGTTTGGGATTCTTGTGTGAACTGCCGCGAACGAGTTACAGTTTACGAGTCCTTTTGACTGTGTGCCGCAACATGGGCTTGCAGCAGGGCAGAGGATGAACCCATATTATGGGCTTGTGCAGTTTAACTATAACAATGTTCCCGAGCTGAGGGAAGCACATAGTGGGTGGACTGGAGTCCCTACATGCTTTGCCGTGGCGGGCCCTTTTGTTTCCGCCGTTATATCTTTATTGTAGACGTGAACAATATTAACCGGCCTCGGTCGTTCTGTACACAGATGCAAAAGTGGCGCGAAAGTATTGTTTTGGCCGAAACAAACCCGAGTTGTGCATACGTGAAGGTAACAATGTCAAGCCTAAGGGCATGAAATCAAAGCAGAAGTCAGAGCCTACCGTTTGGTATTGAATTAGGTAGACACACTTATAGGATGCATTCCTGCTATAGTTTATTTTTTAAATCTCGAAAAGCAAAAAGTTAACATGACAAATCTTGTAGCATACTGAACCAGCGAAAGATACAGAAACACAACATAAGAAGTACACGGGACAGAGCTTCCCGTGTAATTATTTTCTTGTGTTTCTGTGTCTTTTGCTGGTTCAATATGTTAGATTCGCACCAACTAGTCCAAATGGTCACCATGTTAAAGACCTTATAGATCTTGCTCGGAACAAACCACATGTTACAAAATGGAGACAATCTGAGAAAGCAATGTTCGTGGAATATTACATGTACGAAATGATAAAATATATTGATGACACGCACATGACCTCGCGGTACTCACACTCTTTAGAATCCACACGCATCGAGTCAAGAGAACTGGCTCCTCTAGGGCGTCGCATTCTCAAAGTGCTGAACTTTGCGCCAGAAGCATTTCTACCTGAACCGAAACTGGCTTAGAAAAAAACCGTTATGTACAGCTCTAATGGTAGATACGTAAAAAAAAAAAACTTTATTTGCGCTTTCTTTCGCCACAAACATCATCACGTGGCATGTCTCACATTCACACCAGGGGTCAGAGATAAACATAAATAGATGACTGGGCCCTATGCTAACTATCCAGCCGCTTCATGTTCAACATGTCAAGATTGTGTATTGTGAAGAATAGTGGAAGTTCGCATGGTGTACACCAGCCCAATTTTTTAGCACTATCAAATGTTGCCTCTCTAACTGCAACATGTAAAATGCTTCTCTTAGCTTTGCAGGTTCCTCATTCGTACAAAAATTCAACGCATGGCGTACGTAGTAATGAATAGTCCCTTTCCTATATAACATGCTACGATGAGAAGTTTTCTTGATTCCGTCAAAACTAACTAAAAATCACCGTTCTTTTCTGCGACAAAGAGCCAACTCAACCAGCATATGCAGCAGTACTTGTCATCGATTTCGTTTCATTTGGGTGAAAGATCGGTCGAAAACTGGGAATGTCAGCGAATTCAATTTGGAAAGTCATTTTAGGGCACATGCACCTCAAGAATAATTGCGATGTATGTTGCTTGTTTGCCTTTAGATTGCAATAGACGGTGGGAATATTGGTTCATTTCTGACTCAATCAGACAAGTAGCATACGATTAGAAAAACAGGGACCTCTGTGTCTGTGTCGTGTGGTTAATTACAGCATGAATTAGCAAGATATGTAGCCGAGGGACGCATTATATATGTTACGTTTCGCGACGCGACACTTGATATCATTGAAAATTTGGAAGTGTGTACATGACATTATAGCAGATGGCATGTTCTCTCTTCATCTACCTAAAACTTGTAGCGCGAAGTCTAAGAGCGTTTGAATATAATAGTTTTGCGAAGTATGCGGCATAAATTGTTACTTGAGAGCTTAAAACACGGCTACCCTGCAGACATAGTGCGATGGGCCTTGAAGCATGAGGACGTGCATCGACTTACAAGTGCGCGATCTCCAGTGCATCTGTGTTCAACGCCTTATCCTTCTATTTTACTGCTTCTTCAATAAATTAACAGCCTAGCCATTACAGCAGAGTGATCTGGTCGACACGCCAGCGCTGCAAGGCCGTAGACAGGGCTGTTCGGCCTTGCGTGACATGTCCACTGCAAGGCACAAGTGACGTGACGCTGGTCGCCCGTTGCCGTGCGCGGTTCTGACGGCAGACCGGAAGACACGCATGGAACAAAGGTGTTTTGAGCACGGTAACAAGGCCGGCCATATGGCGTGCCAGGTTCTAGACTCTTAAGCGCGCAGGGCAAAGTTGCACCCGCGCTCTCGTTGAAGGTCCTCTCAGTATATGGCGGTGTTTATGAGGAAAGCACTTGACCTTCAATCGCGAATGCTGGTGCGCATGTAGAAGACTGGAAAACTTTCCGAGATAATGCGTGCTGCTTCTGGATTAACCCTCTGCATATTAAATGCTGCAGTACACTCCTTTATGCAGTAGGTAAGCGTTTTTGTGGCGTTTCTTTTTATAATGTTTCCAGACCAGCAAATGCATTCAACCAGGCGATCACCTACGCTTTTAAGAACATTGTGTGCATAGCTATACGGGCTAACTTATGTTCCTATTAGCGCGATGGACTTCTTGCAGGAGCAGCTGTTGGCGGGATAAGCCCAGTTCAAACGCTGCATAGTACAGGGAGCAAATAAAATATAAGCGTTTTTACGAACAGTGAAATCTTTTTGTCCGCAAGATTGATGGGAGAGTTTTTCAAAGCAAGAGAGGAAGCAAGTGAACAGGAAAATAAAAAGAAATTGGGCAACCATGCGTCGGCTTTTAGATGCTTGTATCCCTGGGAACAAGAGCGCGAAAAAACTACATCCCTGTAGGGTCGAAAATTAAACTTAACACATCACTTCCATGTGTATTTCACAATTTTAGCATAATATGCGGCTCATGTGATACGCGGGTCGAAATACAGCTTCGCCACAAGCGTTCTTGTAAAGTTTCCATTCCTGTTTATGCAACAATATTCCACCACATGATAACCCCGCTACTATTGAAACAAAATATAACGACTACGCAGTACAGGCACCCGAAAACGTAACTACCCATTTGCATGCAAGTAAGTAAAAAGGTAAGCGACACCATTAAAAACCTTCAGAAAGTCTTCCCACATTTCGATGGACTTCTCTTTCACTTCCTTCCTTCACTTTTCTTGTAACTTATAGTAAGGTCGCAAAAGACAAAGCCGCTTATGAGGTCGCAAAAAAATAGTTGCAGTTCCGTTGTGAAAAAGCGTAGCTAGTATGAAATCGGGGCAAAAGTGTCTCTAACGCAGCCGAAACATAAGTAAAATCAAGTAATTTCACAAATGCATACAACTACTGCGGGGTTTCAGAGGACGAATAGTAAGTATAATGCTTCCACTTCACTCTTCGAGTCTTGCAAAGAATTCTAACCTGTGCCCTATTCTTTTTCTTTGTTTTTTTTTTGTTTTTGTTTGCTTCACTGACTCCCGTCGTCGATCGTGTGCATGGTCAGGGCCATGCGGTATTCCGAAATCTGTTGGTGACGACAAAACGATGTTTGATTTTTATTACCGCAACTGATATCAAAGAAACAACTCACGTTTGAGCAGATTCATTTTGAACCCCGTAACTTCGTCAGAAAAGTTCCAGAAAAACCGCGAGCACGGCAGGCCAAAGACCCGACCTGTTCTATCTCTCTAGCTGTCTGCCTCGAGACGGGGTGGCTGTGCGCCTTATTGGTGCACTGCGGTGGCGCAAGAGATGGGAAAGAGCCGAGTTCATTTTGCTCTTACGCACACATCGCCTAGTTCGTGTCACGTTGCGATATGAACACCTTTGCACACCGCAACGTTGTTGCACTGTCGGAAATACGAGATCAGTTTATATTGTAGCCATGGAGACGGCCTCACGCCGCATGACGCGCGTCGCCACCGTCTCTTTCTTCCAATTCAAGTTCACTCAGATAGAGGGCGAATGAGAGGCTTCAGACAGACACCGGCAAAATCTGCGATTGAGGCTAGTACAGTGCTAACTTCTAAGCATTAAAAAAATGCGTAATCGGGGCGCAGGAACAGCAAGGATGATGCAGAATTGCTTATACTGTGTAGGCGGGTTATAGGATGAAAGATGTCAGGTTCTGAAAGCATCCCGCGCGCTCCAAAATGATAAAAATGAATATTTTCAGTGTGTCACTTTATGATCAATTGGCGAACCATTTGTATTTTCTGAGATGCGCCAAATTTCTTGCTTCTACCTTTGGTTTGATTTATGGAGTTTAATGTCCCAAAGCGACTGAGGCTATGGGCCGGAGACAACATTATAGTGAAAGACGCCGGAAATATCGACCACCTTGGGTTCTTTAACATATGCGCTGACATAGCACAGCACACGGCGCCTTGGACTTCACCTCCATCAAAACCCGGTTGCCAAGGCTGGGATTCGAACTCACGTCTTTGAATTCAGCAATCTAATGAGGCGTCGTGAGCTCCCACTATAAATGGTTCTATCCATCTTCGTAGGGAGTCGCGTAGATCGGCCGGAAAGTCAGCCTTCGGGAGAGCTCATGAGCTCCATCATTACACTGAAAGATTTGCTGTACATGCGACCAAATTTACAAGATCAACACTATAGCCAAACGGACGAGTTGGTGGAACATATTGAATGGAAAACAGAGCAAAAGACAAACACCAACGCAGAGAAACAAAAGACGAGCGCTGACTCACAACTGAAAGTTTATTCAAAGAGGGAAGACAATATACGGGAAAAGTGACCACCTTATGAAGAAGTGCGCAAGTAAAAAACACATGTTGCTACGTAGGATGAAGGCACGCAATCTCGCTTTCATGTAGAAAGATGGATGGCTGACTAACGCACAACCTTGTTTTTTTTTTCTTCATGTGGTGGGCCTCTATTATATCACGTATTAAACGAGCCGGGTGCTTATAGAGGATATCACAATAGTGCAGTGAAGGATAACAAGATTCGCAGTCCCGGACGTGGTCAACCAAATTAGTAGATTTGTTGGCGTCCAAGTTATTTGCATGCTCTTTCAAACATGTATTAATGCACCGCCCCATCTGCCCGATGTACACTTGTCCACGTGACAGTGGGATTTTATAGACTACACCTTCAGCACACGGCACATACTTAGTTCCATGCTTAACCCCACATGTTAGTTCATGTTCTTTTTTGGTGCTCAGCCTTCCTTTCCAAAATAGCACAAACACTTTTAAGTTACTTAGGTGCAGAAAAAACTAGCCCTATGCTATATCTTTCTGCCACGTTTTTAAGATTGTGTGACCGGCGGTGTACATAAGGCAGAACGGCAAAATTTTTTCCTTTCCTTCCTTTTTTCTGCACTAGGCACCAAAGCTGGACTTTTAAGCTTTTTGAACATCTTGTTACAACCCATCAACAAAGCATCAAGATCATATTTTCAATTTCACCGCTCGACATCATTCTTGCCATAGATGGCAATACTCTGCATGAATAAGAATTGCTTATCGCTTCCTAAGAGTCGCTGGTGACCACTTTTATGACTTTTTGTGTGAGCGTGAGAGCGATGGCCACCTCTTCTGCTGTCGTGACCGCATCTCTTCTGAGTGTCTAGCTAAATACTAACGCATTAACTTACACACGCGCAGCATGGTCCATATTAGGTTAGTTCGTGGCATCGCCAAAGAAAGGCCTCTATTTCGTGAACATTACCCATACCTTTAGAGAAACTCAAACATGGGTTTCGGGGTATGCCCCGAAGTTCCCTCTTCAATATTGCCAAGAGCACTATTCCTCGGTTCTTCATCTTCAGCTCAGAGGAGGAGGAGGAGGACAAAACATATTTATTTAGTCAGCGGGGACTCGTGATCTGCACTTGAGCCCCAGCGTCATGAAGGGATCTGCCTCTAGTGGTAAATAACTTCTTGATATACAAGGTGGAGTATAATTAGAGGAAAATTAGCATTACAATCCGCATCATCAGCATGTCTTGCAGAGGTTGCAAAGTGTACGGCTGAAACAGATCTAGTTCCCTATAGCTGGGACGAAAATAAAGTCAAGTCTTCTTCGATAAGAAGACAACGAAGAAGACTATGGCGTCCAAGCAAACGCGGATGCGCTATTTCTCGTGTCTTCTTTTGCTTGCCGCTATCACTTCTTACTGGAGCACCAGCGATGCGGTATCAAACATCCGAACACTTGTAAGTAAGACCAGCAGCGATTCCGCCTTCAAAGAAAGTTCTCCCTTCGACACCATCCAGATGACGGGAGGCTGGGCTGTGCGCCGAGAGTGTATGTATTCCCTGCACGCTATATTCCTCATCTACTCCGGCCCTCACGAATGGAAGCGGCGCGCTGCTATTCGCGATTCGCTGTTGAGTGAGCAAGCCAAGCTATTCTTTAACTGGACCGGCGTGTTCCTCATCAAGCAATCCCCGGAGGACACAGTATTGAACTCCTGGATAGGACTAGAAGCCGATGCGCTAGGCGACGCGCTGCTTTTCCCAACAGACAAACAGGACGTTTCGCCCGACAAGCTGCTGCTAGGGATGCAGTGGATTCGCCGACACTGCTCCCGCGCCATATACGTTATCAAGACTGACGACGACATCACGGTCCAGCCGTTCGTCCTATACCAGTACCTGACGGACAACGTGGATCCACGTGGTCGTTTACTTCATTGCACCCTTGAAGAAGCCTTCAAAACTGGAAGTACGACGCCACTGATCCGGGACGACGTTGTAGATGCCGTTCCTGAGAAGACAAGTTCAAGGGGCTCAGCAAGACCAATGCTGCGCAAGTCTTGTACGGGGCGTGCCATCATCATGACCGTGCCCATCCTTCATAGCATCGTGAGGGCATCTAAGACCTCCCCTTCGCCTTTCTGTTTGGAAACATCCTGTGTCACGGGAGAGCTAGCTCTTGCGGCAGGCCTGAGTCATGTGGATCTTGGTAACCGTGTGGCCTGGAGGGACTCGGACGCTTACTGGTTCGCGGATGGCTGGCAGCTATTCTTCCGCCTACGAGGTACTTTTGATGCAACGACCCTACGCAGAGCCCTGTGGCATCAAAGCTTCTGGTACGAAGCAATCGAAGACCAGAGGGTCCGTGAACTGCTATCACGTCGTTTCACGAAGTCAACGTTGTCCTCTGTGGCTGAGGACCCGTTTTATGCTCCATTTGAATGAGATGTCGCGCCATGGCTACAGAGTGCACACACCGAGCACATCGTATGGCTAGGAATTGTTCCCAGAGAGCAAATTTTTAATTTCTCTGTTGACTTTACGTTTTGTTGGCTGCAGTTTCCCGGTAAAAATATAATCTGTTAACCAATCACTAAGACGGCGTTGTGTATTGCTGGATTATATGAAAGCAGCAGCGCTTCTATGTGATGACGTGGATGACGCTAGCACACTTTCATTTGGCTGTGAAAACATTTTTATACTGGAACAACGTAGCTTTGCTGTCTGATGTAATGCCACTATTCTAATACGGATCTCACAAGAAGGCGGTTATATTTGAAATGAGGGCAGGGAAAGCGCGCTATCAATATTGATGTTCTTATTGTCAACAAGCGCTGTTCCGCATAATATTTGGACTAAGCCTTACAACGTGCAGTGCAAGCACTGTTGAGTCGATATTAATACTGCTGTGCTAACTGGTAATATATAATACTACTGGCACTACTAAATAAATATTATTGTTTTTTACGAATCAGCATGGATACATTCACTTCGCACAGATTAAGCCACATACAGCTCAGTACGTGTCGCTTACGAGATCGAAAGAAGGAATTGTAGTCTCATACGTATAGACACAAAGACGATGGAAATGCGGTCGTTTGGTTGGCCAGTAGCTATCTGGTCAAAAGGAAGATAAAATTTACACAATGAATTCAAACGTTCCAATCTGTGTTCATGTTGCTTCTTGCATTTTGTATTGTATTCTGGAGATGCTTTCTGTTCTACTTCACCATCATTCCCTCGTATGTGTTCCACAGACCGCTCAGGCTGAATAAATAGTCGGTTGTGTGAGACATTGACTCATGCTGACAGGTGACAGCTATTGAACCTATGAGACAAACGATACCCGTTTACTTGCGGGTACCGGTATCGAAGTTGGTGTTTTATGAAAAAGGTGTTTTATGAAGTTGGTGTTTTATGAAAAAGTACGCTCGCCATGTGTCAAAGTCCGGTATACGTGCCAGGACATCATGCGCTTGACACGAACCGCGGTTATGGATTCTCAAACGAGCCCAATGACCTAGATGGGAACTCGTGGCTTTGAAAAGGAGGCTTAGCTCAACTATATAGATACAATAGAGACGCATCGCTCGCCCTGTGCTTTATTTCTTGTTATTGATTTGTCCTTTTGTGGCTCCTTTCGTGAACTATATTTGCTAGACTTATCTGACGTGCTAAGCAGTCCCCCATCGCCTTTTGGTCTTACTCGAAGAAAGCATTTGTCATGACGAAACTGCGGTAGTGTGCACGTGATATATGAATGCGCTGTCTTTTGACAAATAAGGGAACGCATCCTTGCGCATTTGTCGGCCTGTGGCAGTTTCCAAAACACCTGCGCCCCGCCGGGGTGGTGCAGTGGTAAGACGCCCGACTACTGTGCCGGAGTACCCGGGTTCGAACCCGACCTCGGCGGCTGCGTTTCGATGGAGGCGAAACGAAGAGGCGTCGTGTGCTGTGCGATGTCAGCACACGTTAAAGATCCCCAGGTGGTCGAAATTACTCCGTAGCCCTCCACTACGGCTCCTCTTTCTCTCTTTCCACTTTCACTGCAACCTTTCTCCCTTCCCTTACGGTATTCCGGCACAGTAGTCGGGCATCATAACCACTGCACCACCGCGGCGGTGCAACGCAAGACAAAGGAGTTTTAAGGCTGCCGCTGTCGGAATTCGATTCCTACACACTTGCGCGCAGTAGTCGAACGCCAAGAAACAGCGGGACAAGTGGCATTTTTGAGTAGAGGCAGCAGATACGGAGAACTAAAGGTCAGACTGCGAAGCATCGCAGTTTAATGACCTGTACTCCATGTATTTTAACGTTCCGAAGCGACTCAGGTCATGACAGACGCCGTACTGGGCAGCTGGAGACACAATCGAGCAACTGTGGTTCTTACACGTGCACTAATACCCGACAGCACACGTGCAAATTGCGTCTTGCCTCCATCAAAAAGTAGTCGCCACGGTTGGGTTGGAACCCGCGTCGTTGGGTTCAGAAGCCGAGTGCCATGACCACAGAATGGTGCACTGAGTCAGGCACCCAATATGGCGCTGCAGTATGCGTTTCACGGGAATTCTGTGAATGAATTTAGTCACGTACAAATCCTGATCTGCGCTTGCCGATAGACGTTCTTTACAATACTGCTGTGCATTCCACGAAACACTATCGATCGTCGGACATGGCTTTGTCCCAGTTTGACGGCTACACTGACGTGTATCGCGCTGGCGCAAGTGTCGATAGCCGTGAACGAATGCACTTCACAAATTCATCACACAATTGAAGTCGCAATGCTAAAGCATACGCTTCCGATCAAGGTAACTGATTTTCATCTGTCGTTTTTTCTTTCTCTTTGCTCAAAACTTTATTTTTTCCCTCTCGGGTACACATAAAAACTACCGCAAACTTGAATATTTTTGATAAATCACTGGTAGTTATAAATCCCCTCCATACCACCCTCCTTTCATCCACTCTTATGTGCAGCTGCCATCCCTGCAAATGGTTAGACACAAATTAAGAATACAACATGACCCACATTCTCAGTTTAGAAGCAACTATTTTCCCATATATTGCTTCACTTAACTACAAGTTGTCGATGTCGCGTTCGGAAAGAACGGTTCCGCACTTGGGCACGCACGCGAGCTATGCAAAGAACGCTACTAAGAGAAGGGAAGAAGAGAACGACTTGAAGTCGGCTGATTGCCTAAGCGTTTTCTTTTTTTGGCAAGAGTTAATCGCGAAATGCTTAGAGCATCGTGAGCACGTCTTCAGCTTCCCACCGGACGACTTCGTTTGCACAACTTCACTCTGTAGGAAGGATATTAACTAGCAGTCTGTATACTGCAGATGACCAGCTCATTGATGTACTGTGTCTGGTGCCTACGCCGGCGAAGGATGCGCACTACTCTCGACGCGATATTTCATGCTTCTTTTTGTTCACACCGTGTGACGTCATGGGAGCACTTCGAAACGCAGACGCAGCTGGTCATTGTCCACGAACCCTCCAGACTCGAGCGCCTTGAGGTCAACAGACGATGAGCTGAAATACGGTCCGTTTCCTCGCGAGCCATCGGCGGGCTTGGTATAGAAGCGATCGTCCACGGTGTCGGCGTTGATCTCCAGGGGACATCCGCCGCTCGCTTGGCCCGAGGGCACCATCATCCACAGCCGCACATTGTGGTGGAAGGGCCACAACAGTTTTTCGTCATGCTCACCGTGCAGCACCTGCAGCAAATTTAATTCCTTATGAGACTTAAGAAGTTGAATTGAATCAATTATTTCCTTGATTCATTTCCAAAATGGTTTGGTTTGGTTTGTTTTGTGGGGTTTAACGTCCCAAAACGACTCAGGCTATGAGAGACGCCGTAGTGGAGGGCTACGGAGTAATTTCGACCACCTGGGGTCCTTTAACGTGCACTGACATCGCACAGCACACGGACGCCACTCCGTTTCGCCTCCATCGAAACGCAGCCGCCGAGGCCGGGATTCGATCCCGCATCCTTGGGAACAGTAGTCGAGCGCCGTAACCACTGCGCCACCCCGGCGGGGCAGTTCCTAAAATTAAAGGGTCAGCTTCTCACTATTCAAGCGAACAGCGCAGGAGACTAAGGACGGCCAGACATGGCAAGTTTTCATTTGTCCTCTGCACTGCTTTGTAGTATTTCGTCTTCAGTGCAGTTAAGTTTAAGGATTCGAGCGCCGTAACCACTGCGCCACCCCGGCGGGGCAGTTCCTAAAATTAAAGGGTCAGCTTCTCACTATTCAAGCGAACAGCGCAGGAGACTAAGGACGGCCAGACATGGCAAGTTTTCATTTGTCCTCTGCACTGCTTTGTAGTATTTCGTCTTCAGTGCAGTTAAGTTTAAGGATGAATTATAGTGCTCCCATTCTACACCACTCGCGCAAAGTTGAAAGTTGCTGCCTGGCCATGTCCTTTTCTCTACATTCGCCATACATAGGAGTTTACAGAGGACTTATTCATTACTTCACTGGTTCATTGACGGACTGGCGGGTTCACTTAAAAACTCCCTCACTGATCATCAATTCATTCGGTGCGCTCCACTTTCAGAAAACTAACGAAGAGAAAAGGGTAAATAATGTACGTGCAGATTATTTCCTGAATTCTTTTCATGTTATGAGTAAGAAAATACCAATATAACGCGCAGAAATTTTAATGTAATGCATAGGAATAAAATGAGCGCGCAAGACAGGAAGCAAGCAGCAATAACACCCTCCTGATTACGAAAAAAAAAAACAGGGCGGGAAAGGCAGAAGCTGGAATGAATAGGTTTTGATTACCTTACCCCTAAGTTTTTCCGAAATTTACTCGATCACTCTCACTCGCTGTTTCATTTCGTTCATTCATTCATTCTAGTGTCCCCCGCAGCCTATATAAGTCGCTTTCGGACGTTAAAAACTATAAATCACACAATCATTCAAGTTAAATTCGGAAAACGGATGGGAACAGAAGAGGAGGGTGGCGCAAAGGAAAAGCATCCTGATCGTGCCGTTATTTTTTTTTCTTTTTTTTTTTAGGCTGGCGCTATCAGTAGTAAGGCTAGAGTTTAAAAGTACTGTTAGTAAAATAAGGATTTCTATTTCTTAACAACACTTTCGACCTTTTTTTTTTTTTTACAGTGTGACAGGGAGTTAGTACGTATGAGCATTGCCTTTTTCTGTTCAAATTTCGCTCTATTTCAACCTTTTTCATCAATGTAATTTCTCGTCATTCGCTGCTGTTAGTTTTCTTTAATGCCGGACGAGGTGACCCTGCAAAACTGCAGATTCTCATCCGTTCGGAGTGTCAGTCTATATCAGTCGTTGCTGTCATCTTCATCATCTAATCAGCACTACCACCCGGATGAACGGAAGAAAATAAACACTGGCGTTTTTGCGTTAGATTACAGTATGTCTTCCTATAAGGGTGGAAACTGGAAGCTAACAACAGGTTTGAAATTATGTGGTCAACGCAGCCGCTATAGAAGAGAGAACGACAGCAGTTTGTTAAGAGAGACGAAAGCAGCGAATTGGCTCAAATCCATGCGTTCTGGAACAGAGATAAAACATGGCCTCTTGAAGTAACGCATTGTATTTCAGGTGTTGACAAATTACCAATGGCCGCAGAATATCAAGAGGACAGATGAGATTATAAGATTTCAAGAGCACGGGAGGCAGCAGCAGCTGGCGTTGGAAAAAGGTTAATTGGACATGAGCAGAACATGTCATTGTCCTACAAGTAACGTAGATGGGCTGGTAATTATGACGATGGTGGGTCTAGCACAATGCTTAATATTCCCCATGCATATACAAGGGCAGCATAGGCTAGACATGACAGTTATGTGTGCTTTCGCAAGCAGCACGAAACATTGGGCCAATATGTGAAATGTAGGACCAACATTTTGTCTACCACTGTACATTTGTTGAAATAATTGATTAATTGATTGATTGATTGATTGAATGAATGAATGAATGAATGATTGATTGATTGATTGATTGATTGATTGATTGATTGATTGATTGATTGATTGATTGATTGATTGATTGATTGATTGATTGATTGATTGATTGATTGATTGATTGATTGATTGATTGATTGATTGGGAAGTTTGGTTCTGAAAAATACCGGCATCGCCAAAACGTGTCCAAAGTTGGACCGATGCCTTGGGCTGCTTGGGTCCTCCCCTTGCTCTCAATTCAGACCACTGACCTGTAGTCCCAAGTGCATCCTGACGCTCTTTCCGTGCGTCTTGAACCGGATCATGGGCTCTATGCGGTAGCCGAAGAAGTAGCCCGGACTACTCGGCGCGTCTGCCTTGCCATCCCTCAGGGCGACTTCCTTGAGCGACGCGTAGCTAACGGCGCACCACTCGTGTCCGCAGCAGGCAGTCGGTGACTTCGATGAGGACTGATCGCATGTGGCTTTACAGCGCTGGGTCATGAACCGGATCTGGTAGTCTTTCCATGCCCTGAGGACCTCGGCGATGCCTTCGCGAAGTTGCTTTACTTCGGAACTGCGAAGTTGTAATTGTGCACGCTTTGTGTAATGTACGCGCAGTCAAACTGAATGTTGCCTTTCTATTGCACGCTGATCAAAGCAATACATGTCAGGATTCTGCTTTCACACGCAGTCAGTAAATAAGTGTCTAGATATTATTAATATTTCGCGTCGCGCTTCGTATTGCGCTGTGCTTTCTAATTATTTTTTTATGATACCACTCCCTCCTCTCTAATGCGAAATCCCAGACGGTGTAATAAATCAAATGAAATCGAGATTTAATCCCCGAAGTGTACCAACGCCTATTTGTCTGGTTTCTCACAAACCTGGAAGAGGGAAATGAAAAAAAAAAAAAAAAAAAGAAACATGGCGCCCAGTTTGCGTTCGCAGTCCCAGACGACACACACAGACACAAGCCCAATATTGGTATTATGTTGGCAGTGCACTGGTTCATGTTGGGTCGAACATAGACAACACAGTTACAATATTCGGCTCATGGTCTGTGCTGCCAGGGAACATTTATCTCTGCCTACTTGACTGTCAATCTGTTACTTTGTGTTTCTAATACCTCTCACATTCTTATTAGCATATACCATCCTTAGCTACCGCGTTATCTATCGTCTTAAGTGGCCGCCCGACATACACGTAAAACCTCGTATTAATTAATCATTCCGTAAGAACGTGCTTGTCAGGCCTAAAAGTATCGGACTTGACTTGGTAGCCAAGAACCATGGAAGGACGATTCCTATCCAAGCCTCCCACCTTAAAGAGCAACCGGAGTTGGCAGCATCTCCCACTTTTGTGCGGCCGTGTGGTGTCCTTACCCAGACAGCACGAACCATAGGCCCAATATCGGTGCTATGTTGGAACTTCACTTGCCATATATATGTTGGACTGGACATTACCAACACAGCACCGATATTGACCAATGGATTGTGTTGCATGGGTATGTCACGCATGCAACCCATCGACGAATCACTGCTCGGCCATGTAGCCTCTAGACTACCAGCTGCCAGAGCCATGCCTGTGAAATTTTGCCCACAACGCCGATAAAGCCAGATTACTTACAGAAACGGGGCCTTTAAATATCCCGCGTTAATATTTCGACATTTGAATGTTACGAAAACGACATTAAAACATTTTTCTCCGACACATACAGCCAATCTTGTGGCGCTTAGCCTTCACGAAACCCCGCCGTAATAGCGCAGTACTTATGGCGCTCGGCTACTAAACGCAAGAACGTGAGATTAAATCTTGATTATACGGCGGCCGCTTTTCGATGGGGACGAAACGCAAGGTGCCCACGTGCTCTGTGCGATGTCAATGCACGTTAAATAACCGCAGATGATTGAAATTTCCGGAGTCTTCCACTATGGCGTCTCTCATAGTCTGAGTCGCGTTGGGAGGTTAAACCCTATAAATTAAACCAAACCTTCACGAGGTGATTACTTTGCAGGCTTGACTTATCCGTTAGCATGCTAGGTGGAACTGACTTGTGGCCAAAAACGAAAAAGTAAATTATGGCGATACAGAATGCCCGCAAGTAAAGGTGAACATTAGCGCAGACTTTTTATTCCTAGTTACTGATGGAGAGGCTGGTGAAACAAAAAATATATATATTTAATTCAGATGCATGACGCAAACGCAGAAATAGTGTTATTTGTATCGCGCTTCCCCTGAAACTTGCTCACGTAATATAAAAGCTGAAGTTGAAATAACACGACTAAAATGAACCTGCAATAATTATAAGTGGCCATATTCTCATGGTTATTTTTGACGCTACCGAAGCTTTCTTGCCGATGCATGTGCTTGAACTTAACGCAGAGATGAGAGGACTTGCCAAATCATTTTTACTTGTATCGGCGAGCGCTATACATACGCCATGTCAGCAGCTGGTATAAAATGTAGAAAATATTGAGAGGGCCTCATGCTCTTAACGAAGCAAGCTTCTGGGCAGCTCTACAATGCAAGTAAGTCAAGTTTTTTAGCCCATATTTTTTGTCAGTGATAGTTCAGACTGAGCCTTCTCAAAAGCCCGTGGGCGTCCAGGCTATGTAACCCAAATTTCACTGAGGAAACAATTCTTTTAGTGATCGCAGTGATAAGAAAAGTCTTGAGATACCTGCCATTAGCGTCGCGTTGTTTCGAGGAGTGTCGTTTCCGACCGCTGCTGTCCCCAGATTCTGATCCCCCTTCCGACGAGCTCCTCTCCAAAGTCGCCAGGACGGCGAAGCTCTGCGCCAACAGTTCCTTGAGCTCCGTGAGGCTGGCCTCAAGGGACGTCTTTTGCGCATTCGTTTCTTCCAGTGCTGCTACGGCTTCCGTCCAAGCTTTCCGAGTCTCCGCGTTCTCCTTGATGCGTTCCCTCAGAGAATCATCCCCTGGTGGTAAGGGCGATCCGGGCACAACGGCAGAGAGACACCCAGACTTGAGGTGTACCACGACGTCTCTATGTAACACTGTGGAGGCACACTTGGAGCACGAAGTAGCGTGGAAAACACACTCATTGCTGAAGTGGTCGGCAATTTTGGACACCTCGACGACCGCTTCGCATCCGTTCATGTAGTTCCAGCAGTAGACCTGCGCGCATCGAGTACAGCTAAACTCTTGCTTGCAAAGTCATTACCGGCTGCAAAGCATGTCCAGTTTATAGTATAGAGCTGTTCGCTTTAAATCTTGAGGCAATAGCGCATTCAAAAACTTGGTTTTTCATGTACCTTTAGGCATGCAGCCAATGTTGACGGCTTACATGTCGCGTCAAAACGTCTTGTGAAGAACAGCCCATGCTCGAATACACTAAACAAGAAGAACGACGAACACAGCGCTGTCATGCAGCACTGTCTTTTTTTTGCACCTTTTACAGTAGCACTCTTTCAGCAGTATATATATGCATGCAGAAGTGAAATCTGGGTGGTCGAAACCAACCTATAGACCTTTGCATCTGGCGAGGAGGTTGTCGAAACGCCTCCTCTCTGGACTGTTGCAAACCAGTTCCGCTGCCGCCTCCACCGTGTTGACGTCAGGCGCACACAACAGTCCAGCGAGAAATATGGTGACGCCCAGGAGGCCCTCGTTGCAAAGGTCTATATACTAAGGCATTCCTCGCAGTTTGAATCGTTGCCAGAGTACAATCCGCTAAGCAACTAAATGGGCTGCGAAAAAGTGTCCGCCAAGGTAAAAAATTCAGTGGTACTGATAAATATAGAATCGCCTATCATACTGCCGCGTAAAATTTTGTATCTAGAATATGTAGCCCCATAGATATCGGCAATTAAAAAAACATTCTCAGCGTTTTCCCCTCAACTCAGACACGGCTCTAGAGAGAAAAACGTAACGACCACTGATCGATACCGCACTCCACCCACAAATGCGCCACTAAGTAAATTCGGCTCAGTTATGCACTTTCTTTTTTTCAGGATGAGCTGCATCCCTTATAAGGTTCAAATGGGGCTCTCTTGGGGAAACCAATTAGTCAAAAAGGCAATGAAGCACGTGTAACTATCGCCGGCGCGCTATCTTGTGTTTGAGCATGAGCAAAGACATTGTTCATGAACTTCCGCTTCTCGCCTCCAAGCTCGTCTGCAGCTGTGGCTCTCAAAACAATCACTGAAGAAAATATACAACAGAACAATGGACACGGCGGGTTTTATTGTGCTGTATTCTTTTGCACAGTTATTCCCGCAGCCACGCGCATGCACGCAGCGAAAGATACCACGCAGCCAAATGTCTCATACCAACACCTGAGGCGCTGAAGCCACTCCGCCGTGATCACAGTTTGACGTCACGCACCACGTGATGGGCACAAAGTAAATGAAAAGTTACAGAACAATAACACACAGGCCGCGAACCTGACTGGAACCTACCGCGAAGCACGCAGGACAGCTTCCTTGTCCGCTGCATTAGAAAACTACCTAAGCTTTGCGTAACCTTCTTCATCAACTTCCAGTGGTGCGCAACTCAATCCCAAAGCAAGACCACGCGGGAACACACACATCCTAGCCAAAAGTCGAATGCGTAGGCACATCCGCTTGAGCAGCGTGTCGAATAATTTTTCGGAGTGCTCTATATCATTACTGTGAGTAAGAGCAGCGATAAAGAACAAAGACTGCTGTCTAAGCTAGCGGCCCATAGGTCTATAACCTT
The DNA here is from genome assembly GCF_055883805.1 of Amblyomma maculatum. Taxonomy (NCBI): domain Eukaryota; kingdom Metazoa; phylum Arthropoda; class Arachnida; order Ixodida; family Ixodidae; genus Amblyomma; species Amblyomma maculatum. The sequence continues at coordinate 36,018,528 of NC_139354.1, read as the reverse complement.
CTATCACTCCAAATATATTAGCGGAAAATGCCACTCAGCTCACATTATTTGATGCACTGAGCCGATAAGTTTAACTCTACCAATTTTTTCCACTTGCTTTCAACGTCACGGCTTGGCAGTTGAGGAATAAATGAAAAGGGGGCTACAGGAGCCGCTGTGTCCCGCCCAACGTGCCGCCCCCCCCCCCCCCCCCCAACGTTATTCGGCAGCGTCCGGAGATGTAACGCTTGCCTTACAATGTTCAGAGAGATTTTGCACGGATTGCCAACGCTATTGTGAAAGCCGTAATGTGTCAGCTCAGTAACGCGTACACCTAAAGATACGTACAATTTGCACAAATGATTAGGGATGAAAACTTAGCAGGCCACTTAAGCTCCGGTTCAAGGGTACGGCGAAATAACGTAAAGGCCTTCCTTCAGCAGTTGCTGCTCAACGCAGTCCCTTCTTCACACTACCACATTACTAAGCTCCAATTGAGCCGTCTCACACATCCCCTCCCCTCGTACTTCAGCTAACTAAACGTGCCTACGTGGCAGTAGCCAGCTTCGCTGGCCACACTAAGAGTGTGAGTTCGATTCCAAACTAATACAACAATTTTTAATGTTGAGTCATTTAAGACATGCGCCAGATATTAACTTCTCGTTTAAATAATTCTCGTTCCACGCAGTCACATGTAGCGTCCGTGACGTGGGCTTCTCGACACAAAGTCATCACCGGGACGACGCAGGGTTCTTCGCTCAGCGGAAGTATTAACACTGTCGAGTTAAATCTAAATAAAAAGTTATGCATGATTATTAGCCGCATTCCAGTCTTACTGCCATCTTATAGGTCTCGCTCGCGCACAACGTGTGCTGTCGCATGCAATCTGGCAACAACATCCGCACAGACCACTCGGCGTTTCGTCACTAGCTACCGCGCTTCTAAGCGTGTTCGCCGTGCATGAGTAAATGAAGCTGCGTGTTCACCGCCTTGTTTTATGTTTGCTCGTCCCTGCCAGAGCAACAGTGCTAGCTTTCTCGCTGCAAGGCTCATTGAAAGCAGGAAACTATCGCTGCCGACTCTGAACTGACAGCAAAAATGCGCGCCTTGAAAATAAAGGCAGACTAATTTACTGCATAATGACAATCCATAGATTTAACTGCGTGAACTGCCAACCCCGCCGCAGTGGCTCAGTGGTTATAGGGCGCTTTTCATGAAAGCTGTGCGATGTAAGTGTATGTTAAATAACCCCAGGTGATCGAAATTAACTGAGCCCTCCACAGCTATAGTCGCAAAAAGTATAGTAAGAGATCGCTTAACAAGTGTGCCTTATGCTGTTTAAGCTATTGTGTTCATTATTTGTTTTCCTGGTAATCGGTAAGTTATTATCGAATATGTGAACTCTTTTCATGAACTAAAAGGAAAGAACGTTGGGTTTAGACAATCAGTGCCGCCAGGCACGTATCGATGAGGCATGCGTATCGATGATACCCTGGGTACAAACAGAGCATTGATGGATTCTGGTAATAGCTGGGCCAACGTCATTCTTTCTAAGTAGATTGACTGCACAATAGTCACTGCTGTATGTAAGAGTGCAGTTATAAGCTATACATGCCCACATATGCGCAAACCCTTTTTGCATAGGTCATTGCTCAGCTTTATTTTGCATTTCACTTTATCCTCCTTTCCACACCTCCCCCCCCCCCCCTCCCTTCCCCGCATTTCTGATTTTCTCGTTGCAAAGGCCTCTATTGTTTCCACAGTTCTCTGCGCCTTCTTTTATATTTGTATTCCCCATGTCTTTTTCAGTCACCAGTAGATCTCTTCTCTTTTTTCTGTCTCCTCTTTCGTCTGTTCCTGTATCATAAAATACTTGCATTAGTTCAGGGTGCTATTTATCAGAGCTATACTACTGCATCTGCGTCTACGACTAGTTTTAATTATGGTTTGGGAGATTTAACGTCTCAAAGTGACTCGGGCTAAGAGGGACACCTCAGTGGAACGCTGCGGATAACTTTTACCTCCTGGGGTTCTTTTACATGCTAGAACATCGCACTGTGCACGGGCACCTCGCGTTTCGGCTCCATGGAAACGCGACCGCCGAGTCCGGTATCGAACTCGGATCCACCTGCTCTGCAGTCGAGCGAACTACAACCCTTTCGGGCACTATGCATCATAACGCATTTTTACGCGCACGGTGCCCCTACTGGGCTCTGAGTCACGCCACAACAGCGGACCTCAAACTGACCTTGACACTTGAGAATCATTATCATATGCGACAAATGCTGAGTAGACAGCTGTACTTGCAATTTCTTTTCATCAACACGAGGCCGCCGTAGCCGCCATCGAGCGCGCGATGTCATGCCTTTCGTGCGTGCTACTGATAATGCTACTAATAATTACACAAGCACTCAGCGGTAGACTGCCACGCTTCCTCAACCACCATCTCCTCCTCACCTTCCTGCGCATGAAGTTCTCGAGCGATAGCGATATCCATTCGGCATCGTCCCTCGTGAAGCCCTGTTCGTCGAGGGCGCACACGCCCCCTCGCTGCAGGCATTCGTCGTAGCAGGACCGGCACAGGATGTGCGCGCAAGGCAACTGCACAGTGGCCTCGGGTATGAGCCCGCAGTGACTGCACACCCTCACCGAAGGCACGGGGTCCACGAACCGCGTAGGCCGCCAGTCCAGGTCCCGAGAGTAGCCGAGCAAGGTGTACGCGTCTCGAGGAGCCATACTTCTGCAAACCCGCGGGACGACGCCTTGAACGTTGCTTCGCTTTCCTGCCGCGCGTCGCCTTCGGCGCAGCGTACGGTTACCGCGAGCTGTTGGCAGTGAACATTATCGGGTGCATTTTGGTTGCTATGTGCCAGATAAGACTACGTCTCTCTCTCTCTCTGTCGGGGGGACGGAGAGATAGTCGGTACTGCTGAACAGACAATGCCTGGCCGATAAGACTTCGCATTCATAAAGGTAACTACCGGCTATTGCGTCTCCTACAATCTATCGCAAGACTCTTCGCTGCTCATTTTGGTATTGGAGGAGAAGAAAAATAGCAAAATTTACGTCATAATTAAATTCAATGGTTTTCATACGCAGTCAGAACCCCAGAACGCGTCATAGAACTCGATCTTAGAGGGAATGCTGCTGCCGCCCATAGTAGTGCAGTCTTTAAGCTTAGGACATGTGCGGCATTCGCAGTAAAAGTAAGATTTGCAGTGATATAAAAAAACGTAATCTAAAGAAAGGAATGCGAAGTTGTACCTGTGTTATAATTCAATCGTAACGTCGCGAAAAAATGAAGCTGCATGAAATTCTCTCAGACGCGTAGTCTTGTATCGATAGTTAATTGCAGCTTTTGTTTTTCTACTGTCGTTCAGTTGTGTTTATTTTCTCGTCTGCTGAGATAAAATTGTTCCGACCAACCAGCCCAACCAATTACTTTACTAGACCTTTCTACTCAGACGTACAATGGGACTGATTCGAGAGACCAGGAAGGGTATAACGCACGTAGTGATACTATTTGCTCCTCGCAGTAAAATTCTGATTACCTCCACAATAAATCTAATTGTGCCCATTGCACAACATATATGCGCACCTAATTGTCCCCCAAATATCCGTGCCCTGTGCCAGCCACGGTCACTTCGTAACTATGAAGCCTGCTCTACTTGCACGACTACCTGCCTTTCTCTGGTATGGTTGCTTCCTCTTGGAGTCCGCTCTATTACCCTGTGTGACCATCGGTTAACTGTACTACGCATTGCATACACTGCTATGTCCGCTGTTACTACTGAGTATTTTTTTCTCAGCATGTCACCTCATTCATTTCCCTTTCCCTAGCTTGCTTCAGTGTTCTCAACCTAATTCCAAGCGTCTTCGTTGGTCTCCAAGTGTCAGCACCAGAGGTCAACACTGGGAAACGTTCACGTACTGTTAATCTGAGAGATATCGATAAAATGTTAGCAGTAACCTTTAAGACTATCCTGCAAAAGCCCCAATCGCATCTATTACAAACACGCGTGCTACGGTTCAAGCATGGGCTTACCGACAGGATAGCTCCGTGGAAACGCTTTCGTTGTCGGCTTCTTCGGCAGGCATATCTGCGCACTGTGAAGAGCAGCTGAACCGGAGCTGTTAACAGCACGTATGCAGCAGGATACTCGACAAAGCAGCGCAGCAACAAGTACAGCTGCGCTGCAGTCTAGACCAGCAACTAGATTGATGTTCGACGTCATGCATCGGTGACGAGACAATGCATTGTTTGCGTTTGATCCCGCGCAGATCGTGCTCCGAAGTGATTGTCGCAAGATAGAGTACACGTATACGTCTTCCGCTCCCCAAGCGAGTCTCTTACAATGTGTTTGGTGCATTGCTTCCAAGTGTCTCGATTCAGTCGATAGTTGGTGACCTTCGACATAAGGTACATCGTATATCGACATACCGCATTCCAAGCGTGCCTCATCACTGGAATAGGGTAATAGAGTAGATGCAGTCAGTTAGCATTCATTTCACACAAATGCTTCTGGGCAGTGTCTCTATGGCGGGCTGTGAGCAGCGCACTAAGTGCGCGTCACGTCTGGGCGTGTGATGTGCAAGGGTGCAGCCTAAGACGCAGCTGAGGACGGGACACTCAGGGCCACTCCTGGTAACAAGAGAGCATGCACTCTTATTCGACCGAGATAATATCCACAGTGAATCGAAACGTGACGTATACACAACCCGTGGAAGTCTCTGGCTAGATTCATGCCTTGGGGATGGCGCCCTGGGAAAGATAGTATTCCCAGAGTACCGACTTCCAGTCAAGGCGCCCGCGGCAGTCCTGAGCTTTTCATCTTTTACATAACTTCAGCTAATGCAGGACGTATAGATCACCCTTTTTTCAACTACGTATTCCGCGCAGATGTTTACCTTTTTTTGTCATTGGAGAGCTAATACCCTGCACAAAACTTTTCCGCACCTATGGCATCTACATCAAACTGAGGTTTGTAAACTTGAACAGTCTTTTAGCTTGCATTTGAAATTACGCGAATGTTAGGGCCCAGCTTTGATGTTCTTAACAAAACAGTGAAAAGAAGGAATTACCGATGACGGAAGGTAGGTAAACAATTTTATTAATATGATGTGCCAGGGTCTCTGAAGCCAAGCTGCTTCTAGACAACCTAGCGTCGTTATACAGATAACAAAAGGAAAGAAGAATCAGAATCTATTTCATAACAAATAGAATCATGATTTCAGCTTCTGTGTTATGTGGGCTGAATTCGAGCTCTACAGCTTTTCTTCCGAGAATGCTGCAGTTCCTGGTTAGACCGGATTCCAAATCACTAAGAATCGGCCTAATTTACAAAGAAAAAAATTATTTTTCTATAGACAGAATATGACTCATACGCCTTTTCCCGAAACATGTTCGCAAAAAAAAAATAACAGTAACCCTGTGTTTTCCAGCCCAAACGTTGGTTTGAAGATAAACAATTGGATGTACTTATGTCGTCTGTCCCGTTTTCTGCCGCAAACTGATTGTTACTTGAATTACAGATGCTGAAGCGAAAGTGAAACGGTATACAACCACTACGCATTATGCGAGGAAGGGTTGCACCAGTTTTTTTCTACAAAAATGATAATTAGTGGCGCCACATTGAGGCCTGTCAGTAGTTGCTATGAGTATGTAGTAGGCTAAAAGAGACAGGAGGAGTTGCTTTTTACTACCGTGCTATCTGTAATGCATTTCATCGTCCCACTCCCAGTTTCAGAGCAGCAATACAACTGCTGCTGCAAGGCGAACTTCATGGGTGCCATCGAGTAATGCCAACGCCGGCAGACTTACGATTTTTTTTAATCAGTTTAATGAAAGAAAGCGTGAGATTTGCCTAACTTCCCTTATTTTTACACGCAGAAAAGCATGAGAAATAACACAAGAATGAAAGGAGAGAAATATAAATCATAGACAACAGATAATTTCTGTCAACGTAAAGAAATAAATATTTCATTGGTTGTAAACAAAAAAAAAAGTGAAATCTTCGAAAACTTACAGAATTTAGAGAAGGACAGAACATGTCTGGCATGACAGCTGTCTCAAGATTTCTGCATTTTTCAACAAAAAAAAATCTTACAGTGCAGTATGAAGAGAACTATTAAAGAAATAGTAACATCGATCAAATGGGTTATTCTTCATATTCCGGGACTTCACTCTGTTATTTCAAGCGCCGGAGGACATGCATTGAAATCAGCCAGCGAATCGCATAGCATCAAGATGACTCCTTCGTTAGTTACAATTCACAATCTGCATTATTTTAGTCCAGTGTCCGGCAGTCTGATAACTTAATTAGATAAAAGTGTGTCCCCTGCCTCAGTAATTAATGTACCCTAACTAACTCCCTACCACGGGTATCAAAGTGCAATCTAACAGCATTAAAGGCCCCAGCCTCAGAAGTAAATTTTTTGTTGTTGTCGCTTGTCAGCGTATGTGTTTGTCCGTTTCGCGTAATTCCGTTCTCTCAACGTTAGGGTCCAACAGCCTCTTCTTTCACCTACCTTGTCGTGTCTCAGCAACTTAAAGGGTGCTTTCGGTCCAATACGTTTCTGAACTCTACGTAAAAGGTAACACACATACATGGAAAGCGTCAGATCATTTCGGTGCAGTTAATTACATTGTGTCATTGTTGCCGCACCCTACGATGTTGCCCTTTGGTTTTGTTCATCCTTGCTTTTAGGACTGCTTAGATTAAAAAGCATTTCATAACGCAGCTTAAAAGGGAACAGACCTCCAGGGAATGTGGTTCAGGTGCTTGTTGTAAAAGGTCAATAATCAATTCAGAAAAAAATATCACAAAGAAAGTTTGAACCATTTTCTTCACTTTCAAAATTGTAGCGGTAATCCAATGCGACAGAGTAGCGACATGAAGAGGGCGTTTTAATTGGTGCTCTCATTCGCATTCATAAAGTTCCTGCTATTTCCCGCTAGGCGATGCTGCTGAGTGGACCCTACCATTGAAGAGAGCGCAATCACGCGTACCCTCTCTTGTCCCGTCTTCCGTAGCATTGTTTCATTCTCTTCTTCAACCAGCCCGCATTCGCCATCTTATGGCACCAGCTGGACTCTGCATTTGTCATCCAGTCCAGCTAGATGAAAAGGAGAACAAAAATCACGGCGAACTCGAAGCGGCAGTCTCATCGCCATCACAACCGTCATCTCGACCATGTCCTGAAGGTTCGGCGAGAAGACCGTCCCGGTTCGGGTCGGGCCGCCGCCGCGGTCATGGGCCAAGGCCAGAACAAGGACAAGGTGGACAAGGCGACCGGCATGACCGAGCGTGAGAAGAGCATGGTACTCGACTCGTGGCATGCATTCACCAAGATGCACCAGGACTTCGGTGTGGTCCTCTTTCTCGCACTCTTCACCAAGCACCCGGAGTACATTAGCATGTTTTCCAAATTCAAGGACAAAGACCTCGCCTCTCTCCCCGAAGACCCAAAATTCAGGTAGGCGGGGAAGAGGCAGGAGTGTGCTCGCGCATCGCTAATATTTTCAATTATGATGAAAGAATGTTTCAGATAATTGTTACGGTGTACAGCTACAAGCTTATTTGGCTATAACGTTGACAGCTCAGCGGAACATTAATAGCCCACATGAACCATGACCATGCATTGAATGACACAGCGGTCATGTGGCCCAGCCATGTCATGGGGTGACTTCACGAGAACCATACTTATGATGTATCGGAGCGTATAAGGAGGGGGGAGGTGGGAAGGAGGGGGAGGCGAAACAAACTGGCGCTGCAGAATAGCAGTATAACACTAAAGCCTGAGTTACTCGCGGTTTCCGTCGCGCCTACTACCCAGACTTTATTTTAGAAATACAGCTATGACCTTAATATTTTCTATTTATTAGTCGCAGTATCTTTCCTGCGATTTTGCGATTGTTTCAATATATTACTTTGTCTGACTTGTCCATAGGCTTATATTGTATGTTCCTTCTGAGCATAATTATATAACCAAATAAATGTATTTATAATCCCGTCTTCTCCTACTTATAACTTCTTTAACTGCGAATACTGTTCAAATACGCAGATTCTAATTTCAGTACTAGTAATTTTCCGAAAATTATCGCCCCCAACAAAGACGACGAGCGTTAAAATGGATTTCAGAGAGCCGCCCTTGAAACGCTGAGCATTGAATATAGCTCGTTTAGTGAGATAAATCGAGTTTTTTAACCAATTGTATAAATAGTGACTAAAATTTTCCACAGATTAAAGTTCTTCTGACCTATAGAGCGCGTCAAGGACAGAGGAATATGGATGCCTCCCTTTACCATACCATCCTAACCAACCAGAGTTTAAACAGTTGACGTCAGTGACAACGAAGATAATTTCCAGCGCTTTTAGGCGACAAAAACACAGTGTTCGAAGGACCTAATCCTCCAGTAGTTCTTTACAGCACAATTCTCTTCCTCCGGTTGGTCTGTAGTTTGTCAAGAACAGGAGCTGAAAACATTTTATGTAGTGAAAAACTTGGTACCATAAGAACTTAGACGTCCCTACACAAACTGCATTGGGATAACGCGAAAGCATTGGCGCTGCCGCGACGATTTTGTACTTTTTACGTTTTCAAGTTAATGTGTTTACTTTTATTTAATTTTTAATTTCGCACTCTCATTCATTATCATCATCATTACTCTTAATGTCATTTTATTAATTTTTCTTGTAAATAATTATTATTTATACACTACCTACTAACGTTTTCGAATTAATAAACAGGATTCAGAAAGCGTCTATCACTCCACTGTGCCACAGCGGCGCGATGAGTTGTCACTTTTCTCCTGTGCATCTCCTTCAGCTACTGACGGCGCCGCTGCAGTTACTGGCTTTTCAAGAAGTAGTAGTGACGCCATCGTGCGCGGTGACATGCTACTAATTTCTACGTGCGAAACATCAGTAAATTAGTGACTTAGATTTCCTTACCGTCCGTGTTCTAACAGGTCGTTGTCGTGGGAATCCCTGTATCATCGCAAGCTACTTCCTTCCACAGGTCTCATGCCTTCACCGTAGGCATGCAGCTGAACAACATGATAGAGTCTCTGCAGCATCCAGAAAACTTGGTCAAGATAGCTGTGAAGAACGCCGAGATCCATGTTAAGTTGAAAACTGTTACGCCCAAGCACTTCGAGGAGTTTGGGGAGATAATTATTGGCGTTCTGACGGACAACCTACCCAAGCAAATGACGCCAGCAGCCTTGGTAGCCTGGCACAAGCTGTTCCACGTAAGTCTGCAGTGCCCCATGTGACCACGCGCAATGCTCGCACAACACTCGCACGGCATGCTGTGAAGCTTAGTGTGCTGTACTCGGCCCCTGAATAAGAAGACGCAAAAAAGTCATTTAGCGGTCGATTGGTATGAAGAGACATAACCAAATGTCGGGGAAAAGTTGAGGAAGAAAGTGTATGCATCGACCCTTAGTAGCTAGTGATGTCCAACCTGATGCGATGGCTCAGTGATTAAGGCGTTCGAGTACCTGGCAGAGGGACCCGTGTTCGATGATGGCCGCGGCGGCCGCGTTTTGATGGAGGCGAAACGCAGGACGCCTGCGTACTGTAAGATGTTAACGCACGTTAAGAGCTCATGAAAAGATATTTATTCAAACCACAGAACGTGCAGGACCACTAGGTATTCCACCAGTCCTCTCCGCAACCACCCTAAAGCAACGCAAGAATTTTTAAGCTAGATTCATTAGCACAGAATGTAACGGCGATCAAAAATGATGCTTATCTTCCCCCCTCAACTAAACGCACCAGCAGGCCATAAAAACTTGAAGAGAACAAGTAGCGACAGCGCGCCACCACGCCCTGTCCCCGCCTGCGTCACCTGGGAGCGTCTAATGAGCGAGCGCACCAAGAAAGCATCGGTGACGTTATTGAGGAGGGAGTGCGCAGGGAGATGTCGCCCTAATCGGTAGCGACCGGCCGCCAGTATCACTTTTAAAAAATTATTTGTAAATCATAGACTCCACTCAAAGCTTTAAAATTTGACTCGAATACTCATAAAAATCCCTATGGATTTATTGTATTAGAACATTACCGCAAGTACCGTTCTTGGACTCTAATTATGACCAGGCAGTCGAAATTACCGGGACCTTCCACCGCGGCTTTCGTTATAGCCTGGGTCGGTTTGGAAAGTTGAACCTCACAAAACGTAGCGTGCACTTTAAGAACGATACGCGTCCGCTTGGGCTGTGCAGTTGTTCAACGAGCAAATCGTGACGGTCTTCGAAGCCGAGGCCTCCCCCAAGAAGGACGTGGAGCAGCCGAAGCTGGCAACCAGGTCGAAATCAACTACTGCAGCTCACTCCCTTCGCGCGGGACCTTCGCGAAGTAAGTCCAAGGGCGCCCACGGCAAACCCTCCACGGTGGCGATAAACAAGGAGCGCGACAAGAAAGACCACGCCGCCAAGTCCTCCTCGTCCAAGATTGGGGGACAGCCGAAGGGTTCATGAAGAAGGCTGCATCGCGGATTCTTTGAAATGTTGACGAATGCCACCGACAGGCGGGACTTAAATTGCGTAAAATTTCATAAGCTCGCCGTGTTTTTGTTGATTTCGCTCAGTTGGGGGTTATAATGATATTAACCTCCTTTGCCCTGTAAGCGTGTTATGGACAATCTTGGTCATCAGCATCGCCATGACTTATTTGCCAACGCTCCAGCTGTACCACTTACTAGGCCAAAGTGTGGGAGCGTTGTGATAGCAAAACAGAATTGTGGTATGTGCACAAAACATCGGGGTTTTAGGGGGACTTTTTATATAGAACTGGACGAATTGAATAAAGCACCAAAACGCAAAAAAAAGATACTTTGCTAACAGCCTTCGGTGCCCTACAAATATTCGATTGCGTAGTGTCTGGCGCATAAACTATGTAAAATGCTGCAGTAAAAAAAAAATGAAGCTGTTATCAGAGTGGGGATTCATACGCTGAAGTCGTGGTTAGAGCTCCTTCATGTGCACAGTTTGTGCATTATTTCTTCTGTACTTGTCTTGATTGTTTTATACAAATAACCTGTATTTCCTTTGTTTTGTTGATGTATGTCTTGTGTGAGTTTGGTGCAGTTTTGTACGCAATACAGAAGATAAGGAACCGGCTCAAATTACTCTATAGGAAATGTAAATTATTCCAGCCGTGAGTTACAGCCCAGAGAAAGCAACTCGATAATCACAGATTACAGGCTTTTTTTCTGGTTTCATCGTTCATTTTACAATGCCCGCTTGTGAGCAGTAGTAGTATAAAACTTTATTCCGCAAAATGGGAAGGGGTTCAGTCTTGCGCTGCAGATGGTGTTCCTAGGTACAGGATCCCATTGGTTCTTGCTGCCTCTTCGGCCCGATCAACCAGCGCTAGCTGATCTTGCGGGTCGGAGCTGGACAGAAGCCCCTCCCACTGCTCAACTGGCGGGTTTGTTATTTTGGGCTCTATCGGGCATGCCCGACAGTCCCATGTGTAGCCGTCTCCAGGTAGTTGCTTGTGAGGACATCAGCCGCAACACGAACATTCTCTCAGCGTGAGAGGTGGTATGCTGTGTTGCACTGCATGAACACCTTGCGCAGCCACTCGTAGTTGCTCACTGCTTAAACGGCAGTTTGTGCGTCCTCTATTATGCGTCAGCCATGCTTCGTTGGTGGCTCTGTGAAAAATCATTGCAGGTAAGGCCGATGAAAAGCTAAAAGAATGGTGGGTGTTTAAGCATGGCTTGAACTTAACTATTCGAGCGAAAGTTCTATTTAGCAAAGTATTGCAAGGTTTAGCAGGTTTTTCAAGGTTTTAATTCGGAGGACACTCATTCTTCGCTTAAGAGTACACGCGATAGCGTCTTAAACACCGCATTTTATTCTACAGTTGTACATTTTGTTTCTGTTGTTCTATCATACTTCTTGGCGGACACCTGAACCGCGCCGTAAGGGGAGGGTCAAAGTTCACTGCGACACACCGGGGCGGAATCTGAAGTTGCACCCTGAGTAGTAGAGCTTGCGTTGTAATTGTATTTAGGCGTTTCCTTCGGAGCATCAAATGCGGCTTCTTGTGTGAAACCATACAAGGCTGGTTCAATCTCTCGGCCAAAAGCTGGTGGAGCTCCTGACACCGTCCTTCACTAGACACCCATATGTCCTTAAACTAGGAACGGCCCACATTCTCATTCATAGGGTACACTCGGGCTGCGCACTTGCCGTAGTGGCGATTGCCAAAGGCTGTCGAATTCAAAGCCCAGGCACCATGATATCGCAGCTGAGCCATAAGATCGGCGAGAATACGACGACGAACACGTGGTCGCAGTTATGTGTACAAAATGCAACATGGACGCCCTCACAACGGTGCAGCACATGTTGTGGGGACAGCTCCGGTTACCACATCAGAAAAACACGTCAACCAGGTCACGTCAACACATTAGGCGCTTGGACAACAGCGAGCAACGACGACGCTTGGGATCGGCCCACGCTGCTATCCCTCGGGGAGTCTGCACGTGAGGCAAGCATTGACGCCAAAATATGACATCCCTGTCCCTACTATCCCTCTCTCCTGAATAGGCTTTCGTGCCGGCTTCATATGTTTTTATAGGTCACTCACTCACTCACTCACTCACTCACTCACTGCACAGAGCGAGGGTGTTTCGAATTTGGAACTTGATGAAGACAGCAGTGTTTGCTCAAAGCGAAAGTTCAGTCAAATTTGCACCATCCATTGACTCTGAGGTTTGTCTGGGAGTAGTACAGCTGACACTCTAAAAACGAAACATTATCGATTGTTTTTCCTGAATTGTGTCCCCCTGACGTGGGGCAGCGAGTCAATATTAGCCTCGCTGGCATGGAATTTTGTTATGTCGCGCAAGCATCAAAATGATACATTTGCGCTGATATTCACTTTATACATCCGAGAGCATTTTTCCCGAGCCATTTAGGACAGTGGCTCTGTAGAAAAAGTGGCGCACAAGTAATACTGACTTCAGAACACCACCTCAGATGCAGTATATATATATATATATATATATATATATATATATATATATATATATATATATATATATATATATATATATATATAAAAGGCTGTTCCCTCTACACGTTCAAAAGTCAGAAAGTGCATTATGAACGCGATAAGTTCACTAATGAAATTGTGTGAAGCACCTGACATGCAAAGACCACCTAAAATAAGGAAGTAATTACTCGCTGACGTTCACCCAATTACTCCCTTATTACAAATCTACTCCACCTTGGGGGATTCCCTTAAATATTCGACCAACACCACCTAAAGCGAGGTCGTGCTTAAGAGAGGTTAGGATGGTGATCTTAGCCAACGAACCTCCCATCCCACTGGCACTTTGCTGCCACCTGGAGACCGTCAGCTTTTTCGTACTTCGTATTTTTAAGCAATGCATTACTGTAGCTGACACCACTGGCGACCAAGTATGGGCAACGTTTGCAAACAAGACTTAGCCTGAAAGAAAGGTCTTGTAGAAAGAAAGGCCTGGTCCCGTATTCTGAGTTTGTGTCGCTATCGAAAGTGTCGCTATCTCCCCGACCTCGAGTCATCTGGTTGGAGAACACACCGGAACCGGATGTCATTACCACTTTCGGCTCCGGCGTTACCACCAATCAGATGACTCGAGGTCAGAGATATAGCTACACTTTCAATAACGACGCAGACACGTAATGCGGACACTGGTATCCCTCATAAATTCGTTGATTATGGCAATTAAATCATCAAGGCCTGTTTTAGAAACAAGTAAATTCAGACAATCACCAGGAAATTATCTTTTCTCGTTGTTTACTTCGTGCTTGCGCCGAGTCGAGCTCTACACATGAGCTTGCAAAAGCACACACTACTCCCGCGCTAATTAGCAGAAAGTAAAAATAAAAAAAGAAACGCTGCATTGATTGTTTGAACACTCGATAGATGGCAGGACACGAAAACTGGACAATGGATGTCAATTTCTTGCGTGCAAGAAAAGCACGACGAGAGAGTGGAACACACTAAACACAGTCTTATGGCGAACTCGAGTAGGAGAGCAGGCGCACTCGTGAGCACTTCGAAAGTGCTCTCAGACAAGCGGGCGCCCTCCAATGGGAGAGCAGGAGTAGAATCACTGGCTTCCAATGGTAGAGGATGAGGGCTTTTCCTCCGCTGAGAGCACCCGAATACACTTCCGGCTGCTCTCTTGTTGAAAGCAAGTGTAGAGGAAGTCACATGGCAGAAAACGTAATATCCGCGCCATCTTTTTTTTTTCTCGGCGACACTCAAAATGGCGGCTGCAAAGCGTCGGCGTTCGGCGAGCGGAAAGCATTGCTCAGGTGCTGATGCATGTTTGAGAGTCGCTGATGGCGTTGAAAGGGCTAAAGGAGGCTAATCGCCGCGCTGTGAGAACAAAGGCATACAAAACAAGCGGTTCTACACGGAGCGTTGGCCTCTCCTCGGGTTGCAACTGCCGCCACTGCGGGCAGGCGGAGAATGCTCAGGAGAAGTGCGGTCACATGGTTTTGGCGTGCTGCTGTCGACACGCAGAGTGTTCCCGTGGGAGGACAGTTACACCCCCCCCTCGACAAGCTCCTGCACTGCTCTGTACTGCTCGGCGCCTCTGCTCTCGTCCCCCCAACCGAATGCGCCATTACAAAGGGTTAAACCGGTATAGTGCTACTGTATTAGGTCTCATCAAATTCTTTGATAGTTGAGGCGGTAGCGAGTAAGATGCCCCGTACCGTCGCCACCAAGATCTTGACACAGTGGTGACGTCCGTACTCATCCATTGCGCGTCCAGTCCATTGAAGGTTTGCTTAATTTACACGGAGCAGGTATGACACCATGCAAATACCACATCTTACTAACCACAAATTACTAACCACGCATCTTGTCGTCGCCTAGCAGCTGTTCACCGGTGCTTCACCTAAGTCGAGCTCGAGCTCAGCCACGGAGGCAACGTTTTGCTGGAGGAAAAATACAAAAGGCTGTGTTGCGCTATGCGATGTCAGTGCAAGTTAAACATCCCTACGAGGTTGAAAGTACTCTGAATCCGCGCACTGCGGCACATCTTTCTCCCTTCTTTCAATGCCGCGCTTCAATATAGCTCATTCGATCAAGTCGCGTTTGTGGCGTCTAAAGAGAAGTGAGAAGGTTTCATCGGTTTCGTTCTGAGCAAGTATGGATGTCGTCATCAAGCCGTAAACATTTTTATTCAACTATACAAGCAGCTGAAAACAGTATTCGTCGGCGTACGTTATTACTATTTGTTCATTCAAGTAGTACGTCTACGCTTCTAACAAATTTAGTACGCTAGAGACCTCTGCATCTGTAAAATGACCCAACATGCCGCTGGTTGGGCGCTGTTTTTGTATGCCTACGTCCTGTAAGCTGGCCCAGTAGCGCGTGTATGTGGCACGCTATGACGGCTCCGATGAGGCAGGTAACGGTGGCTTATCCGTTCCGTGTGTCTTGCTTGCCGTGCGATGACCTGGGAAATAAAAGTAATGCACAAACGTGAGGCTGCCATAGCCGACACATTCAGAAAACAATGCATTTCAGACGTAGACCTTTCTCCAAAGTATGCAGCTGGCAGCCGAGATTTTGCTGTGGCATATCATTGCTAAGTGGAGCGCAGTAGGTTTAATCGCCCCAACTACAGTTGTGATCATTAGGACGCAAGACAAGTAAAAATATTATAGACTTAGTTTAGCGCTACCGCTTACCGCGGCCGTGTACCGTCAACACAGCACGCGCTGATTGAAGCCTGCATGCGGCGTCCGCCGAAATTTGACAGGAACGTGGCGCCATCTATCGCCCTCGGGGTTATCTGCGCATGCGTACTGACGCTCGCGCGGTAGCGGTAGGCGGTAGCGGTAAGCGGTAGCGCTGAACTAAAAGTCTCTATTGGTTTGGCGGCCTGTGTAATCAGTGAAAAAGCATTACTAGCCCTATTATGCAAAAATAAGTTTGGCTTCGCCGTTGGTATTGTCAACACACGTTTCTACGCAAACATTTGGTAGAGGTATTTAAGATTGCTTAGGTGTAAGGATGCGAAAACTTTACTGCGCCGCAACCCACTTTTGTCTTCCTTGATGCGCCTTGCTGAAGTCTTTGCCGAGCCACAATCGATCGGAGACACTACACGAACAGCCAAAGGGGGCTTTCGGTGCGTGTGGCCGCCTTTTAAGGCGTATTAGCTCCTATGCTTGCCTCTGCTAGTTATTACCGTCTCTGTTGTGCTGCCTCTGCCTCTCGTCGTCGCCATTCTCCGTCCTCCCCCAAATTAGCGGTGTTTCGCCTCGGCCTCTCGTTGCCGCATCTTTGCGTATTGCTGGAGCTTTTTGTCACATCACCTCGGCCTCTCGTAGGCAAAGTTATTCGTGGGCGTGTCGTCGGGCAGTTGAAGACTCGCATAGCGAGCACGGCGCTTCGACAGTACAGCTGAGACCATTTCTCCCACACCAAGAGAAGCTCTTTGTGCGAGGCGCGTTTCATATTAAGGCGATAGCCTTTTATGCCTCATACTCATATGACTCGCGAATCGTGTCCGTCCGTCCTACCGTAACGCTCTCGTTACGAGGGAGGCAGTAGCTGGCAGCTGACATGGCCGAGCACTAACTGGACGAAGGGCTTCCTGATATTACCTTTGGCGGGAGCTGCTAACTCAGGCCTCTCTTTTCATATGGGAGGGTGATATCAGAATTTAGCCTGATGATGAGGCGACACCGATGATCGCACCCCGCACCTTCCGTGCAAATGAGGGAAATGCGAAACATTGGAACACACAAAGAGAAACAGATTGCATGCATCTGGAAGGAGATGTCACAATACAAACCAATACATTATTCTCAATTTTCGAAAGCACTGATGGATTTTAGTAAAAAGGAATCAGGACAATCAGTCCTTCATCTACGAGAAATTTTAATGTGATTTCGGGTTTTGTGATGTCGCTGATTGAACGAGAGAGTGGTGATGTCACAAAGTCACGTGATCGGTTAAAAACTATGGTGTAGTGCGCAGCCGTGAAAGGACGAGACAAGCAGGCTGCAACATGCTCTCGACGCATGCCGCTTCTTGTCTTTAGACGTGCGTCTGGCCTCCAGTTGACATGCATCCATACCTACTATAAATGTATCTACAGCAGCTGGGAGTGCAGACTCTCCCTCCTCCCAAGTGCTTCTACAGTACCCCACCCAAGCGACTATAGCAAGGCCAAGAAAGCATGTCAAAGGAGCCCGAACTTGAATGGTCCTGGAAAATATATACTCAGCACATGATTACGTGTGTACAAATAAAGAAACGATGACATATGAAAGCGATTTTATTGTGCATGCGATGAAAGAACTAATACAGACACAGAAACATGTAGCTTCTAATGATGTCGTATCCCAATCTTAAGGAGACATAAGCGTTTGAATTATTTTTACAATGAATACTGTGACTCTTTACAAAGCTCAAGAACTCTTGAAAGCAGTGCTTACGTGCTTAATTATTGACGGATGACAAGGAAAACGAGGATTGCGCACACACGACGAGAACAAAGAAGATTAATCATGTGCCCGTTGTACAGTTTACATGCAATTTTCTGTCCTGCTTGTATAGTTTAGGAATTAAGCGTGCAAACAAGATCGCTCTCCTCAATCGCGCTCTCCAAGAAACGCCCGAGCGTTTGCCCCCACCTTGCGCTCACGCGCATTTCCTAACGGAGCGTGCCTCAGACTTGCGGAAGCCTAAACAGTACTACTGTTCTTCAAGAGTTTACACGCGGTGATGAGTGGGTGCACAATTAACCTTTGCACAGTAATCAGTGCATTAAATTGATGCTTACTTCTCCGATGTCTTGGACTTTCCTGTCGCTTCTTTGCCTTTGGCTGAATGCCCAGGTGGCTGTTTGTGGTCGGCGCCTTCAGCGGCGGCATGCTGTCCTGTCTTGTGGGCTCCTGGCTGCGTCCTGCAAAACCGAAGCGGTGGCGCATACGTGTCACCGCTGCCTGGTAATGAAAAAAGTAATAAGTTGAAGATAACACCTAAGGTCCCACTCACTTATTAGTCTCTCAGTTTGTATCATTACCTCGCAAATATCATTTAGCAGAAAGTCGTAACCTGTCATATAATGTCAAAGGCCACAAGACAGATATAAAGCGCCGCTTAGCCAGCTTATCTTATAGCTTAGAGATAGCATGTCTGACAAAGTTCGATCTCTCACCCCACCATTTGAATTCAGAAGCTAGAGTTGGCAGTTTCTGCGAAACCCGATCCTGCCACGTATTGCGTGGCGTCAAGTGACATCGCACAGCCTTACGACCAATCAATGCGGAGCCATTTCAGCTGCCAACTACCACAGTCCAAAATTATGCCTGTGATTATTCCCTTACAACGCCGACAATACCGATAACGGATTTTCTGAGAACGTGAGCTTTAACGCTATCGTGTTGAAAATACCCGCCATATTGTGACGCCTATGCACCTTGTATGGTTTAAAACCCCGTGTCCTATCGCCGCCGTATGTGCACTGATAATCCTTAAAGAATGTGAATATGCAAATTGTGTTTCTGCTCCGAGCTCTCTTCGTTTCGTGGTTTTTCAAAGTTTCGTTATGGTTGTTGCTGCCGCCGGCTCCGGCTTCACAACCGGAGTCGCCACTAGGCATGTTGTGCTGATTACTTACTTACGCGAGCACGTTCGACACTGCATCACGAGGACGAGGAAGAGGAAGAAAGCGTTATTTACAGAATGTTCTATGAACATATTTCAACGAACAAATCTCAGTTTTCGGAAGGCATTGGTCTAGGCTACCTTCGTGGTCATGTCAACACGTCACTTGAGTACTTGAGACAGTCGACGTTAGATTCTGACAAGGCGACCTTCCACTAGGCTAGATTGGGGACAGGAGTGATACTAGGATTATGTGTTTGCAAGCCCATACCGCACGATACGATGCTGCTGGGTCCTGCTCGCACTGAAGGCATTCAGTAGTGAAGTCTGTTGAAGTGAAGTCTACTGAAGTGAAGTCATTAAGTCGTGAAGTCTACTGAAGTCGTGAAGTCTACGTGAAGTGAAGTCTACTGAAGTGAAGTAGTGAAGTCTACTGAAGGCATTCAGTAGTGAAGTCTGAAAGCAGAAGTAGGTGGGTGATGAGCATTTTGTAGTCTGCATAGCATGGTTTCTTCGCGTTTGGTGAAGTGCTTGCGGAAATGAGGACATAATGGCACTCTGCGCGGCACTTGAGTGCAAGTTCGCGGCAAGTGAGTTGAATTAGTTCTTGTTCAGTGAAGGTAAAGGGTTAGGCTTCGTCTGCATCGATGGGCTTGGTTGGTGGGATGCTAAGTGGGGGAACAAAATCACAAGCGTGTCGGTTGGCAGATCCGTTGCAGATTACAGACTGGTGCCTCAAGGTCCAGGTGATTTAGACATGTGTCATTTCATATTTCAACCTGAGGAGTAGAAGAGGGCTATGGAAGTAGATGAGGTTTTGGAGGGAAAAACGCAGACTCAAACCAGAGCCTTGCAGATAGTTTCAGCAGGCTTTCGATGCTGATCGCAATGGATGTGGCCATTTATTCCTCTGCCCTTCGACTGGTGGTGTATTACTGGCGCAGATGAGCAGTTTACCGGATACCTTGGTAACTGTGATCGGAAAGTCGCCCAGCGGTCCTGCCGTATCAACGTAGATGGTATCCGAGTGTTTGTCTCATATATTGTAGAGGCGTTTGGCTCCTACAACTGGCTCGTAAACATTGTCCTCTGAATAAAGTGCTAAGAGAGAGGGCGAACGTGGTTTTGGCATACGCCAATGTGTTGAATAGTAATAGCAATATTAATCCGTGCGTAAATAGTGATAATATGACTGGATTTGTTGCTAAAGTCGAAGGAAGGCAGCAGGACATATACCCAATACTTCAATGCAGATCATGCACCTTGACCATGCGATTCGACCTTAAGATTAATTGAAAATTGTAGTACTAGCCATCCTCACTGAAAATACCAATAAGAGAGCTATGCAGAAAATCATCAGAATCACCAAGTAGCGCTCTGATCGCCTGCCAAACTCTGTTAGTCTCTCAGATCGCGTATAAGCTCCGTTACCTACACATTTGACCAAGACGCGCGCAACATGCAAGAATTTACGCGGTATCCCAATAATCTGATGACCTCAGCCTGTACCAGGGAAATGACTTATATAAGTTGACGCTTCGTCGACTTGGCGTACACGCAAGACACGTGCGCACGCCTTCGCGTTTACGATAATCCCCATATTGTACACATAGTGACTCGAGTGGTTCTTCTCCGGGCACTTTTTGAACAGCGCCTCGTGAATAATATTTTACTGTTCCCAACGGACCGAAAGTTTGGAAAAGTTTAGAAGCTAGAAGTTAGCTCAAGGTTCAAGGGCTTGGTGGAGTGACGCTTACTTGGCGGAAGCGGCAGACTTTTTGTGTCGCTCTTTGTCTGACGGTGATACTTGTTGGGGTGGTCCTTGCGCAGCTCCATTAGTGGCGGCGCTCGGACCAGCCTCGGCAGTACTTGTCTCAGGTTTTGATGCCACTCTGCAGTGCAAATACATAACCGACACTTCTAGAAGCGCGTGCGACAGCAGATAATCTATTTGTCACAGGAAGGCGTCGACGTCTGCCTCGATCTTTCTGAACAGGTTGACCACCGCTATCATCCGTTTTGGGCTAACATTTTTTATACACATTTTGTTGCAATAGAAAGCAAGTTTGGTGTGGACAACACTGATGACACAACAGAGCTGTCTGCCTGCATGACTGCGACTGCGCTGTTTCGATCCGGAGATGTAAGAAGTGGCAGAAGAAAGAGGTATTGAAAGCTGCTTGCCCAAGAGCCTACACTGACTCAATGATTAACAGATGTCCCAATACATATATATTTCATCTCTCACTCACACATCAGCACAATTGTACAAAGGATCTTAAATTTCGTGTCCTAAGCCACTTCCTATTTTATTGAGCAGTGCGACTTGCAAACACGTTATATTCGAAGGAAATTTTATGGTGCTTTCATATTCAAGAGCTTATCACTAGGCGGCATATCTATCACAGCTAGGCCACGACATGCCTTTATCTACTACCTACGTTTCACATTATCTGCATACGAATATAAAATAATGGAGGTGTCCGGTGTTTTATATTGCACTTCCCTATTGAAAAAATTGTATGAGGCTATAACCTCACATTTTCTCACACAATCTCACTCAGTTCATATAAAAAATCACGTACAAGTCGCATATAACTGCATACGGTCTCATAGTTTCTTGCACATTATCATAAATTATGTACGAAATTTTATGGTAATGATATGCACCGTATGAGAGTCTATGCGATTACATGAGATTTTATGATGTTATTGCCCCGTAGAACTTGGTTTTTCAGTAGGGTTACATTTCAGACCATGGCCTAGACATATCGCCATCATAAAAAATTCGGCAGAAAGGCTTAAGGCTACTTGCTGTGAGATTGCGAACGTATTACGATACATAGTAAAATACTGAGATATTCTACATTAAAAATGACTATGATTCATAAATATAATTGTGAGTAGTGACTAAGCATAATATTTGCACAAGATCTACACTTTAGATCACGGTACTTTGTAAAGTGCAAAGTCATGCTACGACCAAAAAAAAGTTGGCTGAAGGCTTAGCTCGGTTAAGCCTGGAAGATTGCGAAAGCACAGAGCCGCCGCTTGGCTGCAGCAGATCGTTCCAGCCTCTCATCATCCGACATACCGTAAGGCTGCGCCCCGACTACTGCGAGGAGTCGAGCCACAACCGCTTTATCCTCCTAGCGTGACGTCACAAACAGCGAGCGCCCTCTCTCGGCTGCGACACAGCGCCGTGTATGGACTCGCCGCCACCATCCGATGACGCGAGCTGGGGCCCCGTTTCTCGGTCTGGCGTGACGTCACACAGTCACGTGAAAACGGCGTGACGTCACCGCTGCGGCTCCTGTAAGGACTCACCGCCACCATCCGATGGCGCGAGCTGGGGCCTCGTCTCTCGGTCTGGCGTGATGTCACACGGTCACGTGAAAGGTCATGTATGGAGGCGCCACGACAAGCCAAAGGCTCGAAGTGCTAGCAGTATTGATTTCGCAATAAAATCTACGCCAGGCCACGCCACCTGCCCGCTATCTTCTGTAAGACGTGTGCTCGCTATTTTCTGACATGAACACCTCCACCGCCACCGGGTTTTGTACTAATGAGACATTTAATGCCTTCACAATGACAATGGCTGTTTTCAAGATTAAGAATCATTTTCTAGTGCACAGTTTTCGTCGTGCACAGTAAACCGGCGTTTTAGGTATATTGCCGTTGAAGAATTGTACCGAAAATCCGTGAGCAACTGGGAAAAGCGACACAGCACACTCCATTTTTATTTGCTACTCCGTGTCTGAAACCAATCAAGTAAATCTTATACCATAGCTCACAAGACGCATATGGTCGAGCAGATATTGCCATTTAATAGTTCACATTGCTCTCATTTTGAATAATCGACTGGCTTTGAACACCCTTTTGTCCAAAGTAGGTGCCGTTGCAGAGTCTATCACCAGGACACACACGGTGAACCAAACTCCAGTAATCCCCACTACCGCTGAGCTCTCGAAATTCAAAACCGCCATAGAATCTCACTATTACATGCCTCGACATCAAACCGGACAGGTACGTGGCACACGTCTGCTCAAGTCTACACGCGCGACTGCATGCCTCAAGCACATCTCAAGCAGCCACAGCGCTACTGTTGCCAGGATAGAGCCAACTGTAATGCCTGTACGTCTCAGACGCAACTGACTTCCGATATTGTCCCTTGTCCTTCGGCTGCTCGACATTTGCAGGCGACCTCTCGCCGCCGCTGCTGCTCGTCGGGGCCTCCGCATCGTGAGCCTTGGCCAACCTGTGAGATAAAAAGCGCAAATAAAGAATACGTGGTTAAGAGGTAAAACAGTCACATACATGCCCATCGCAGTGATAAAACAGAGTGCAGACTGTCAAGTGTTTTACCTCACATATCTCTGCTCCAGTATTTCTTCATAAATAGTCGTGCAGTTCACTTAGTAGGGCAACGAAAATTCTCGTTAGAAGGCAAATATTTCAAATGTTGGAGGCACTTAGATCTCTCTTAAGTGCAGTAAGGCGAAAGCCTTTCTTGCGTCTCTTTGCAATCATTTCCCGCTTTTTCACTCATTGCTTCATTTTCTCTTTTCTTTTTACTCCTCTTTCTCTTTTTTCCACGTTCATTTTTGCACAATTCTGATATAATTTGCACAATATCGACGTTCGTGGCTGTTTGGCATCTGAACACTATATAGACGTCATTGACTATTTTGACGTGTAATTGACTTCTTTGGCTTCTCTATACTTAAAAAAAAAGCATTCTTTTAGTCATCGATTAATTTCTCGATAATGACGCTGTGGCACCCTCTGCGGATGCAGAAATGTCCACACTCCTGAGCCTGTAAAGGTTTCAACCCAAATGCTCGTTACAAGACAAATGTACGACCATATTCCGCAAGATGGCAGCACGCAGTGCTCTTAGTGGGCCATAATAATTAAACGCCCATAAACGCACCTGATTCCTTGAGAGCGGGAGAAACGAGAAATGTCTTTGTAAATTAAACCACAGTCGAACTTTGCACTTAAGTTGCCTACAGGCCGAGCCTACAAGAGAACGTGCAGAGGTGAAATAGAATTACAATCTTCTGGTAGCATTGTAGTGTTACAAGGCGAACCTTGAACAAAAATTATTGGCCGGCCAAGCCTGAAACCGGTGTTACGCTTTCCCATCTCTTGTTGCTTTCGTCACGACTGCCAGTCACAGTAAAATGAAATTAAAACTTCACGAAGCGCTACGAATTGCTGCCTCGTCGCACTGTTATGCGGTAGAAGAAATGATTACTGATAAATGGCTAACGAAACAGACCTTGGTGGCTTCTCGCCGATCTTCGCTGGCGCGTGCGAAGCTCGCCGTGGAGGTACAGGGCTCTGGGCAGACAAGATTCCCTTGGCCAGGATAGCTGTTGTAGACATGCCCTGTAGCTTGTATGCGTTCGCGGTATTTGCGTCCGACGGTTCAGCCGCGTAGACGGCGACGTTCTTCTCGTTCATCAGCTGCGAACCACCCGTAAGATGTGCCAGAAAAAAATTAGCTGTGGTTTAGTTCATGGTTAAACCTGAAGTTACGCAAAGCAATCTGCATGGCTACGCTTAGGTTCGGCTTCGAAGTAAAGACATGTCCTTTGGGCATAGTAGTTTACTTTATGGTTTCAGCTTTATTTATGCCATAGGAGAATCACTTCACGTATGAGCACCCCTTGCCTCTCGTCTTTGGTCATTCTCATTCGGGTGTAGAAAACTTCTGGCGCTATGACATCGTCTCTACGTCTAACTCCGGGGAACACCACCGTCACTGCGTTCAACCGAACCTTCTGTCCTAACAACTCGCTGTTGTCGTTCGCCTCTACCAACTACCGAGCCATCTGTCTTCTTCTTCTTCTTCTTCTTCTTTTTCTTCTTCTTGTTCTTCGCCTTCTTCTTATCCTTTTACTTCTTTTTCTTCTTCGTCGTCTTCCACGGTGCCATGGTGCCACGGTAACACGGTGCCAAGCCAACGGCTTGAAAACCAACCACAGTGTAGCTTTCGCTATAAAATCAGGAAGGACACTTTTCCATTGCGCGGGGTAAAGAAGCGACAGCCAGTAGAGAGTTTAGAGAGAAGACAACGGACAAATAGTGCCACACCCTGTTTCCTTGACTGCATCCACGCTCAAAAAGCGTCTGAACACGTGATCACAGTTAACGCATTGTCGAGCGAGAACATTCATTCTCCTGAACAATTATTATGGCACAGGCCCAGAACGACACAACACGATCGACCGACCGACCGACCAAACGAACGAAAGAGCTCTATTCATCTTCAAAGCGAAAGAAGGCAAAGACCAAAGACACTAGGCTCCGACAAAGGTCCTAGCCTCATACCATAAAAGTCGCCACAATTGGGATATCAGTAGAAATGCATACATATTAAAGGCGCTTTTATGTTCGAGAAGAATACAATACCGCAGTGAAAAAAAAAATTGATTAGAACATTGGTTAAGTAGGATGGGCAATACATAAAACATTTTCGCAAAAGTTAAAATGCACTTTTTGTCTGGAAATACACACAGACACTGCTGCAAAATAAACCAAATATCAGTGATTAGTGAAAGCAAATGATATCATCTACTAATCGAACTAACTCGACCTTGAAAGAACTCAGTTCACCGACCTTTCTTAATAATTCTGTCAATTGATGCATAAATGTTATTTCCCATCATAATTGTTCTTGTTTTTGGTAAATGTCCGATACTCCACAGTAGAAGGTGATGGGATGTTTCATGATTGTCTCATCTAGCGAATACCTTTTTTTTGTTTTTTAGCGATAAACCCAAACTTCATAGGTCATATTTGCATGAAGGAATGAGTAGCACTGGAATAATAAAGATGGTTAAATGTTTAAATAACAGTCATGGTAATTGCAATATAAACGGGTTCGTTTTTGTAAAAGAATAAACTTGATGTAGTCTGAAGTTTCCGATACCAACACCCCGCGTCAGAGTTCGAAGTGAAACAAAACATAACATTTTTGAGCCAATGCGGAATCAGGTGGATTATCTTCTTATAATGACATCAACAAATTTAGATAGGTCAATGCATGACCGCCTTATATGTAAACACTAGGCAAATTTTCCTCAAACCATATGTCTAAGAAGTTTTGTTCCTTGACGCCGTAAACTGCCGTACCATTGAAGTTAATGTTAACATCCCAATGTATATAATTTTTGTTAGTCTTAAATAAAATGTGCGTAGTTTTGGCAATCTCTAATTATAGACTTTTTTTCAGCCATTCAGATTGGCGATTTAGATATGCACTTACACTGGGAGAGTCACTTCATGCTAAAAACGATATGTCACCGTTCAATTCTGGTTAAACCGGTAAGTATGTGAAAAAGCATACAAGCCCAAGTTCAAATTTAAGGTCAAATGTCAAAGGTCATTTAAACCATGGTGGACGATGTCCACTCATGTGACCCTGAGTGGGCACGGAGAATGCTATACAATACACAACTTAGTTACGGGTATGCTACTGATGGTGCTAAATTTCGCCAAAGGATACCCTGAAAGTAAGATGCACAATATTCGTGATTGAGTTTGACCGCGTGAAGTAGTCAATCCTTACTAAAACCTTTTTTGGTTGCATCGGCAAACATCGCCAAATATGGTTACTCGGGTATTCGAGAAATACCGTGTTCGCCAGCGCCCCCTTCCTAGGCAACCTGCAATGGAGTTTGTTGAGACATGTTGTGACACCTGGCGGCCGACGGGAGCTAATACTGAGGCGGCGCAGAAGCTGACGCCGTGTATGTTGCGGCCGCTGTGTTCCTTCTGCGTTCGCGTTTTGTTATCCCAGTGAGTATGATTTACTTATTTAGTGACTTCAGGGGTCTCGTGCGAGACTTCGACTGCTACGGATGTGAAAAAGAATAAAAATAAGCGCAGGGGCGAAGGAAACAATCGCGAAGGAAACCCAAGCGTACCGCTTGCTGGGAGAACCTGGAGAGAATGATGAGAGAAGGGGATTGTGGCTGTGAGAGAGTAATGTAACTAAAATTCGTTTTGTTATGGGGCCAACGCCGTACAGACGCCAAGCAGCTAAAGTAAGACGATTGTCCGTTGAGCGAAAGAAACGCTATAAACTTCTGACTCGTGAGTCGCACGCTGGTTGGGGCACTCTCCTCAGTACGCGCTCCGCGCTGTAAAATCTGTCGTGTACTAGTATATGCTGTGCAGGATCGAGTGGCATTGTCATTTTAAAGGACGTAACGTCCAGAAAAGCAACAATGTCGCGCAGCCGCAGCATCGAATTCCAGCCGCGTTTCATCGGAGGCGGAATTTAAAAACAAAAATGCTCGTGAATCTGTGAACCGGATTTCTAATGCGGTGTCTATTAGGAAACTCAAAGCCAAAATATGTTCAAAGCTTCCAATTACAGATTTGGATAAGCATATTTATCTGTAAAAAAGTTTTTAATGTGCTGAAAACGTCGAAGTGGCGGAGTGTGGAGGCCCGTGATACTGTGTACGCGGAGCATGGAACTTCATTCTATCGTTCCGCGCCAAGAATTTCTTGCACCGACTGCTCAAGCTGCTGAAGAGTTTCTTGTCCCAGACGATAGACTGTTCTATCGATCATTAGTAGCAACAGTAAAAACTCCTAACTCTAACGACCTCATTTACGGAAGCTTTGCCGTTGAGTACCAGCATTTCCCGCCGGCTTTCCCCAAGCTTGTGGTACGGAGGTATAAAATGCATGCCACTTAGTTGTTGTTAAGAACTTTATTTTTCCACTGAAGTAAGAGGCCCCCTACTCCCCGCTCCCGACACGCAGGCTTCCGTGACCAAATGCCAGTTTTCGTTGATGACGCACGCTACAACCGCACAGTGCTTGCAATCGCCACGACATCCGTAGCGAGTACAGCACCATGCCTCTTGTAACCTCCGCGGCACTGTCTAAAGGTGCACCACGAACAAACGTGTTCGTCATGGTATTAAACTGTAAAACGCAACCACGAGAAAATTATGCTGCTGTAATCAAACAGCAAGAACAAAAAAAGAAGAAACTGCGATCAATCTCTTCTCAGGTTCTCTGCACTTTCAAGGTTTTAATTCATTTAATAATTTCTTAATTCATCATCACATATCCGACTGATGCCTTAAGGCAATGAATTTTATTACGAAAACAAAAAAAAAATCTCTGTCCACACACGCGAAATTCAAAGTTGTGCGCGCGGGTGTTACACTTCGCGGTGACGTCGACACAATTCACGTTCTAAACATGACCATTCTCGAACAGGCGGTGTCCTTTTGCCAGTAGTTGTTTTCGGAAGTAGCTCTGAAGGCATTCGACTGCCTTAAAACCGCAGAAAATGAGAGCCGAGATGCTTCCCGCCGTACAACGGCGAACGCAACCTGACCGCGCCGGCCGCCTCAGAGTAGTCCGCGCCGCCGTTGGCGGCGCTGAACGCTGCATTCCACTAAAACATTCTACTAGCGCCACCTGACCACTGCAGGTTGCCTATAGCGGCGCATCCTGTGATACCGTGAGTGTGGAACGTTATATCTATAACCAACCCGATAAATCACATTCGATATCCCGTTAGAAACTGTGGGAAGGGCGCAGTCGTCACCACCGAGAACATGACAAGGCCAGCGCACCCCAGTAGCCTAGCTACATCACAATTAAGGGATGAGCTGAAAGGGTCAATGAATAAAGCCGTGTACGTGGGTATCAGTCGAGTCACGGAGTGCCATCACTTGAAATAGCTGTGTGGGCAGTTTCATTTGCTGACCATTCACCACCAATCCCGCTATCATCGCGTAGGCTGATGGGGTTCGCTTGACTTGTCAAGTTCTGGGTGGTGACGATTGAGTCGGGTTGGTTATTTCATATTGATAGAAACGACTGCATGTCCAACACACGGGACGAAAGAGAAGACAGCTGACACTATGGCTGGTGGAACTGTACTAAAGACAAAACGGGAGACAAGACGTCATACACTTGCGATTTGGCTTACAGTTCTGTGCCTGTCATTGCAAGTGAAGACAGACACTTTCAGTGCCATGATAAGATACAAATGTCTGCTTTAACCCCTCCCATCCGATCTGCTAGCTCTATTCGGTCGTTTTGGCAAGGTCAAGCTGTGTTCAGCGGCCGATTCCTCACTCACTGCACGCAGTTGATTGTGCCAAATCAGGGAGCGTCGAATTGTGATATCATTTAGGTTTCACAATATGGGTAGCTTATGCCGTAGAATGTTCTACATGTTAAAGGATCCTTAAACATCCCCCAGACATTCACCTCGCACAGTATACTCAGTTTTTAACTTCGTCTCGTATACGAGGCTTGCAACAGGGTGGCGTGGATGAACATACACCTGGGCAAAAACCTTGCTTTGCAGAGACGGCTTCCGCACTTACTAGACCCTTGGCCAGCACACTGATAGAAGACACGGGCTAATCGTGTTGTGTGGCGCGCGTCTAGACTGACCCACGCAACACTCAGTGACAGCTTTGGGTGATGACATGACTACACAGCGTGGTCATGCACTACTTCTCAGGAAGTTCTTACCCCGAAGAGCTTCTTCCATGCGGCGACAGCTGCCGGAGTCATGAGCTGTTCGTAATTGGCGCTCAGCACTTCGATGATCACGCGTCCAAACTCGACAAAGTGCTCGGGCACCACGCCATTGCCCAGCTGGACGTGGAACCTAGCGTTCTTTTCCACGACGCCAACCAACACCTGGGGTGAGTCCAGAGCGTTGACCATAGAAGTGATGTGCTCGCCCACGATGGATGCGTGCGCCCTGCATGCAATTCAATTCAATTTATTTTACTTTATTTACATCATGGATGTAACCAAAAACCTGAAGCAGCACGGTTGATCAAAGGGCCAGTTAAATGCTTGCGCTAAAGACGACACCAAAAACAAGAGACAAGGAAGTAAGCAACCAAATAAAGAAACCGGCAACAACAGCTCTGTGCGGAATAAAAGCTTAAAGGGTCAGGAAAGAAAGCAACATGTACGTAATTGAAAGCATGTGCAAAATTGAAACCAACAAGTTTTCACCTTTGCTTCCATGAACCCATTAATGTGCGTGGGAGGCAGATATACCTCACGAACGGTAGGCGGGTCGAACGTGTGATAAGTCGATGCAGTAAATGGTCTAAATTTAAACCATCAATTTACAAACTTCGTCGAAAGGAGAGAGGCTGAAGGTGTTTGACTGCGACCCATGTAATCTTGTAGCGATTGCGAAACTCTTAACGTTCTGATAAGAGGTTGGTTGGTTTAACGTCACAAAACGCCTCAGGCTATGAGACCCCGTAGTGGAGGGCTCCGGAAATGTCGACCACCTGGGGTTCTTTAACGTGCACTGAAATCGCACAGCACGCGGGTGCCTTGCTATTCACCTCCATCGAAAAGCGGCCGTCGGGCTGGGATTCGAACCCACGTCCTTGGGCACAGTAGTCGAGCGCCGTAACAACCGCACTATCGCGGCGGGTTTGATGAGAGGGAACTATAATTCCTCTCGGCGTGAGGAAATTCTGGAGACTGGTGATCAATATATAGCCATGCAAAGCACAGCCCAGTAGCGAACTCCTTGCCCTGGATACAGTCTTACAAAATACGAAAGAAAAACTTTGCGGTCAAAGTCGCGAAGTTCTGGTCATTTCTGTCCTGAATTTGGGAACGACTCTCGAAAAGGCCAACCAGTTTAAAAACAGAAAAGTTCTTGTCACGCATAAGTGAAGAGCAATCAATAAACGAATGCTCAAACTTTGTGTGTGTCATCTTAATATTACTCGCGACTGTACATCAATACTGCGCTCCTAGCAACGCCAGTTTCGCCATGCGAGAAAGGCTACCTGAACTTCGGGTCCCCTTTCAGGGTGCTGAGTTGCTTGTCCCGGAAATTGCTGAAGAGCTGCTGGTACTCGGGGTGCTTGACAAAGAGCGAAGTGAACAGGATCACCCCGTAGTCTTCGTGTTGCACCGTGAAAGTGTACCAGACGTTCCGGATGTAACGTTTTTCCTTGTCGGTGAGCCCCGTGGTCGCGTCGGCGGCGTCCTTGCCAAAGGCGCTCCCCATGATTTCGTCTGACAATTTTAAAAATACTTTTTAAAACTGCCTGACCATAAATATCCACGTCTCTGCAGTTTCGCAACGTCAGTGGTTAGAGGTGTGTGTGCGGAGATCGTGTTATTTGCGCTAAATGACGTCATAATCACGAAACCATGTACTGACGGATGGCGAGTATAAGTCATTACAAAATGACATCATTTGAAGCTTACAATGTGATCACCGCACAGCAAGGCTTCCGCGATGAATGATATGGTCATTCATGTGACTGCAATAAGCCTCACGACAATTTAGCGCCTCTTCATCAAAAAGCGAGCACGATAGTTCACCACTTAAAGATCCGAAGTACTAGTGGGGTAAACCTCACCGTGCTGTTCAGCCGATAAAATAATTTGGAGTCATATATAATTAGGAAACGTTCGAACTGCAATCAGTGATTAGCTAGGGTTCCGCGTTCGCGTGAAGTCCTCACTTCGGTTAGGGAATAAACTGTATAATGGCGACAAATCAAGAACATACAAAAATTCAGTGCCACGGAGCCTTACCCGAGAAGCGCAAGATTCTTCTTTGTCTTCTTCCTAAGCAGCTGCTATTACGATGATGATATGTCTAACGTTTCGGAATACAGAAATGCTTCGCAGGAACAACTTACGATTTTAGACCACAAATCAGGGCCTTCTTCGGATGGACATCTGATTTTTAGTGACGAAATAAAGCAACTATTTCATCTCGCAAGAAATCACGTTCAGCTTACGTTAATTACACTAACCCCTAGCAATTGTCTGAAGTGGATAATGTGCCCTTCACCGCCTGCCATCATCGCTGCATCCGTGCTATGACAGCCCCATATTTCCCGCCAAAACAGCAATAAAGATACGTACCGCAAACGGAGCACTGTGATCACTAAACTACGATAGCGGCGACGCAAACGCAGGTATCAATAAATTTCCAACGCTTCAAACTGAGACTCGAGCAATTTGAAGTCTGCAAACGATGTATCGTATGCTGCCTATTAACGCCGAGCCTAATCATTAAATAATTGGGTTGAACGCTGTGAAAGACTGTTTTAGCACTGACTGCCAATTAAGCTTGTTCTTTGACAGCCATGACTCCCTAGCCCAGAAAATTTTATAAACTCACCTACCTTACCACTCTCCCTTCCTTCTCAACTGCGTATTCGTTTTGAAGTGAAAGCTTACCTTCTCTAATATATTGTCGGTTGTCATTTCCCAGCGTTGCATGTATAAAGAGCCCCACTTTCTTCCTTTAGATTTCAGTGAAGACAGCACTTTCATGATAAATTATGCTGTCAATACCGAGCTGTGTCAATAGGCTCCCAAAGCATCGCTGGGCGGCGCTGCGGCTCCTGAAGGGCAGCGCCATCTGTGGCAGAAAAACACACACTGGGACGCCGCCGGCTCGGCTCGCTGCCTTCGCGACGTGCGCCGCGCGCTTTCTCTCGAACGAGCACGCGCCCTGACGCGCCCCCGCAGGCGCATCGCAACGTGCCGCCTGCATTCCGTCTTGATTATTGGACAACCTGCCGCGTATTTCCATGGAGGAAACGTAATTATAGGCGAGAAAATTTTTATTCACGTCAGCACTGTAGAGAGTAAATTGTGAATGCGTTTCCCACGTTAGCGAAAACGTAGGAAGTTTATCTCGAGGTAAGTCAGCTATGCAACTATATTGTCGTATGTAATATGTTTAAAAACTGCGGAAATATTATCAGTACTCTGAGATAAAGTTGCTCGCTTGTTGATTATTGTTTTGGCCTGTAGCATGAGATCTATATACGGTTTTGTTTTTATTATTACGATGTTACTAAAGCAAATCTTGCAGTAGAAGAATAAGCTATAGTCCGAAGGAGATGTTTCTTCAAAGGCACGAACGCTAGCAGTCTCAAAAGCACATGCGTGCTCCGCGCGCTGCACGCGACATAACCGGCTCGCTGGCTCGGAAGGGAGGTGAAATCCAAGCTCGTACTACAGTCGTGCTTTATTTCGGTTCTTACTGAATGGTTGTGCTTTATTTATATTTGGTTTGCATTTACGAAACCTGTGACGCGAATAGGGTGCTCCGTGCGAGTAGTGTCAATCGAGCCATAACTAGGATCGCTTTTGTATTGCACTTCCAACATATCTTGGTTATGAATAATAATAATGTTGGTTCATTTATTGGCCAATTTGCGGAAATCTGTAAAAGCGGCTCAGTCAAGCAAGTCCCCCCCCCCCCCCAAAAAAAAAAAAGGCCTCGTTCCTAGATATTTTCTTGGTCGTAGGGCACATTCAAACATCATTATCGATCGCGGACGTCGCACGCTGGATATCTGTTGATTTGGTTGCTTTCAGAGCACTCGCAAAGCAGGGAGAGAGCACAGAAAATCGGCAAAGCAAGACACGCGCGGAGCGAAGAGCAGGATAATCCTCTACCCCTTTCACTGTGTTAAACCATTGTACTCTTTTGATGCCTCTCTAAGACGTCTTTGTCAACTGTCGAACATTTCTGAGTTTATGGAGAAGGGTAAAATTGGCCCTTTTCGTTTCCACAAAGAACGCCAGACTTCTCAGAATGCTGTCATGCGGTTGGAAAACAGGTCTTGTGGAAACGCTTCCAATGAAATCTGCAAAGTTCCACACGTGAGCCTCGTCTTTTGGCGCTTCGCCTACTATTGTGGCTACCCATGACACAATGCTACTTAGTACCTCCGTTTCGCATCAGCGGAAGCGTTTTTGTATCGCCAAATAACCACCAGGCGCAACTCGATCGCCGCACGTGCACAGGGAGCTAGCGGAGCGTCTGCTACGGCGACGTCCCATCGTTTCCCATTTCGCCACCATGCCAGGAATGCGGCGCTGCCATCGCGCGGCGAAACTTGAGCTTGGGTTCCCTATACCTTTCGTGGGAATGGTGTCCCACTGGTGTGCAACTAATTAAGCGCAGTGCGTATTCGGTTTACAAATATTCAATCATTGCGAATGCAGTCGACATCGACAAACTATAATAAAGGGATGCCGGCTCGGCGCGCTCTGTTGAGATATTTCTCTCTTCCTTTCAATGAGCGAGCTTTAATCCTAAAAGTCACAAATCCCGAGACATATAATGCTGCAAATAACCTTGCAGGACTGCTACTCCCCGCCTATACTCGCAGCGGGTCGCTGTAGGCGGCGAGAAACTTAAACATTAATGAAAACACACTTTGGCCAAGAAAAAAGTGAGTACACAGATGCAAGTCTTTTAGCAGGCGAAAAATATTACACGGTATTGTTATAGCTTTGCGAATTTTCTACGAACTTGCGAAAACTAGTATAAAACTTCAATCACGTAGTGTCGCACTTTTTCACGCTAATAATTATCTCCCGGCGTTTTCCATATATCATTGCCACTTGTTCAACTATAGTCTGTACCAATTCCATTAATTCTTCAGCTCATACGCACTGAGAACGTCCACATTAAGCATTGCTGCCTCGCGTTTTGACCGCATGACAACAGCAAAAATGCTTCGTACAGATTGTCAAACAGTCTTCCTCAAGGTGCAGGAAAAGTGGGGACATTGGGACAGTTTGCCGGATGATCACACGTATCGCGTTTTCACAGAGCCTACTTCTCTGTCTTCGATCTTTTCTTTGTCGCAGATGCATTTCCCCGCTAAGAGACGGCTGCGACCGTGAAGCTAAGGAGGGATTCGGAACAAGTGTAAAGGAACTAGTTCACATCAAAAATGATTCGGTAGACATTTGGATAGGCCGGCTGGGGAGATACGCCCTGCTCGGAACAATGACGTTCTCCATCCAGCTGCAATGGCGACACTTTGATTATAGAAGCCGCAAGAACAAATCTTCAGGCAAACCTAGACGACCACTAGTCCTTGCAGCCATTAGTTGTTGACTGTGCTTCCTCGTTTTTCGGTCCACTGGACTCTCCGCTTTGTTCCGGTATATCTGCTTGCGACGTTAACAACTCTGACTTTTCAGCCTTAGCAGGTGACGACGCCGACATTGTCGAGGCCGGCGAAACGACGGGTGAAACGGAGTCAGGGGTCGTTTCCGAAAGCTTCATGCCTGAGGAGTCAGACTGGCGCTTTTGCACAGAGCGGCGTCTCTCGCGTTCCTGCTTCTCTTCCTGCGCCGGATTGGCCGACTGAGACGTAAAAGCATACGAGGCTTTTCGAGAACTACCAGAATTACCCGGCTCGGAACGTCGCCGTTCACTTCTACGGCGTTTGCTTCGGTCTAGCGTCGGCGATGTCATATAATCTGAGGGCGCACCTGAGGGATGAGCTGCAGAAGCATAGGAAGCCTTGCGAGAGCTTCCTGATAGACTCGACGAAGCAGCCTCTTCGATGTCAGAAGGTTCGCCTCGGCAGATGGAGCTGCTTTTCGTGCCTTCTTGCGAAGGTGAAGGTGCTCCGCCGTTTAAAGAAGTAGGAGACGCGTACGAAGCCTTCCGAGAGGTTGCAGAGTGTTCAAGCGAAACAGGCTTCTCAGACTGGGAGGATCCGCTCTGGCGGCTGGATCGACGCTTGACCTTCTCTTGAGGTGGCGGTGACCTCCTTTCCTTAATATCTGGACCTGAGGAGGCAGTCGGCAGTACAACCGAAGTCTTGCGAGAGGTCTTGAAGGTCTGAGGCGACGTGGCTTTTTCAGAGTCGGAAGATGCGCTCTGGTGGCTGGATCGACGCTTGACCTTCTCTTGAAGTGACGGTGACCTCCCTTCCTTAATATCTGGACTTGAGGAGGCAGTCGGCAGTACGACCGAGGTCTTGCGAGAGGTCTTGGAGGTCTGAGACGATGTGGCCTTTTCCGAGTCGGAAGATGCGCTCAGGTGGCTTGAGCGACGCCTGCGGTCTGCCCCCTGCGGTGGTGCCTGCTCCTTGCAAAAGCTTTGTGAGGGCGAAGCCGGATTTGAAGCCGCAGCTGAATCTTTGGTAGGAGGATCGGCCTCTGTGGACAGGACTTCTCGGCTGTCAAATATGGAGACACGCGAGCTGTGACGACGTAAATTCTGCTGCGTTGATGGCGAAGAGTTTTCGGTGTCAGCTCGTGCAGACAAAACAAGTGGTGAAGTCTGAGCCGGAGACAAACACGACGATGCTTTGCGGGAGACGCTCGTCGTCGGTGACAGTGCAGGCTTGTCGGAGTCTAACGACTCGCGCTCGGCTACCGATGACAGCGTGGCATCTGGCTGCACATTTGGTGGCGGCTGAAGTGCATTTTGACCTGTACTTGGACGTCGGGCACCACTCTGCACAGTGGACATCTTTCGAGGTGTCTTGAATGCGGCCACCGTGCAGTCGTTCATCATCTGCAAGAAGCGGGAGATGGCGGTTTCACTAGACGCATTAAGCTAGCGCGCTTTCTGTGGCTCGGTTTCAGATATACCTTGTGATGAAGGACATCGATAAAAGATTTCCTATGATTAACCTAAAACACATTGAACCCGTTTTCTGCATTACCCTTTGCTTGGGAATATATCCTCGCCAGCAACACGAAATTTCTAATTAGGCATCTCATTTTAAGTGACGCGTTCTCAGCCTGAAATAATGGCAAGTTACATATATATTGCCTAGCAATGTTTGCCTCACGTTATTATTTTTATGATTTCATACGAGTAGGTCTCAATATTAAATCCGTACAGTCACACATAGTTAGCCCAACCAAGGGCCGCTCAAAACTGATGTCTGAGTGCGCTGTTTGGGTTTCAGAGGCAGCGCTTGGCAAGGGGCGGCCACTTAGCTTCTAGAATTGTACCTGTAGCCCTGCATCGCTGCTTTCGCATTTCGCTTTCTTTGCTCTTGGCGCGACGTACCAGACAAGTGTCATCCAGTCCCTGCGCGATGTACCATCTTTGCCAAAAGTAACCAGGCTGCGTGTTCCGCTTCTCATTCGGGTAGTATAGAATCCGCACCAGTTCTGAAGTTGAAACTCTGTACAAAGTAAAAGCGAGCAACTGTTCTGACTTCTTAACAAGTTATCCCCTGGGGATCCATGCTGGCTTTAGAATACAAGCGAGAAACAAGACATGCATGCCTGGTTACTTTTGGCAAAGACGGTACGTTCTGTAAACGCATAGCAGTTGTGAAGACAGGGTATGTGTCAACGTTTATTACGGCGAAAGCTATACACGGGACCTATGGCGATGGTGCTGTTTACATCAGGGTGTTTCCAACTAAGATCGAACAATGCATGGTTGGTCGACCTTTTATATTTATTCAAAAATTTATACATGGTTACCTGATGACTGGAAAGAAGATATCTGCAATTGGTTTTCCTGCATTTTTTTCAGGGCACAGGAAATTGATAATGACGAAAAGGCGGAGCTCCATGCTTATCTTCTCTGCTGTTTTGGTTATGCATTACACAACTTTGGTTATGAATTACACAAAATATGTTAAAGTTAGCTGAAAATTATCTGACTAAATATATGCATGTCCTTATTTGTATTCAGTTAATTTTCGCTTTTCTGGGTTGTGTAGATGTTTTTATAAAATATCTCAATACCGGCCCAGGAAACGAAGTTTTCCTACTTTGCAGGCCTTTCAAAAAACGTTAATGGCAGAGCAGCAATAATTCCACACTATGTTCTCAGGATAGTTATCCATAAAACAGCTAAAGCTTATATTTACATAACGTTTCAATACAGAGACACGATTGTGCTAACTTCAAGAAAACAGTGAATAATGAAAATTTCTGAGGAGAATTAAAAAAGGCATTTTTGAATTGTTTAAACTTTGTCCACCCATTCTCTCTACTTCAGCTTTCAAAATCATTTAAAAAAATATTGCATAATTTTGTTGCACTAGTAATCATGGCCACTTCAATAAGGTCTTTGTGCAAGGCATAACGCACCACGCAGATTTGAAGATTCTACGGAATTTGTGAATCGTCCACGTTTCTTTTTTAATTTTGGCATAATATTGTAACAGGGAGAAATATATTTACAAAAGAGGGTTAAAGATATATATACTGAGAGACAGCCAAGGAGCCAGTCAATGACGGCCCCCGTTCGACACACACCTTCCACTGACGAGCGCGCCACTTCGTCCTCATCATTCTCCAGTAGTAACAATATTGTATCTATCATTTTTGTTCCGACGTTGCAAATTAGCTGGGACAGACACAGCAATGAACGATTCAGAATCAGTTTTGTACGCGTAGAATTCCTGATGCGCTGTGACATCGGGCAGCACACAGACGTTTCTTGCAATCACCTTCACCTTAAAGCGGATTATACACAGAAACACGATAACGTTCAATGGGCAAGCAACGTATTCCAAGTATGTTTAGTGAAATGGAAAAAATTGTGTAGGGCACGGAGAACTGTCTCATTAAAACAAAGTGTTTCTGTGTTGCATTCATTTATTCGAATTATTCGACAGCGTACATTCTTGTACAGTTTCTTCCATGCTGTGTGTGCCGGCATGAAGTGTGAGCAGCAGATCTAACCCGCGGCAAAAGGTCCAGTTCAGGCTATCTGGATGCCGTCACCTGTGATATACGCAAGCATCATATGTGCTGGCATGAAGTGTGAGCAGCAGATCTAACCCGCGGCAAAAGGTCCAGTTCAGGCTGTCTGGATGCCGTCACCTGTGATATACGCAAGCATCATATGTGCTGGCATGAAGTGTGAGCAGCAGATCTAACCCGCGGCAAAAGGTCCAGTTCAGGCTGTCTGGATGCCGTCACCTGTGATATACGCAAGCATCATATGTGCTGGCATGAAGTGTGAGCAGCAGATCTAACCCGCGGCAAAAGGTCCAGTTCAGGCTGTCTGGATGCCGTCACCTGTGATATACGCAAGCATCATATGTGCTGGCATGAAGTGTGAGCAGCAGATCTAACCCGCGGCAAAAGGTCCAGTTCAGGCTGTCTGGATGCCGTCACCTGTGATATACGCAAGCATCATATGTGCTGGCATGAAGTGTGAGCAGCAGATCTAACCCGCGGCAAAAGGTCCAGTTCAGGCTGTCTGGATGCCGTCACCTGTGATATACGCAAGCATCATATGTGCTGGCATGAAGTGTGAGCGGCAGATCTAACCCGCGGCAAAAGGTCCAGTTCAGGCTGTCTGGATGCCGTCACCTGTGATATACGCAAGCATCATATGTGCTGGCATGAAGTGTGAGCAGCAGATCTAACCCGCGGCAAAAGGTCCAGTTCAGGCTGTCTGGATGCCGTCACCTGTGATATACGCAAGCATCATATGTGCTGGCATGAAGTGTGAGCAGCAGATCTAACCCGCGGCAAAAGGTCCAGTTCAGGCTGTCTGGATGCCGTCACCTGTGATATACGCAAGCATCATATGTGCTGGCATGAAGTGTGAGCAGCAGATCTAACCCGCGGCAAAAGGTCCAGTTCAGGCTGTCTGGATGCCGTCACCTGTGATATACGCAAGCATCATATGTGCTGGCATGAAGTGTGAGCAGCAGATCTAACCCGCGGCAAAAGGTCCAGTTCAGGCTGTCTGGATGCCGTCACCTGTGATATACGCAAGCATCATATGTGCTGGCATGAAGTGTGAGCAGCAGATCTAACCCGCGGCAAAAGGTCCAGTTCAGGCTGTCTGGATGCCGTCACCTGTGATATACGCAAGCATCATATGTGCTGGCATGAAGTGTGAGCAGCAGATCTAACCCGCGGCAAAAGGTCCAGTTCAGGCTGTCTGGATGCCGTCACCTGTGATATACGCAAGCATCATATGTGCTGGCATGAAGTGTGAGCAGCAGATCTAACCCGCGGCAAAAGGTCCAGTTCAGGCTGTCTGGATGCCGTCACCTGTGATATACGCAAGCATCATATGTGCTGGCATGAAGTGTGAGCAGCAGATCTAACCCGCGGCAAAAGGTCCAGTTCAGGCTGTCTGGATGCCGTCACCTGTGATATACGCAAGCATCATATGTGCTGGCATGAAGTGTGAGCAGCAGATCTAACCCGCGGCAAAAGGTCCAGTTCAGGCTGTCTGGATGCCGTCACCTGTGATATACGCAAGCATCATATGTGCTGGCATGAAGTGTGAGCAGCAGATCTAACCCGCGGCAAAAGGTCCAGTTCAGGCTGTCTGGATGCCGTCACCTGTGATATACGCAAGCATCCGGTTACCATAGTTTGTTTTTGTTTTGTTTGTTTGCTTTTGGCATTCGAAGCCTCGCTTTGCCACTGGAGCACAACATTGATGCTTTCCACTGATCGCATCTGGCGCAGCAGTTCCTCATGTGGCGGGGCTGTCGCCCGCGCAAGTGAAGCGGGCGTTCAAATATCCCCGATAGTGCTCTCATTTCGCTTCCTTCACCACCGTGTTATCAGCGTCTGGTTGCGGTGCGAAAAAAGGGCGGATAGAATAGTGAAGCTCCAGTGCACATGCGTTGAACAGCTATAAGAGACATATTACTGTTTCGAAGTCTGTCGGTCGGAAGACGCGAAAAGAAAACGAGCTCTCACTGCGCCGCCTCTTAATACGAACGTCTGGGATGAGCATACCCCCGCGCTAATGGCCGCTCCGGGGACCATAACTCAACACTACCGTCCTCATTTCCGTCGACATCTTTTCCGTACTGTTGGGCATTTTTTTAGAACCTGAAATTCATACCTGCTTGCATTTTCTACACTTAGTGGGCAAGAAATCAGATCTACTGCAATTGCTAATTCTTGTGTAAGGGTCCTATTGGACTGGCTGGACTGATGAAATCACCCACGCAATTCTGTTATCCAATTAAAGTTTACTCTCTCTCTCTCTGGCCGTAACTACTAGTGCATCAACATTATGCAATGTGTTTTATTGATATTGAAAGCTGATGTAGGGAGTACGTGGACAAAGTTTAAAAAATAGTGGGCGTTTTTTTAATTGCCCTCAAATATTTTCAATCTTATGATGAAGGT
Source organism: Amblyomma maculatum (assembly GCF_055883805.1). Classification (NCBI taxonomy): domain Eukaryota; kingdom Metazoa; phylum Arthropoda; class Arachnida; order Ixodida; family Ixodidae; genus Amblyomma; species Amblyomma maculatum. The sequence continues at coordinate 35,977,990 of NC_139354.1, read as the reverse complement.
GATTGCGAAAACCGTCTGGGTGCCACCCTTATGCCACAACGCCTCAAGAACTCTACCCGTACAAAACTGACTCCGAATTATTCATTGCTGTGTCTTTCAGGTTCAAGATAACTTTATTGCTGTTGATGTGTCTTTCACAGCTAATTTGCAACGTCGAGACATTGTTCGTTGTTTTCTTGAAATTAGATGGATTGTATATCTGTATTGAAAGGTTATATAAATATGAGCTTTAGCTGTTTGATAGATAACTATGCTGAGAACATAGTGTGGAATTATTTCTGCTCTGCCATAAACCTTTCTTGAAATAGAGGCCTGCAAAGAAGGAAAATTTCGTTTCCTGGGACGATATTGAGAAATTCTATAAAAACATCTACACAACCCAGAAAAGCGGAAATTAACTTAATACAAATAAAAACATGCATATATTAGTGAGATAATCTTCAGCTAACTTTAACATATTTTGTGTGATTCATAACCAAAGTTGTCCAAAACAGCAGAGAAGATAAGCGCGGAACTCCGCCTCTTCATCCTTAAGTTCCTGTGCCCGAAAAACATTTTGGCAGCAAAACCAATTGCAGATCTCTTCTTTCCAGTCATCAGGCGACAATACATAAAATTTCGAAATAAATATAAAAGGTCGGCCAATCATCCTTTAATTGTTCGATCTTACGTGGAAACACCCGTCAGCATAAATCCCCTGTGCAGTTCTCACTACAATAGATGTGGACAAATACTTTATACCCTCAACAGCATTCCCGATTACTGATGTTGACACATGATGGCACATGATGTTGACCGCTATTTACAGAGGAATATGCGGATGGAAAATTTACGCGTTCACGCGCTGACCAAAGCAATGTCACTCAGTCGGTAAACGGTATTATCTAGAGGAGACGTAATCTACAGACTGCGTGCCATCTGTGGCCTTATCATTCTGATCAACCTTGCAAGGGGATTTCTTGAGGGTGATGCAGCAGGACGCGGGATAGTTCTGACCGTCTCTACGCGTTGGGTAGAAGTCGCAAATCTGGGAGTACTTTGCTATGGCTTTCTGGAAAATATTGAATATAAGGGTTTTGGACAGCATGATGACTAAACCAGGCCTAAGGTAACCTACTGCAAAAAGCTTCTTCCAGGCGAGCACGGTGGCTGGTGTCATGATGATCTCGTTGCTGGCCGTCAGGGTCTCAATGACGACGCAACCGAGAGCCGCAAAATGCTCCGGTTTGACGCCCTGCTTGTTGGTGTGGAACAGTGCGTTTCTGCGCAGCACCTGTTCCAGCAGCTCCGGCTCGTCCAGGGTCTCCACTATGGTGGTGAACATACCACCCACAGCACAAGCGTGCGTCCTACACGGAAATAAAGTAAAATATGTTAAGGTTTAACCCGGTCAAACCAAGTTAGGCGAAGCGAAAGCGTCATTTTGCTTTGGCTAGGCTTAGGTTTAGATACAAACAGACATTATTTTGCAGCGATTAAATTGTCGAGACTGCGCAGTCAACGACGCCGCCGATTAGAAGAGGGAATACAAGTATCTGCCGTCAAAGGTTAAGGTCCAGGGTCAATTAAGTGGTGGTACACTATAGACGTCGTACCATGGTTAAGCTATATGACCACACTGTGACATCTGGCTCGTTGAAGGTCAAGCGAGCGCCCAGGTTGACCTTGGGTGATTGATTCCGTATGAAGTTTTGGCTTCAGATTTGAAGAAAGCAACAAAGATTGGTATATCTATTGAGTAAGGCAGAAAGTTGGGCAGGTTGGTATATAGACATGGTTGAAAAAATTCACTGCTCTAAAAAAGACGACGACTAAACACTTGTAAACACTTTTTAAAAAAGTGAAATGGTTTGTTTGTTTTTTTACTGTGGTGGTTCCGCACAGGTACATCTGTGTTTCTCTGTATATATATCTCGTCTGTTTGTTCAAATAAACTTAGTTGTGAGTCTGCGTTTATCCCGTTTTTTAAGTATTTAGTCATCTCTTTTAGCGTAGTGCATTTTTTCAACCATATCTCTGTTCATTTAAGCTATGCTTCTAAGGGTATTACACAACAACGTTAATGGGTCCCATCTGCAGCTTTTCATTCGCATACACGCGCTTTGCTATTCGCTTAATCTCTAATCTTTCTGCCATCTCATACGTACTATTCAGCATACAGTGGTAAGCTACCATATTATGCGAAAGGCCACATATATAGCCTCGTTTTAGCCAAGCCATATAAGCGTACTTGCGTAGCTTAGGAGCAATGTGTCTTACTCGGGATCGAAGGGCCATGGAGGTTTCGATTTCAGTCTCGGCTTCCACAAAGAGCAACTACCGACTCAACCATGACATGTATTCTCGTGTCATCAAGCGATACGCCTAACATTCAATAACCGGCCTTGTCACCTGCAAACTGCCGGATTCTGTGCAGAACGGAGCTCTACTCTGTCGAGCCGAAATGATGCAGCTGTCTATCATGCGCATACCATTGACGAGCCCCTTTAACAGTGGAATAAAATTGCTGCTTTGTAGCCTGGCATTATTATGCGTCGATACCAGCACCTCCCTTGTCTCGCTTGTATACAGGTCTCACATCTCATTGAGAAAGCGACCTGTCACCGCACCAAACAACGCTTCCGCCTTATGGTATTTGATCTAACACACCGCACGAAGTTACCCCAACACGTCGTGTACAAGACACGTGGCTTACGTTCTCAAGCCTCGGTTGATGTTAAATTTTCGAATTAGTTCAGGTTTCGTTTCAACTGGATTCGTTCGTACAATTGTCTTGGTGCGTGTCTTGTCACGTGATACCTTCCTTATAAATAATCCTGCATCTCGGACTAAAGTCTTCTTTGTCTGGTGTTTGGAATGCGTTGAACTTAATTGTCTTGCTTCTGCATCTAATTACAAGCAATAACCTCAATGCATGAGAGTCGAACGCCCTTCCGAAAATGTCTGTGCTAGCGTAACTGGGCATGGCGTGCGAACTTTTAGGCAAGAAAACAGCTAGAAGCTGAACAGAGCGACTCATTTGTGGCTTATTGTAAAGGAACATCGGAAGAAAACTAAGATATATAGAGGACGTGAAATGCGCGACTCCATCATATGATACACGGGCTTCTTCAGCAGAGGAAGGCTAAGATAGTATTTGCTTGAAAGACGTATAGGCGTAAGGCCTCATGCCTTTCTCCAATACCCGATTGGAACATACAAAGCAATAAATGTGTAGATGTCAGTAAACATTCCAAATTAAGTATGGCAGTGAGTGCAGAAATATATTCTGGCATAAATTGCTTTTGACTGTTCAGACTTTCATCAACCGATTGATGTCATGCTGTCATTATCTTAAGGCACACATCTTCCTCCAAACGCAGTATTGTAAGTCACAGCATGGAATCAGTAACTGTGTCGACTAGTAATATGGCCCGTCATAGTTTTCCAAAAGCGCTTAAGCCTTTGTTGTTTTCGCTCAAACGTTCGAGACACTCACAATGATGCAATGTCTTAGCTAGTTAATTTGTTAGCAGCTTGCTGACGTCCCCTTACAAACTAACTTGTTCGTGTATCTGTGGGTGAGGAGCCTGTAGAAGCCCCTTGGTTGCATTCACGGAGAAAAAACTCCGTTAATTGTGAGTGGGTTTGCCGTGCAGTTGCGTCCCCGCTTTGTTATTTTAAGAACTCATTATTTCCATACCTCATCCATCCATTTCCATCATTATTTCCCATACCTCAAAACCAACACTCCGCCCTCGTTTTTGGTGCTATCAACTGTGCCCAAGGCATATCTGAGTGACGGTTGATAATTTAGTGCTACGAATACCAGATTATGAATAGACATGCTTTTTTTTTTTTTGTCTTTCCGTGTAATTAAGTCTCTTTCCTGTGCGATACACCTCGAATAGAAAATCACTGCCAGCAGTGATGACAACATCGTCCACTTGCCTGAACTTGACGTTGTCTTTGAGTCTCTCGACGGGTATGCCCCTGAAATGTCTGAATAGCTCCTGGTACTCTGGATGCTTGATGAACAGAGCTGAAAACAGCACGACGCCGTAGTTGCGATGCTCGGAGCAGAAGGCGTCCCAAGAGTCGCGAATCACCTTCTTTTCCTTTTCGGTGAGACCGGCCTTTTCCTCGTCCTTCCGATTCGCTTGGCCCATGATCTTCTTCTTCTTCTTCTTCATAGAACAGCACGCGTGCGTCTGTGGCGGGTTACAAAGAATGCCGATGCAGATACACCTGAAATTAAAGTGCAACTCCGCAGTATTTCTGAGCAACCCGAGTTGACTGTCGCATTTTTCTTCTCCGATATTCCAGTCTTAGTTTTGATGAGTATAGTTATTCAAATTAGGAACAACACCCCACCAGGGTGGCGCAGTGGATTACGGCGCTCGACTATACTGTTCCGAAGGATGCGGGATCGAATCCTGGCCTCGGCGGTCGCTTTTCGATGGAGGCGAAAAGCAAGGCGTCCGCTTGCTGTGCGATGTCAGTGCACGTTAAAGAACCCTAGGTGGTCAAAATTTCCCGAGTCCTCCACTACAGCGTCTCTCATAGCCTGAGTCGCTTTGAGACGTTAAACCCCACAAACCAAACCAAATTCAGAACAAAACGTAAAATAGCAAGCACCAGAAAAATCAAAATCGTGTTTAGAGCAAACCATTCAGCAGGGATGCTATAAAAGCTGCTTATGTGTCGGAATTCTCTTGGTGGCCAGAATTTTTAGAAAGGTTGTCGAGTTTGCACGGCCACGGCCGGACTCGTCAATGTCTAATAGTAACTCCCCGCCGCATCCAATTGCACATTCAGCTGCGCCAGTCAGTATTTCCACGTAATTAGGACTTGCAAAGCTTTAACCTTAATATAACGTCATAACAGACCAGCACCTGACGTCGCGGATACTGTCGCACAACCTCGCTTGTGCGCGTTTCGATTGCCCTTAACTGGCGTCTCCAATTTGATCATTATATTTATCTGATGCGACCCCCAATAAATTGATTGGAATGTTTCTGTCCATTAAACGCAAGACGAATATCGACGGCGTGCAGCGCCAGCGACATCCTACATGCAAGAGAGAAAAAAACGTTTTCTCGACAGCAGCCCGTATCGCTCGAAAGGGCCTGTATCGCTCAACACGTGAGATCTGCACAACGAGCAGTGGCCACAATTAATGGACGGAGTGCAACAGATGCAGCGGCCTATAGTCCTTCCTTAAGTAGCCTTAGTAACTCAGGGAATGAACTCAAACGAATGATCAATGATCTAGACAGGAGAAGCAGAAAGGAAGGCCTAAAGATTAATATGCAGAAGGCTAAGGTATGTTCAACAGTCTGGGAAATGAACAGGAGTTTAAAGTAGGTAGCGAAGCACTGGAAATGGTAGGCGAATATATCTACTTAGGACCGGTAGTAACCGCAGATCCGGACCACGCAAGGGAAATAACTAGAAGATTGGAATGGAGTGCATTAAGAGGGTACTGGACCATTATGACTAGAAACTTACCGGTATCACTCAAGAGGATAGTGTAAACAGTTGCATCCCACTTGTAGTCACCTATGGGGCTGAAACATGCCGGCTGATGAAAATGATTCTGATTAAGTTGAGGACGACGCAGAGTGCTATTGAACAGAGTTAAGAGATAGGGCGCGTGCAAAGTGGGTCAGATAAATTATTCGAGTTAATGGCATTCTAGTCGAAATCAAGAGGAAATAGGCATGGGTAACACATATAGTACGAAAAGAGGATTGGATTCCAAGGGGAGGAAAGCGTAGCATGGGGCGACCGAAAATTGGGTGTGCGGATGAGGTTAAGTTCACAGGGCTGAAGTGGATGCAGCTAGCACAGCGCAGGGTTAATTGGAGGAAAATGGGAGAGGGTTTCACCCTGCAGTGGGTACAGACCGACTGATGATTATGATTATGGAAGTCATTCCCAAAAATAAGGATTTGTGTTAGCGCGGTGACTGTGTAGCAAGTGAGCAGGTCCATTGCGTTTGTGTAATGTCAGCGTAGGATCTGACAACGGGGGTGGCGAGAGCACTTGATTATTTGGAGGTTGTCACATGGTAGATAAATAAGCTAGTAAGGTAGATTACCCTACTGAAAAAATTGTATGAGGCAATAACCTCACATTTTCTCAAACAATCTCACTCAATTCACGTAAGAAATCACATACAAGTCGCATACAATTGCATAAGGTCTCATAGTTTCTTGTATATTATCATAAATTATGTAAGATATGTTATGATAATAGCGAGATTTAGCTTACCGTGATCCGAGATCCGCCACCGTGGCTCTCTACCGCGCGTGGGCGGGACGGTCAAGCTGATTGGTCCCGACGCGGCAGGTCTGTGTGCCGACATCTAAAACCCCTCAGTAAACTAAAAGTAGCGCCATCTCCTCTCTCCTCCTCCGGCGGCGCCGCTCCTCCTCTCGCATTTCGACCGTGGCTCCACCTACGGTGTGCGCGACTAGCGCGCGCTCTCCGGAGCAGGCGCCGGTCACAGCCGTCTCGTTCCGCCGCGCGCGCGCCGATCGAGGCGGCCGTACGCCGGTAAAAGCGCTGGCGCAGAGTCTCACCAGAGCATTTCAGTTTCCACTTGGTCGCGATGTTTTCAGGTTAAAATATTACTCACTGCTGAAACATAATTACCGAATGCTGACAGGGGCTTCCCGCCAGAATAGTTTCAGCTGTGTCTTACACAACGTGCACGCGATTTCGGCGTTGGTTCAATTCACCGTCATCTCCGCGTGTCCGTAGTTCGTCACCTTTGGCCAAACTCAGCAGCATGCTTTATAAAATTTCGAACTAGGCGGCGGACAGTAACAATTTTGCAACAGTCTGTGTATGGTTTCTTTGCAGCGTTGACTGGATTGCGAGCTGCCGGTAAACTTTAGAAGTGTGGCAGCAGTTGTCTTCCATGTATTTTCAGCTTCAGCTGCAGATCAAATTAACTATAGGCGGCGGAAGCAGCAGTCTGTCTGCAGTTGTCTGCAGCTTTGGCTGACTTGTGAGCTACCGGTAAACAAGGGTGGTGGCAGTTATTTTTTTTTTTTTAATATTTGGCGCTGAGACGGTGTCGTTTTCAGCTTTCATGGTGCGTCACCATACGTACCCGATTTTGGCGTCGGTTTAACTCGCCTTCACCTCCTTGTGTCCGTCAGCCGTTGATAAAAGTGCGCAAAATGCTTGAAAAAAATTTAACTAGGCTGCGGAAGCTGCAGTCTGTGTGGTTTCTTTGCAGGTTGGACAGGGTTGTAAGCTACCGTTAAACTTGAGAAGCGTGGTAGCAGTTTCTTTTTTAATATTTGGCGCTGAAACGGTTCCGTTTTCAACTGTCAGTGTGTGACACCATTCGCACGCGATGTCTGCGTTGGTTGAACTCGCCTTCACCACCGTGCTTCTATCAGCCGCCAGCCAAAGTTCGAAACATGCTTGAAAAAAAATTAACTAGCCGGCGGGAACGATTTAGCAGCAGTCCGCGTGACAGCAAAACACACGGCGATAGTATAGTGCCTAGAATCGATAGGGAACCAAAGCTGGAGTTTGCTCCTCGACGCCAGCGCTCGGTTTCTAGCGGAGCGGAGAGGAACTACAAAACCTACGCGCATCTGCGCCCGCGCTGCGCGCAGCTGTCTGCGGAGTCTGCGCAGCCCGCTCGCTCGGGAGCGCGTGCTACAGGCAGCCGCACGTGCACGCGGAGCGGGAGAAGGAGAGTGAGCACGAGGGGGGATGATCCTGCGTCTGTGCGCGCAAAGCCGGCGCTCTTTGCCAGTGGTGTTTCTTATTTTTGCTTTTTTCTGTGCCCCGGCTGACATAGGCTGGCTGGAGGCACGCTCTTTATGGGTGCTTTCGAAAGTGAGAAATTATGATTAATTGATCGCCGCGGACATTGTTTTCAAAGAGCGCTTGTTGGCTGGCTCAGACAAAAAAAAAAAAAAAAAAAACGAACGCGAATTCGGTACTCGAAGGCAGAGGCAATCGACAAGTATTTTGAAGGACTTGAGGCGGCACCTCTTGATGTCTCTTCCATGTTGTTCAGAGAATGAAGGGTCCAGCCTTCTCGTTGAGAATTGATACGCGTATACACAGCGACGAGTGCTCCGGGCGCTGGTTGGGGAGCTTTTTTTTCCATTTGTGACTGCTCACTTGAAAAGGGCCTATTCAACTCTTTGGGGATAGACGTTTTAGGCGATGCTGCCGGCGCCGTGGTGCCTGCTTTCGGCGCGTTTAGGACGCGTTCCCTACAAAGGCACAAAGCATGCCGCCTTACCCTTTGGTTCCTGCTGACAGCGGTCAGGGGGAGTTTGCTGCTGTGGCGCTGCCGTCCGAAATCAATGACTTATCTACCTTTAACGATGAGAGGTTTCTTAACGACCTGGATCACTGATGAGAAGCCGAGGCATGCCATTTTTTTGGCAGTTTCCTCTCTCCGCGAGAAGAAGAGCGAGGAAATTCCTGACGACTTTTCATGCAGGCGGGGACATCTCTCCAAGTAAACCTTTGTCTTCTTAATTCCACAGCTACGCTGTGCAATCCCTAGTTCAGTTATCTCCTGTAGCGAATGCGCAGTTTTGAGCTCCCGAAGCAGGATCGCGTATGAGGATAGAACGATTAACGTATGTTTTCTCTTTATAAGCGCCGAGTGATGGCATTAATGACATATATCTGTTTCTTGAGGCCGACTTAGTTCCGCGATGGCTGCTGCGGCACCGCCAGTTACAAACAGAGGCGCGAGATACGAGCGGTACGAGATACCTAAAAAAACCCGACTACCATCGTTTCAACACGAAAAAAGAAGAGAGAAAAACACTTTCACGAGTTTTGCGAAAAAGCGCGCCATCACTTTTTCATTCCAGATTTTTTTTCTTGCACCCTTTGTTGGAGCGCGACGGCGGCCAGAATGCGGCCGGAGGAGGAAACAACCGTGCGTGTGCGCGCAAACACGTGCTGGAAAGCAGCGCGGAGCAGACGACAGCATGCTTTTCTATGCGGCGGGGAGCAGACGACGCGGCCGCACTGCGCGGAGGTTTTGACGGGGTCTCCATGGAGGGCGCTGACGCACAAAGCGGCGCAGCGCCCCCTGGCCCAGGTTTTCTCCTATAGTGAACTAGAATACTTTCTAGTGGCGCGAACGGAAGGAAAATGGGCGCCTCTTGCACGCCGGACGTCGCTGACCGCCGCTGGTGGCGCTGCAGTTACGTTTACTAGGACCGTGTGCGCGTCCGCAAAGGGAAGTCAAGGCTTGGCGCGCCGTGCAGTCTGCACATTCTTGCAATTTTGCCCTCGAACTTTCAGTTCTGCCTTCCATCACAGCAACTAAGACATCTCAGCCCTTCAAAAGCACCATGCGATGTTCGAAATGGCCAGGAAAAAGACCAACTCGCACTGTTTTGCTCCGAGATGCCGAAGCGCGGCTATCCGGATGCTCCAGTCACCTTTGTTTGCTGCTCCGAGGGACAATAAACATCGCACAAAGTGAAAACGAAGCTTGTGAAGGTAGGAAAAGCCTCTCACAGAAACATTGGCAGTGTGTGAGCATCATTTCAAGCCGCATCTCATCTTGCTGCGTGACTACGCATATATATGATCAACGGCAGAAGTGAGGATATACCGCGTGAAAAGCCATCACTGGCACCTGATGCGGTGCCTATACTCTTGCCGGGTTGTCCGGCATATATTACCGTCAAACCCGTGAAGCCAAGGCTGGATGTGGGCAATATTGATGTTGCAGAGAGTTGTGCTCAGTGCAGATTCTTGCTATTAAGCCTGTGGCACCAAACGATAGCCGATATATTTTATACCGCGTGTCCAAGCTAACTTCAGCCAAGGGTTAAAAATAAACCATTTAAGATAGGCCAGAGAAACCACTTGCTGACAGCCACCTGGCTCACCAGGTCTGAACAAAAGGAAGACTTCGGGGGAAGAAAGCTTCGACTGTTTGCGTGATCTCGAATACTATCACTGGCTCAATAAAGCAGACAGCTCAGATTAAATTAAATTCAATTCCGCGTACGTAGTCATGGTATATCCTTGGATCTCTAGCTGGCACATTTATTTAATCATTTATTCATCCTTCATATCATACCCTACTGATGCCCTAAGACAATAAATATCGATAAAAAAAACGGTGCAGGCAATTCTTCATTTTGCAGTTCTAATTTACTAAGTATTGCGTTCAAATAAATGTGATTTGCAAAGTTGGAGAGGACCTTCTGAAACCGCTATTTCATTTATTCCCGATAAAGAAAACCTCACGTGCATATTTTTTCCCACCTCTATAGAAAGCCCGCGAAATAAAAAAAGAATCACGTGACTGACGCATTCATGCGCTACGATATTGTTGTGCTCCCAACCGTGCATGGTTTGAGTGACAGAAATTAGCTGCGGCCGTGACTCAACAGCCCAGTCTCAGCGCTATACAGGCTTATAATTTTTGTATTTCGCGGGCTTTCTTTAGAGCTTGGAAAAACGATGAGGCTTTCTTTATTGGAAATAAATGGAATGAAGGTTTTAGAAGGCGCTCTCAAATTCTGCAAACCCAGTTATTCAAACCCAGTTATTGTCTAAAGGCAATAGTTAGTCTATTAAAAAATAATTACTAATTACTTAACTTCAAAATAAAACATTGCCTGGGGGGAGTCAGTTGGCTGGCAACTGTATACAATTGTGGTCTCTCTATCCTACCTCAAACTAACTGTGAGAAAGGCTTTAATCTTTTTTCTGAAAAGAAAAAGATGTCACATGTATTAAACTTGGCTAATTTTACTAATTTTAAGGACAACGGAGGCCTTTTGTACCCTTCAAGTGATGCCAGTTTGTGGCTGACCTTGAGAATGTGTTTACAGCCTGCTTCAGTCTAAATTCAAGCAGACAGCTTGTACTCAGTATATGCTACTGGCCAAGCAAACCTGCTAACTTGGGTGCTCTGACCACTGTCAAATTGGTGCAGCTGAAATCACTGCTTAAGAACCCGCATGCACTTTTTCACAAAATGCATTAACCAGCGCAATGTCAAGCTTCAAAGCACCTGAAGATGAGCAGATGGATGCTCTTAGGACTGTTTGTGTAGTCAATAATTTCACAAAACAACTCATTGTTAGGACTGTTTGCGTAGTCAGTAATTTCACAAAACAACTCATTGTTGATGGCTTTTGTCCCATGCACTCAAATAGAATAAAACAGCAGTGGAGAAGCCTTGTGAAGCACCTAAACAAAACTGCTCTGCCCTCCTCATGTATGTATTTTTGGCATATATGTTATGCATATGAGATGATGAAAAGATTTTAGCACCTGGCTTACAGCGATGATTTATAACAGATATTGTTGCTGTGAACAGAGAATAATGGTGACGCCGCAGAATATCGCTGGATGATTCGTTTCAAAGCGTAGGATTTTTTTTTTTTTTTCATGACTACTTTGTCAAAAAAAAAAAAATGTAACAGCCTGAAGCTGCTCCTCACTTTACCAGTTGGCAAATTTCCTAACGTTAAGCAGATATCAAGCTAAAATGAGCATTCCTGGTTACCAGTGGATACCGAATAGCGGCGTAATATAATCATTATTATTGGCTAAAGGAGAGTTACTGCGGCGTGGTTGGAGAAATGCGAGAACCCGTACGTGCGCACGATGCCTGGCCACTCTGCTACCAGTCTGCTGCTGACAGTTGAGTTGGCTGTGTAATAAAGCGGGCTCTACAGTGATCAGAAAAATACCCGTCCCGTACAAATAAATGTGCCGTAACGATTTACAGTGCGCGATAACTCGTCCCGCATGAGCCGTAGCAGACGCCAGCGAAATAAGCGCGCTTTCACCCTAGTGCAACGGCGAAACCCCGAATAATGTCGAATGAAACGCCTTCTATCATGGGTGGAGGTCCACATATGTCGGCGTAGGAAAAAATCACTACTTTTACTCAATAGGCGCACAGAAGCATCGTTACTATGTCGCACGATTGCAAGAAAGCATTGAAAAGTCGACTAGTAGATGTTGCAGTGGCGCCATCTGGCGGCGTCAATGAAATTCGGCGTGCCCGAGCGTCGTCGTTCGCGCCACTAGAAAGTATTCTAGTTCACTATATGCGCGCGCGCCGCCCGCACCGCTGGAAAGGAGGAAGCTGCATGCCCAGCAAAAAAAAAAAAAAAAAAAAGCGCGCGCACGTGACGGCGCTCGGCCAATGAGAGGGTTGAACGACGAAGGAGAGCGCTGAAGAGGAGGCGGGCGGCAAACTTCACATGTTGGCGCTACTTTTAGTTTATTGAGGGGTTTTACCGACATCCAGTATGTGGCACCATCTGTCGGCGTCAAGGGGGGTCTGGGCATGCGCAGTGGAACGCACGGTGGCGGATCCCAGTAGCGGATCGCGGATCACGGTAAGCTAAAACTCTAATGATGTGCACCGTATGAGAGTCTATGCGATTAGATGAGATTTTATGAAGTTAGGTAACGCTGAGTGAAATGTGGCGCAGGGAGAGAAAGGAATAAGCAAGTGTGTTGTAGTTCTTTCAGTGTTTCTTATCGGTGTCTTCAGTGAATAGCCCACTTTTTACCCATTTTATTTTTCTTTTCAAACAAGCAAAGTAAAAAGAGAGGAAGCCCGCCAACGTTCCGCCAATGATAGACGGGACAGAGTGGCTGGAGACATTGGCTCGTTGACAAGCAGCACAGGCGTGCACTCAATCCTGAACATTGGCGTCCATCCCGGCCATTCTTGGGGTTAACTGTAGCCACCCGGCCAAGCCGTTGTTCGAAGATAAGGTTGCTCAGAGAAAACGCCAGGATTTGGGCCACTACCCTACTGAAGAACCAAAAGTTCTAATGGGCAATAACCTCATGAAATCTCATCTAATCGCATAGACATACGGTGCACATCATTATCATAAAACATTGTACATAATTTATGATAATGTACAAGAACCTATAAGACCTTGTGCAATTATATTCGACTTGTCTGTGATTTCTTATGTGAATTGAGTGAGATTGTGTGAGAAAATGTGAGGTTATTGCCTCATAAATTTTTTTCAGTAGGGTAAAACAAGAAAATTTAAAATTCATCTGCACCGAAACCAAACGTCGCTGGGCTGTATAACTTGGTACAAGTCAAGACGCCAGTAAACGTACTGATAAAGTTTCAGTGAAATGTTTAGAGGTAAAAAAACGGAGTCGGCCTTCAAATATATACCAGAGACTAATTGAAGTGTGGCATCTTGACGCCACGCCGGAAGAATAAAAGCATTCTAATGTTTTTTCAGTAACCTTAGACACGTCAGCCACCGCTGCCTTTCACGGCCCTTCACTACAGCTATTTTGAACGTACCAAGCCTACGATCTAAATTTTATGACCACATTCTCGCAGCTCGCCTGTCATATGGTAGATGGTCATCAAATGGGCGTAATCAAGAAACCCAAATCGTGATCCGTCAGCAAACTGGAACGGTAAATGGTGTTGCTGCTTTGGCGGCTGGCATACTTCTCCACTCCCCCATAGTTGCGATTTTTCTATAGATTAATGATGGATATCAGAAAGGCGTGTAACACATTTCATCTGCGTTTTTCTTATCTATTCAAACTTTAGCCTCCCGAACCAGTCCCGTAAATAAAAAAATACCGTTAAAGTACGCCCCCCCCCCCTCCCAGTTTTCTAAATACCGTTTGAATCCGAAGTCGAGTACTGGTCAGATGCAACTGTCTTATATATAAGACGGTTGCATCACTCGACTTTGGGTTCAAACTATATAGTTTCCTCTTGAGCTATACAGGTATGGTGATAGTCATAATCTGCGAGTACTTGCCATCATAATTCATTTTCCTAGTTATTTTCGATTAGTGGTCCGGACCTGTGGTTATTACTTGTCCTTGTAAACATATTCGCCTATCAGTTCCAATGCTTCGCTATACCTAATGCTGTTCCTTTCCAAGGCTGTTGAACAATACCTTAGTCTTCTTGCAAATTAATTCTTAGGCCTACCTTTCTGCTTTCCCTGTCCTGGTAATCAATCATTCTTTGTACTTCGTCCCCTGAATTAATTAGCAAGGCAATGGTGCCAGCGAATAACAGATTACATAAGTATTTGCCATCAACCACTATTCCTAACTGCTCCCATTCCACCTCTGAATACTTCCTCTAAGCCAGGTGTGAATAGTACTGGAGAGATGGTGTCTCCTTGACTAGCACGTTTCTTTGTGGGTATTTTATCGCTTCTTTATCTGTGGTCGCTGTGCAGCCACCAGGATTATCTAGGGTTCAAATGAATCAGACCCTCCATTACCAAGGGCCCCCTCAAGAGATTGAAAAAAACATGGCGGATTTCGAAGTTCGGTCCTAGCAATAGTCAAACCACCTTCCCGATTTTCTATGATTAAAGTTAGAGTATAAATGCTTCAATGGCTGTTGTGGCATCGTATGGTTAATCCCAAAGCCAGCCTCATATTTCGCCAAAGCACGAAACTTTCTTCTCGCTCATATAGAGGAAACCAAGTCGAAAATAATTTTAGCTCGTAGCTGGTTTCAATTGGTTTCAGCTGGTCCCAGTGGTACTCAAGTGGTATTAACAGCTTTCAGATGCCTACCAGTTGTAAGTCAGTCGGTCCCAGCTGATACTCAGTTTGCATTAACTGGTTCCAAATGCCCAACAGTTGTAGGTCAGCATGTCCCAGTTTGTGATCAAGTAGAATCAACAGGTTCTAGTTGTCTTTCAGCTGGGAGTCAGCTCGTACCAGCTCGTACCAGCTGGTAAACAATCTGACCTCTGTCATTAGTGCTGTTGAGATCAATTGTGTACTATTAATCTGAGCGTAAGCAGTGAGGGCTGTGACAAAGAGAATAAATTTTTAGTGAGCCATCAATACTGCTATCAGCCGCCTCTATTTTTCGCTACTGAAAGCGCGATTCTCAGACGGGCTAACGTTGAAAATCTCATCAAGAAACTTTCCCAGCCAAAGGCTCGAGAACGGTAAAAAAAAGGGTGAATACTTATTCACGTGCTTAAAAGTGCAATGAAAAAGGCATGCATGTGCTTAAGAGCGGAAATGTTGAAAGCCAATGTCTACAGGACTCTTTTCATTAACTACATCGTCATTGTCCTCCGTACTTCATTTGGTTCATAGAGTTTAACATTCCAAAGCGACTCAGCTGGCCATGAGAGAAGCTGTAGCGAAGGAGACCGGAAATTTAGGCCACGTAAGGTTCTTTAACGTGCACTGACATCGCATAGGTACGGTCTCCTTGCTTATTGCTTTCATCGAAAAGCGGCCTCCATGGCAGGGATTCGATCTCTCACCCTTGGGCACAGTAATTGAGTGCCCCAACTACTGCACCAACGCCACGGGGCTGTCACCGGTACTGTCCCCACTATCGCTACTATTGTCATTATCACTGACTGCAGCATCATTCTCATCGCTACTATCATCCTTACGCTAGACAAGTAGAATTACGATCCATTTCTCGCGATCCTGGCGTGGAGTTGTGGTTAACGCGCTCCGCTGGGGACCGGAGGTATAGTGGTTAGATTCCCGGTGGTGACAGATTTTAAAGGAAAGTGAGGTGATGCTTTAAAGAGGAAGTGGTACTTGTGGTCACCACCCACAAAGCTTTCCGAGAGCCGCCTTCAGGCCCCGACAAAAGGAACATTTTCAATTTTCTTTATTTTTCCAGAATAAAAAATTTCTATGGAGCACTTTGGACCACTAAAGTGTGATGAGGCAAAAGCCATTAAGCGCGGTGGATCGTAGCCCTCCACTACGGCACTTCTATCTCCTTCTCTTCTTTCACTCCCACCTTCCTCCCTTCCTTTGCTGGGCGGTACATGTGTCCACAGAGAATTGTGACAGATATTGCGCCTTTTCTATCCTGTAAATGAATTTCAAACAACGCTGATGCCTGCTGTACTAACGCCTCCTAGACATAGCTGGGTCTGCTTCTGTTTGCTGTGTGATGCGTCATTCGAGGAAGTGCCAAATGAAAGGCGCCGCACGAACCCCTGGATCGGACACCTGGCAGGGTCAGATTCATATATGCATAGTTGGTTGGTTGATTGGTTGCACATTTATTTCCATCGGAAATGGGTGTCCACTTCCCCGCCCCGGGCACGTGTGCAGGGGTATGATCATGGAAGACAGTTGGGCTAGTTGGTGTGTATTCGTTAATGACTGCAACATCGCAACTAGCGTGGAAAAACACAAAGGACAGCGACAAAAGGTACCGAGCGTGCTGTCCTGTCGGTACTTTTTGTCGCTGTCCTTTGTGTTTTTCCACGCTAGTTGCAATGTCGTGTGCAGGGGAAGACGACGAGTCGTGCACCCACGGATTAGAGGCTGGCAGGTAGCCCTTGGCTTGTTGCGGCCTCTTCCGCCAGATGGACGGTGTGGTGCTGGATCACAGGAAATCACTCAAATGGGCCTTTCAAATCAATGAGTTATCAGTTTCTGAAACAATGCCAGAGTGGCAGCAAGCATACATTTGTCACGCTAAAGAAGGTAACATTCCTGCAGGCACTCAATCAATAGCATGTCTCTTAGCATGTGTCTTAACTCCTTCCTTGAACAGAGCAGAATAACAGGGACCTGCAAGGATGTAGTCAGGCGAACACTATTCAACAATACTATTAGGCACCTAAAGCATCCACACTTGCTTACTATCACCAAATTTTTGATAGAGTCAGTCGCGGCGCAGGTTCAGCAGAGTAAGCAGCCAGCATTTCTTTTTGCAACTTCATAGTAAAGCAAATGACAGGATATTGATGATATCCACTCAGTTATGTACGATAAAAAATGGTCTGCTTATACAAGCATAGCGAAACAGCCCAACTCGAAATGAGAGTTAAGGCATGCGCTTCCTGCACCACAAGGCATAAAATCCACACAAAAATGCTCTTTATTCTCTTATGCAAGGCTTTGGACCACTAAACACGGAGAGTTCTGTCCCACACTGCTTTCATGTGACTCCACCGAAGATGCGTGCATGAATTCTCTGATAAAAACATCAATGTTTGATACTCACCCGGAATTCTTAACATGTACGAACACTGTACAGAAGACGGGCACCTTTCTTTTCACCTTCATTGAAAAGCAGCTGCCATGGCCAGGGTTCGATCCCGCATCCTCGGGTTCAGCGGTCGAGCCCCATAACAATTGTTAAAAGCGATTAAGCTTGTACTGGAGATACTATATAACCCCCCATAATCAAGATTACAGGGAGTCATATCTTCAACATGTGATGGGCAGTTTTACCCTGCTTTATACCGTTTGCTTTTGCCGGTCCTATATGGAACCCCTTAGACAGACTTGCTGGCGTTATGATGTCCCATGTGAAAAACCACTGACTGCCCACTAACCCCCAGCACCCCTTTCTCTCTTTCTGCTTTCACTCCCAACTTCTTCCCTTCCCTTATGGTGTGGTTCAGGTGTCCACAGAACACGTGTGACAAATACTGTGCCTTTCCTTTCCTGTGAACCATTATTATCAACTTTCATGTACCAACGTACCCCATTAACCCACTAAACACACACTGGGGCTTGGATCAATTTAGTCCATTTAGGGCTTTTGACAGTAAATTGTGCCCTTTAATTTCTTCAAGAGCACTTTTCATATCTTCTGAGAAATTACACACAAGGACCCATGAATGGGAGGATATTGAGGCATGTGTAGACAACCATGTAACATTTATATAGCTTCCTGGATGTGAAGTGGAAGCAGTCATGTTTAATTCACATGTTTAGTTTCCTTCCAGTAAAAATTTCTAATTCAATTCTTGGTTGATACAGATATCTTCACACCGCTGGACACACATTTTAGAAACTAGGTTTTACCCTGTATACACGTGCCCTGAACTATGAGTTCCTCTCGTGTTCTGAGTGACAATAACCAGCTTCTGGTTCCTTTCCCTACAGCTCTTTTTCATGTTGTCCCTTTAGCACGGATGTATCTCTCCCTGAATGACACCTTGCTGGCCACGTTCCAAATAGATCTTCTTTCTTCCTTCCTTCCGTATCGTCCCTTATGACCATATCTCTCATTCGATATCTACTGCTGGCTGTCTTCACCTTCAGAACCATGCTTCGCAACCATGTACTTATTAAGATGGGTTGCACAGGTCATGCCTTTGCCATATTGTGGGCAGTGCAGTGAATACTGGCGACGGTGCACCTCTTTCTAGTGATGCTTGAGGGGGCCTTTTTCTTCGAAACGCAACTCACACTGAGAGCAGGGGTAAGGCCTTTCACTGTTGAGCTCGGTAGAAGAGATGTACCCCTTTCCACAGAGGGGACACACGTGCAAGGCTTCACTGTCACCCAGGTGCCGTCTGCGGTGGCGTGCTAAATAAACCGAACTAGCAAAGCACTTGCCGCATTTGTCACACTCATAAGGCTTCTCTTCCGTGTGGACTGTTGTCATGTGCAAAGTAAGAGTACCCATCTGTGCGAAGGCCTTCTGACACACCTTGCACACAAAGGGGCGCTTGCCAGTGTGTGTCCTCTCGTGATTGATCAGAACATCCCTGGAAGAGCAGGGGGGGAGGGGAGGAAAGAGAAACTTATGAGCATGGCAATGCCATCGAAAGCATGCAAGTCAAAAACAAGAATACCCTTTCTGCACAGCACCGCTTGCTACATAAGCTGATGAAGTCAGCACTGTACATTTAATGACGAAGTGCGAAACAAGTGGACACAGTGTCCAGGGATTGGGGACCGCATAAGTAAGCCAACAGCATGCTCAAGGTATTTTATGGTAACGTTAAAAGGGACCGTATTAACATTGCACTGGTTATCATTCTAGTATAATCATGATGCGATAATTTTTCCATTTCATTTAATTTTAGCATCTTAAAGGTCCCTATAAGGGTGTTACATAAAGAGTGAGGCAAAAATAAAATAAAATAGTTTTCTTTATACATTATGTGATTATGTGGAATATGAGAGGTAATGGCAGTGACGCGGTGAAGAAGGTCGTCCCAGTCAGCTGCTATTCTCGCAAAGACCGACATCGAACAAGTGGTGGCAAAAACAAATAGTCGCAAAGCTTAAATCTGTTTAAAGTGTGGTAAGAAAAGTCTGAAGCAGGCACACAGATGCAAGGTAACGGTTGTGATAGAGACCTAGACTGGAAATAGGATGCCAAAAGAAAAGCTGTAGATCGTATTGGTGTTTTATAAGGATGAAATGCTGTCGCCGCATGAGTAGCACAAATGTATAACATGAATAAGTTTATAATGGTATATTTTGGAGCATGATCCGCAAAATTTCTACAGGGATTACGTTCTGCTGCCCAGTGAAGTACTGCATGTAGGCTCTAGCTTTGTCTGCATAGACGTTAGTTTTGCTCGAGTACATAATACCAGCAAAAGGTTCAATAACAGGAAATCAATTCAATAGTTTCAGCCCATTTTTACTTTACCACCCCTTTGCTGGTGGCGAAGTCTCATATTCTGTATTGCATAACCTAACCCTACAATCTTGCATTGATAATTTGGGCCCAGTGGTTCATTAACAGAAGCGTAATTATCCATATACAGTAGAACCCTGCTATATCAAACTCGGATGCAGTAAAGTGAAACTGAAATCCCAGTTCATCTTCCATAGACGACCGTAAATTTTTCCCCCTTTATAGTAAAGACATTTTTGGTAAAAATCGGTTACAGTAAAGTGCATCTGGCCGCAGCGACGACTTTACATGAAATTACACCGCCGTAAGCGTGCTACCGTAAATCGCAATGGAATTTTTTTTTTCGAAAAAAAAAGGGGGGGAAAAAAGATTTTTTTTTTTTTAAATGGCTTTATGACAGGGCTTAGCAGCATCCAGGAGAAGCCAACTTTACGTAGGTCTTGAAGATATGAGGAAAAGCATACAACGCGCACAGAGAAAAACAAATAGCAAAGCTCTCTTCAAATATGGAAAGAAGGCGGTGCGGTCCGTTCACAAAGTAAGAGTAAAAGTACAGCGAGAAATAGGGAAGGAAAGAAGCGGATGAAGATTTGAAGCGCTATACAACACGAACCACAAGGCAGTGGTGGAAAGTGGAGGTGAGAAACGGAAGGAATGGCCGAAAATGTGCAGTACTATGCAACACGAAGCACGAGGCGGCGATGGCAAGAACTTATTTTTTTAACGGAAAACACCGCCTTCTTACATATTTGTAGAGAGCTCTACTTTTTTTGTTTCCCCTGCCAACTGCATGCTTTTCCTCACTGCTTCAAAGCATATATAAAGTTAGCTTCTCCTGAACGCTGTAAAGCCCTCAGTGGAAAAGCCGTCTAAAGAAACACTCGGTGGGCAGTCTTGCAGCGGTTGACTGTCGCGCATTTTTCATCTATTACCTTTTAAAAAACAAAAACAGTGGATGATGTCGTGTTCATGCAAGGCTTTGGATTTCACTTCAAATCGAACTCAGTTGTACTTGTAGGTTGCCCTCATGCTTAAATGTAAAGATGTAAACGAAAAAAATATTACTAAAAAATGGCACGAAGAGATGACAAAAAAGAGATGGAAGGTAGTTTAGAGTGCTTTTTTCCATTAGGCAATCAGACGTGTTCAGTAAGTAGCCATTTAATTACCAGACAGCATCTTCCGGACTATGCCATCACTAACAACTGATAAAGAGAGCCTGATATAGTAAATATTTTTTTTGCTGGTCCCAGTGACATTACTATAGAGGGGTTCTGCCGTATACATTTCTGCCATATAACAGAAGAAATTTCGAGAACAATCCTTCATTCTGTAGTAACCGGGTTGCCACTTTCAGCACCACCACCACACTCTCTTCCCAATGCACATTCCAGAGTCGAAATCCCCAAAAGGCTATAATTCTCATACTGTATACATCACCTGGACCCATTGTTCCGAGCTTGCATACTTTCCAGAAGGGTTGTTTTCATATGCCTGACGGAAACACCAAAAATGGTGACAGCCAACCTGTCATCCGGTTCCCGCGTTTCCAAGAATCAAATCGCACGAGGTCAGGGCAATGACACTTCTGAAAACAATGCAACCTCAGAATATGAACCCTGTTGCAATATCAATGATATACAAGCTGTGAGCTCAATAGAGAGTTTTATTTTGCCGTGATCCACCACCGTGCGTTCCACAACGCATGCCCGAACCCCCTTGATGCCAATAGATGGCGCCACATACTGGATGTTGGCACATAGACCTGCCGCGTCGGGACCAATCAGCTTCTGCGCCCCACCCACGCGCGGTAGAGGGTCACGGTGGAGGATCGCGGTAAGCTAACTCTCTCTACTGTCTGGCTTACTTCCTATTTGATGAGTATGGACAGTAGACACAGCAGAACCTCCCCTTTGGGCCCTGTGGGTGTTCGCGTTGTCGGTGCACTTCCAAGAGGGCTTGCGAAGGAAACTGCTCGCCACACGCATCGCATCCAAAGGCCGAGAAAGATGTGGTCCCACCATCTCCATCCTCTGCAGGGCAGGACCAGAGAACAAGCAGCTTTTCATTTCAATTACTTTAAGGACCTCTTTTCAGGGACATTATATAAAGATTGGGTACAAACTTTTTTGGTTGAAACGGAAAGTATGTTATGATGGGGAAGTACAGCTTAGTCGACCTTGAATGCAGGATTCACTTTACATTGGTCACCCTAACACCAGATGAGGTATGTTACTTCCTATCACAAAGCGTCTTTACTTATTTTTAAACTTTTTGAGACATATGCTTGCATAGTACTTGCACTTCCATGAATAATGCAGATGAAATGCTTTTGCAAATGACTCCAACATCTGCAGTTTCCTCGAAGAATAATCTTTCTGAATTTCATGAAAAGCAGACTACCTAATCTTTCATCTAACTGTTAACTGCTCCATACTGGGAGCATTGCATTCACTAAAGAAAGGCAGACATTTATGATGATTATAAACACCACAAAGATTTCAAGGTGACACATGTATCAAAAATATTGAGAAATATAATATGCACATTCTTGAGATCAATTCACATGACAAATAATATGAATACATGAGCATTATTTGAAACATCCTACAATGAGCAATTCACTGATAGTGAAGTACACTTCATCACTTCAGTCCCACAAAACTGTGAACACGGTACACAATGTTCTTAAAACAGTTTGCTATGTCACAGGCACAAGCTCTTGAAGAGTAACAGAATGTGTGAGAAAAGAAAATTGTTCCTTTATACAAACATGCATATGTACTCTGCCAAAGGAATGAAGTACAGTCGTTCCCAGATATATCCAATTATCACATATACTGAACAGTAAAACAACTTTCCTGATAATCAAATGCAAAGGTCTAGTGCAAGTGAACATATTTATCGAACAGTGGCAGAAAAATATTTGATATATCCAATGATGTACTGCGCTTCTACAAGTGCGTTTTTCTTATTGGTTGTCCCCCGATAACTTTTTATGCACAGAGCATTGTTGGGTACAGCACTGGGCATCTACTGCCTGCGCATAACATAGAACGAAGCAATAAAACTGTGTGACGTGAGGAACACGCCAAGTGATTGGTGGCAGTCTTTGGTATGATGGCGCCATTTTCCATTTAACACTGCTCACAAGAGCAGCATTCAGTACAACCTAGTCGACAGAAGGCTATCAACAACTTTCACCACGCTTGCTTTGCTATCAAAACACTGCAAAAAATCAACTGTACATTAACCTTAATGGAATATTACTGAGCTTATAGTGCACCATTAACATGTTTAGGCCTACGCTAGGCTCCCCCATGGCTAGTTACAAAAACACTGCCTGTTGTGCTTCGAACCCAACGTCCGCTAGGCCTTGCGACGCGATGCAAGCACTCTCAAGGATGGCACATCGCTAACTTATATTCGTGGTGATGGTGCACCACACTTTTACTCCTAGATCAAGTCACAAATTTTATTCATTGCCATGTGCTATACGCAGCAAATTTTCGATATTGAACTATTACACAAACTTAGCATTTCACATATCCAGGATTGACTATATTTACATGGTTGTAAATTCTGCATTCTGGTGGCCTATCAAAAAAAGTAGTTATGGTTTAGCTCTGGTTAACACTAGTTGAATTGCGAATTTTCTTTTGCCTGCTACATTATTCCCCTATCACGCCCTATCAGTGTAAGGTGCTACATTATTGGGGACACTTAAGCTAATCCTTTGAGTGTATGACGCGAGAACACAAGCTACCAGCCCACATATAAAGTCATGCTTCAACCAAGCCGTATGGACGTGCCTGCGTGTCGTAGGGGTAACAAGAATGCAAACTGTTCTGGCAGGCTGATCCTGATATAACCGACCCGAGTTGGCAGCTCCTGCCCGTGGCATAGGGGTAACATGAATTCAAATGTCATGGCAGGCTGATTAAATTGGTTCACAGGAAGGGAAAGGCGCAATAACTGTCACACTTGCTCTGTGGACACCCGAACCGCGCCGTAAGGGAAGGGAGGAAGGTGGGAATGAAAGTGGAAAGAGAGAAAGAGGAGCCGTAGTGGAGGGCTACGGAGTAATTTCGACCACCTGGGGATCTTTAACGTGCGCTGACATCGCACAGCACACGGACGCCACTTCGTTTCGCCTCCATCGAAACGCAGCCGCCGCGGTCGGGTTCGAACCCGGGAACTCCGTTTTTTTTTTTATGAGGAGACCATAGCTATGCATCTTCACGGCGTAGCTGTGGCCACCTGAGGTCTCGCTTTGGCTGTCGTAGTATTGTTTTCTCAATAATAATAAAAAAATAAAAACAACTTTCCAAGGCCTAAACCTATTGTCCTCAACCATAACACTGGCTTTCCTACAACGGCAGTGTGAGCATCCAATATGAAATTCTTAACCAACAAGCAGCTAGCACCAAAACATGTAACAACTTCAATTACGGATCATTGCTTAAAAATGAAACTGTCGTGCTTTCTTGTGTTGAGAATTATTTCAAAACAGCACTAGAACACAGAGAGACAGAAAGAGACCAACACACATTAATAATGTTCAACCAACTCTCCCAAGAAGCCACTCTGCTTGGGTTGAAAAAGTCGGGAGAAAAAAGTCGCAATATACTTCACGTTGTCAAGTATCAGCATCGACAGCCTTCCAAAAACTTGGTCCAGAGCAGCTGTTGCTGTAGTTTTGGTGAATGCTCACTTGACTGAGTCCTGGTCATTGTGCCATGCGGCAGCTCGTTATGCTTGATTTTAAAAAAACCCTAAACTGCACACAGTTCACATTTTTTTCACAGTCACTTCCAAAAACCGTTAACAATGAATGGCCTTTCTGGAGAGCTTCCGATATCATCATCAGGCTGATGCATTCTCTGAAATGTCAAATACACAGATGCAGTTAAACTCTGAACAAGTAGCACATGATCATACGATCAAAAAATTCATCATTGAACTAGGCTACCCTATGTTACATTTAAATTTCTGGATATTTTGGCACAAATGCCTTTTAGGGTTCACTCAGCGACCAAGAACCAAGAGAAGTAAGGCGAAGTAACAAGTTCTACTAGTTAAACATTAACTCAGCCGTCATTTAAGACAATCCAGGAATAAACGTAACAGGCAACTTTGCTATTATATATGGTGAAGCCAAAGTAAAGGTAATGAATAACAAGCCACAAAACAGATTATGGAACATACAGCAGCACCTATAGGAATTTTCTTCACAAGTTGCTGGCTTCATAACATAAGTAAAGTCCCATTATCCTTAATTTCTTATTCTTTTCATCTTGCTGGAAGCTTTTGTGTGTGCCTTTTAAGAAATGTATGTTCACCAAACGTCAACCTTTGACTACCCACTATCTGAAAAGCAAAGCAATGACTATTACACTTAATTAGCAACAATCACTTTGGGACTCACTCAAATGGACCTTTCAAATCAACAAGTTAATAATTATCAGTTTCTGAAACAATGCCAGATTGGCAACAAGCATACATTTGTCTTGCTAAGAGAGGTAACATTCCTGCAGGCGCTCAATCAATAGCAAACACTTGTCTCAAGTCTTTCCTTGAATAGAGCACTTAACAGGGACCTGCAAGGATGTACAGCCAGGTGAACACTATTCAGCAATACTGGACACCTAAAGCATTCATACCAGCTTACCGTTCAGCAAATGGTTATGTAGACAGCAGCATCACATTTTTGATAACATCAATCACTGTGCAGATTCAACGGAGCAAGCAGCCAGCATTTCTTTTGCGACATTCTAGTAAAGTAAATGACAGCATACTGATAAGGTATCAATTACGTATGATAAAAAATGGAATGCTTGTACAAGCATAGCAAAACAGCACGAAAACTACCAATGAGAAGTAAGGCACGCACTCCCTGGTCCACAAGACATAACAGCGAAAGAATAATGCTCCCGCGTTCGCTTGTGCAAGGCTTTAGACCACTAAGCACGGAGAGTTCTGCCCCACGCTTTCATGTGACTCCACTGAAGACGCGTGCATCAATTCTCCGACAAAAACATCAAATTTTGATACTAACCTGGAGTTCTTTAACGTGCACTGACACTGCACAGAACACAGGTACCTTGCTTTTCGCCTTTATCGAAAAGTGGCCGCCGTGGCCAGGGTTCGATCCTGCATCCTCGGGTTCCGCAGTCGAGCGCCCTAACCATTGCTAACACTAATTAAGCTTGCACTGGAGATACTACATAACCACCCATAATCCAGAATACAGGGTGTCATATCTTCAACATGTGAAGAACAGTTTTACCCTGCTTTATATTGTTTGCTTTTGCCGGTCCTATATGGAACATCCTAGACAGATTTGCTTGCGTTATGATGTCCCATGTCCACTGATTAATGAACTTTCATGTACCAACGTACCCCATTAACCCACTAAACACATATTGGGGGCTTGAATCAATTTAGTCCATTTAAGGCTTTTGAGTGCAAATTCTGCCCTTAAATTTCTTCAAGAGCACTTTTCATATCTGCTGAGTAATTACACACGAAGACCCATGAGAGGGGCAGATATTGAGGCATGTGTAGTTGTGTAGACAACCATGTCACATTGATATTCCTGGATGTGAGATGGAAGCAGTCATGTTCAATTCATACTTTTACTTTCCTTTCAGCAAAATTTCTCATTCACTTCTTGGTTGATATAGATATCTTCACACCACTGGACACACATTTCAGAAATTGGGCTTCATCTTGTATACATGTGCCCTAAACTCCGAGTTCCTCTCGAGTTCTAAATGACAATAACTAGCTTTTGGTTCCTTTCCCTAGAGCTCTTCTTTCTTTCATGCTGTCGGTTTTGCAAGAATGTATCTGTCCCTGAATGATATCTTGCTAGTCCCATTCCATGTAGCTCTTCTTTCTTCCTTCCTTCCTTTCATGTCGTCCTCTATGGCAGTATCTCTCACTTGATATCTACTGCTGGCTGTCTTCCTCTTCAGGACCGTGCTTCGCAAGCATGTGGTTACTAAGACGGGTTGCAGTGCTCATGCCTTTGCCACATTGTGGGCAGTGCAGAGGATACTTACGACCGTGCACCTCTCTCTCGTGACGACTGAGGCGGCCTTTTTCTTTGAAATGCAAATCACACTGGGAGCAGGGGTAAGGTCTTTCACTGGTGTGCCTCAGAAGGTGTCTGCTGAGCTCGGTAGAAGAAACGCATCCCTTTCCACACTGGGGACACACATGCGAGGCTTCACTGTCATCCAGATGCCGCCTGCGGTGGCGTGTTAAATAAATCGAACTAGCAAAGTGCTTGCCACATTCGTCACACTCGTAAGGCTTCTCTGTCGTGTGGACTGTCATGTGGAATGTAAGAGCAGTCATCTGTGCGAAGGCCCGCCGACACACCTTGCACACAAAAGGGCGATCGCCAGTGTGGGTCCTCTCGTGCTTGGTCAAAAGATCTCTGGGTCGAAAGGGAATAAAAAGAAGCAAGGGGAGGAGGAGGAGGAAAAAACTTATGAGTATGACAATGCCAACGACAGTCTGCACAGTACCACTTGCTACACATGGCGATGAAATAAGTACAGTACTTTTAATGACTAAAAGCGAGACAAGTGGACGCAGTGTCTAGGAATTGGGGATCGCATAAGTAAGCCATCAGCATGCTCAAGGTATTTTGTACTAACATTAAAAGGGATTGTATTAGTTTCGCACTAGTTAGCATTGTAGTATAATCATAATGCAATAATTTTTCCATTTCATTTTTGAGTACTTTAAAGGAACACTGAAGAGAAAAGTCAAGTGGAGTTGCATCGACAGAATACAAGTTCCTGATCACAAAGAGACAACTCTTACTGAAAACAAAGTTCTAGTAAGGTAGAAAAGAGCATGAATAGAGACACAAATATCACTGCCAGAACCGAAACTGTCGAAGCAGGCAACTGCGAGTTACGTGACACGCAATGGATCTCGGAGGCTGACAAATTTTAATTATGCAGCATGTTTGAATCGAGTAGTAGGTTTTGTCTCGAACATAATAACATGCTTTTGTCACTTGGAGATGACGGCGAAAAGGCAACTGAAATGGGACAAGGCAAGGAGAAATATACTTGGCGCTGCCACAAGCGGCGTTGATTTTAGTTTCGGGGATATTCAGGCACAGGCGTGCTCGCATAGTTTGGTTTTCAACGTACAGCTGAAACAGCTAAGTGCTCTTCGGAAGATCATGTTTCGCCGAGCACCTGCGACATATTTTCGTTGACGTTACTGCAGTCTACCTTACGCTAGACCATTGCGCGCTGCTTTGTGCCCCTGTTCCTGCCGCCAGAGTGCTCTTAATTGTCACGAAACTCCTCCATAACGCTATGGGAGAGGTTCATATACCGCCCACGCCTGCCACGCCGCCACTGGGCACTAAAAATGCGACCGAGAAAGTCTCGTCGTTTCGTTTTCCTGCTAACAAGGAGCTGCCAGAAAAATGGAAGCGTGCAAATACCGCTGGAAGAGACTGGTAACTTCACTTTTGATTCTAAATATGCACGTTTGCAGAAATTTTATCAAAGCATCCATACAATGCAGGAAAGCGAAAATTACCTGAATAAAAATAGAAACATGCATATATTTAGTCACACAATATTCAGTTGCCTAACATTACCATATTTTGTATAATTCATAACCAAAGTTGGTCAAAACAGCTAAGAAGATAAGCGCAGCACTCCATCTTTTCGTCCTTATTAATTCCCTGTGCCTCGAAAAATTTTTGACAGCAAAACCAATTGGACATCCCTTCTTTCCAGTCATCAGGCAACAATATATAAAATTTCTAAATAATATGAAAGGTCGACCGACCATCCTTTGTTCGATCTTACGTAGAAACACCCTGTATAAAATTTTGAATTAGAGGTGATGGCAGCATCGTGGTGGAGAAGGTCGTCCCAGTTAGCTGCTATTCTTGCAAAGACCAACATCGAACAGGTGGCGACAAAGACACATAGTCGTAAAGCTTAAGTCTGTTTAAAGTATGGTAAGAAAGGTCTGAAGCAGGCACACAGACGTAAGGTAAAGGTTGTGATAGAGACCTATACTGAAAATGCGATGCCAAATCAAACAAGCTGTAGATCGTATTGGTGTTTTATAAGGATGAAATGCTGACGCTGCATGAGTAGCACAAATGTATAACACGAATAAGTTTAAAATGGTATATTTTGGAGCATGATCCGCAAAATTTCTACAGGGATTACGTTCTGCTGTCCAGTGGAGTACAGCATGTAGGCTCTAGCTTCGTCTGCATAGACATTAGTTTTGCTCGAGTACATAACACCAGCAAAAGGTTCAATAACAGGAAATCAAATCAAAGGTTTCCGTCCATCTTTACTTTATCACCCCTTGGCTGTTGGCAAAGTCTCATGTTCTGTATCGCATAACAAACTTATAATCTCTTGCACTGCCAATGGGCCCAATAGTTTAAAAACTGCTGCCTAATTATCCATATACAGCAGAACCCTGCTATATAAAACTAGGATATAGTGAAACTGAAATCCCAGTTCAACTTCCACAGACGATCGCACATTTTTCCCCTTTATAGTAAAGACATTTTTGGTAAAAATCGGTTATAGTAAAGTGTATCTGCTGCAGCAACGACTTTCCGCAAATTTATACCACTGTACGCGTGCTACCGTGAATCGCAAAGTAATTTGTTTTCGAAAAAAAAACACAGAGTATTTCTTTAAATAGTTTTATGACAGGGCTTAACAGCACTCGGGAGAATCCAACTTTACGTAGGTATTGAAGCTGTGAGGGAAAGCACAATGTGCAGGGAGAAAAACATAGCAACGCTATCTACAAATATGGAAAGAAGGCGGAGCTGTCCGCTTAGAAAGTAAAAAAGTAAACGTACAGCGAGAAATAGGGAAGGGAAGAAACGGGTGAACATTTGCAGCACTGTTCAACATGCAAGACAAAGCAGTGGTGGAAAGATGTGGAGGCGAGAAACAGGGAAGGAACGGCCGAAAATGTGCAGCACTGTGCAACATGAAGCATAAGGTGGCAGCGGCAAGAACTTACTTTCTTAACGGACAATGCCGCCTTTCCATATTTGTAGAGAGCTTTACTTTTTTTTCCCCTGCAAGCTGCATGCTTTTTCTCACGGCTTCAAAGCATACGTAAAGTTGGCTTCTCCTGAACGCTGTTAAGCCCAGTGGAAAAGCCATCTAAAGAAACACTCTGTGGGCAGTCTTGCAGCACTTGACTGTCACGCATTTTTCATCTATTACCTTTTAAAAAACGAAAACGGTGGATGATGTCGTGTTCATGCAAGGCTTTGATTTTAACTTCAAATCGAGCTCAGTTGTACTTGTAGGTTGCCCTCATACTTAAATGTACTTCCAAAAGATGTAAAAAAATATATATATAACTAAAAAATGGCACGAAGAGATGACAAAAGAGAGATGAAAGGTAGTTTAGAGGGCTTTTTTCCATTAAGCAATAAGAAGTGTTCACTCAGTAGATATTTAATTACCAGACAGCATCTTCTGAACTATGTCATCACTAACAACTGATATAGTAGAGCCTGACATAGTAAATATTTTTGCTGGTCCCAGTAACATTACTATAAAGGGTTTCTACTGTATACATTTTTGCCGTATAACAGAAGAAGTTTCCAGAACAATCCTTCATTCTGTAGTAACTGGGTTGCCACTTTCAGCACTACCACCACACTCTGTTCCCAATGCACATTCCAGAGTCGAAATCCCCAAAAGGCTATAATTCTCAGAGTGTACACAGCGCCTGGACCCATTGTTCTGAGCTTGCGTCCTTTCCAGAAGAGTTATTTTCATATGATTGACAGAAAAACACCGAAACCAGAAGTGGCGACAACCAACCTGCCATCCGGTTCCGGCATTTCTACCAATCACATGACTCGAGGTTAGGGCAACAACACTTCTGAAAACAATGCAATCTCAGAATACGAACCCTGTTGCATTATCAATGGTATACAAGTTGTGAGCTCAATGTTTGGCTTACTTCCTATTTGATGAGTATGGACAGTAGGCACAGCAGAACTTTCCCTTTGGCCCCTGAGGATGTTTGCGTTGTCGGTGCACTTCCAAGAGGGCTTGCAAAGGAAACTGCTCGCCACAGGCATCGCAGCCGAAGGCCGCGAAAGATGTGGTCCTACCATCTCCATCCTCTACAAGGCAGGAACAGAGAACAAGCAGCGTTTCATTTCTTTTCAGTTTCCTTAAAGACCTCTTTTCACAAGCTTTTCTGGTTGAAACAGAAGTAGTCATATGTTATCATGGGAAATTACTGCTTAGCCGAGGAAGCACTTTACGTCGGTCACAGCAACACCAGATCAAGTGCGTTACTTCCTATCACCAAGCTTCTTTAGTTATTGTTTCACTTTTTGAAGCATATGCTCGCAGAGTACCTGCGCTTACATGAATAACACAGACGAAATGCTTTTACAAATGGCTCCTACTTCTGCAGTTTCTCAAAGAATAACTTTCCTGAATGCCACAAAAAGCAGACTACATAACCTTTCATCTAACTGCTAACTGCTCCATACTGGGTACACTGTATTCACCAAAAGAAGGTAGACATTTATGATGATTAAAATCTCCACAAAGACTTCAAGGTGACATATGTATCAAAAATGTTCTGAAAAAAGATGAATTCACACCACAGATGAATAATATGAACACATAAACATTATTTAAAACATCCTTGAATGAGCAAATCAGTGATTCTGAATTACACTTCATCACTTCAGTCACACAAAACTGTGAACATGGAACACAGTATTCTCAAAACATTTTGCTATGTCATAGGCACACACTCTCAAAAGAGTAAATGAATGCTCTGCAGTGGCGGTTGTGGACAACATGGGGCGTCCACTAATCCCTGTATCCCTCCCACCCACCTCCACTTCGGAATCAGCAGAAGAGGCTGCAATAGCTGCTGCCACTGCCTACACTGAAGCTCGGTACATTCTTTCCGATTCTAAAACTGCATTGCTAAATTTCGCCAGAGGCAGGATCCATGAAACCGCATTCCGCATGCTAGAATCGGCTTCTCCTGAACCATTCCGCCAAGTGGAGCTGATCTGGGTGCTTGCGCACTCGGGAAATCCTGGCAATGAGGCCCCCAATGTCCACGCCCGAGGACCTATATAACGGGCGGCGGCGAACTCGGGCCTGCACGACTCGAGAGAGCACATGCATACCTTCAGTGAGGTGACGCAGACCTATCGAGTTGAGCGTCAGCTCTATCCCCCACCCCACCCATCCCTTACTATCCACCACCAAATCTTATGGCGCTGCCTGCAGACCCAAACCTTTCCCATGCCCTACCTACTATCCCGCATGCACTCAGGTGCCTTCACCCCATCTTGTGCCTTGTGCTTTCATCCCACTGCTACATTAACACATATCCTGATGGAGTGCCCGGCTTATCCTCTCGCACCGGGCTAGGAGCTCTCCACCTGGGAGGAATGGGAGGCCTTACTGTGCGCAACGGACCCCCATCGGCAGAAGATCGCTATCATGCGGGCCGGGGATGTGCTGCAGCGACATGGGCGGTCACACATCTAGTGCAGTGAAGCAGTGCCTGGCCCGGGCTTGCAGCCCACACCAGTGGACAATAAAGTTTTCTCTCTCTCTCTCTGCCAATGGTGTTTCGAACCCAAGGACTGCTAGGCCTAGTGGCACACTGCAAGTACTCTCCAGGATGGTACGTCGCTAACGTATGTCCCTAGTCATGGTGTACCACAATTTTACTCTAGGTTACGTTACAGGTTACCTCAATCATTTCAATGCTCTATATGCATCAAACTTTTGATATATTGAACTGTTACACGACCCTTTCTGTATTTGATATATCCAGGATAGACTATATTTGCATGGTTGTATATTCTGCATTCTGGTGACCTGTCACAAAAAGAAAAAACAGCTTTTCAAGACCTAAACCCACTGCCCTCAACCATAACACTGGCTTTCCTACAACGGCAGTGTGAGCATCCAATATAAAATTCTTAACTAACAAGCAGCTAGCACCAAAACATGTAACAACTTAAATTATGGATCGCTGCCTAAAAATGAAACTGTCGTGCTTTTTGTGTTGAGAATTATTTTAAAACAGCACTAGAACACAGATAGACAGAAAGAGACAAACATTAATAATGTTCAACCAACTCGCCCAACAAGCCACCCTGCTTAGGGTTGAGAAAGTCTGGAGAAAAAAGTCGCAATACATTTCACATTGTCAAGTATCAGCATAGACAGTCTTCCAAAAACTTGGTCCAGAGCAGCTGTTGGTGAAGTTTTGGTGAATGCTCACTTTGACTTACAAAATATAATGAATCCTAACAACTATTGCAGCATTGACATGCAGAGTAGCTTCTGGTCACTGTGTAAGGGTACGGACACTTTCGGGAGAACGAGCGCGGTGTGCCGCCAGCGGCAGGACGCCCGCGCGGCAGAGAGGCCACATCAGTTTCGCGCGGCGGTCGCCGCGCAGGTGACCGCCGCGCAGGTCACGTGACAGCGCTGATCTCGCCTTGTGTCCGACTGCGTGAGCTGATCTGCTATTTTTTTTTCGGCCGCAGACCGCATTCCAGCTTCTCGTTGTCCCTCGCCATCTACCGCGACGATCGTGTTTGCTCCGCAGCACACCGCTCGAGCATTCTAAACAAGTTTACTGTCCTGTTCACATTTTCCCCGACGTGAATGTTCAGCGGGCGCTCACGTATGAAAACAACTAGCCTGCGAGATCGAATGCTTTGCCGATGATCGCTCATCGGTTGATTTTCGTGTAAAAGGGGAATAACCGAGCAGTCTCAAGAAAGTGTTCCATTATTCGCTCACTGAGGTTAAATTTTCAACACGGAGGCACAAAAGGAGAATGCTCGCTTCGTCGTTGATGGTAGGGAGTGTGCTTGATCGTGGTCTCGCCGCCTCAGCCGCGGGAAGTTAACTTGGGTAGTAGGCACGAGATGGCGACACTGAAGCGCACGTCGCTGAGCCGGACGTCTCTCATTGGCTCTTCCATTTCGCGGCACGCGGCAAGCCGCCGAAAATGGCTCCTCGACCCATTCGGCGCGCGGCAGATCTACCTGCCACCGCTGCAAGTTTTGTGGCAAGCTGCTTGCCGCCGGCGGCATGCTGCGCACGTCTTCCCGCTAGTGTGTCCCTACCCTAATGCCCTAGTTCACAATTCCTGGATATTAAAATACCGAAAACTGCACACAGTTCACATTTCCCACTGTCACTTCGAAAAACTGTTGACAATGGACTTCCTGAAGC
Organism: Amblyomma maculatum; assembly: GCF_055883805.1. Lineage (NCBI taxonomy): Eukaryota > Metazoa > Arthropoda > Arachnida > Ixodida > Ixodidae > Amblyomma > Amblyomma maculatum. The sequence goes on along the minus strand of NC_139354.1, from coordinate 35,944,339 downwards.
GCTTCCGATATCATCGGGCTGATGCAGTTCTCTGAAATGTCAAATACACAGATTCAGTTTGTTAAAACCTAAGTAGCATATGTATTACATGACCAAAAAAAACATGCATCACTGAACCATAATAATCTATGTTACTTAAATTTGAATGTTTCGATATTTTGGCCTAAATGCTTTTCAATGTTCCCTCAGCGACCAAGATCCAAAAGAAATAAGGCAAAGCAAGAATTCCATTATTTGAGCCGTCATTTAAGACAATCCAGGAATAAACTTAACAGGCAACTTTGGTACTAGATATGATGAAGCTAGGCTAAAGGTTATGAAAAACAGCCACAGGGAAGATGATTATGGGACATGCGTCAACACATGACGATGCACTATAGGAATTATTTTCTTCACAATTTGCCAGCTTCGTAACACAGGTAAGGTATTTTGCGATGTCAAAGTTATGCAGTAGAAAGATTAAAATGCCCACGATCTCAATTTCTTATTCTTTTCATCTTGATGGAAGCTTTTGTGTTTGCCGTAAGAAATGTATGTTCACCAAATGTCAACCTTTGAATAACCAGTTCCCAGTACCTGAAAAGCAAAGCAATGACTATTACACTAAATTAGCAACAATCATGCTGGGACTCACTCAAATGAGCTTTTCGAATCAACGAATTAATAAGCATCAGTTCCTGAAACAATGCCAAATTGGCAACAAGCATACATTTGTAACGCTAAGAGAAGTAACATTCCTGCAGGCACTCAATCAATAGCAAACACTTGTGTCTCAAGTCCTTACTTGAACAGAGCATGTAACAGGGACCTGCAAGGATGTACAGGCAGAGCAATACTAGGCACCTAAAGCATCCACACCTGCTTACCGCCCAGCAAATGGTAATGCAGACGTCGGCATCAAATGTTTGATAACGTCGATAGCTGCACAGATTCAGTAGTGCAAGCAGCCAGCGTTTCTTCTGCGATATTCTAGTAAAACAAATGACAGCATACTGATGAAGTCAGCTCAATAATTGTGTATGACAAAATATGAACTGCTGGAACAGGCACAGCAAAACAGCACAAAAACGACGAATGAAAGGAAAGGCATGCATTTCCTATATCACAAAAAAATGCTCCTACAATCTTCGCTTGCATATGGCTTTAGACCACCAAGCACAGATAGTTCTAACCCACAATGCTTTTATGAGTCCACACCGAAAATACATGCACCAATTCTCTGACAAAAAACATTAATGTTTACTAAACTTAACAGTTAACGTTTGCATTGAAAGCTCAAAGTTCAATGCAAGCACCCATGTGTAGTTTATGCTAAAGGAAGTGCTCTACATTTTCTACAGGATGGCACATCAGCTACATCTCTCAGTAAACCCATCAATACGAGTCACATAAGGTGCTGACGTAGTCTGCAGTATAACACCGGTAGTGATTTCACGTCCTCCGTACCCAGTTTATACTTTGGACAAACATATATGTGCTCTTGTATCGTAAATTTGCATCAACATGCCTGCAAATGTCACAAGAGAATACAGCGGGCATACTACCTTAGTATTCCCTCTCATCGCAGCTCAGCACACCAGTTGTTGCATTTTTCTTCTGACTGCAACCTTCTTCTCGTGGTGCTACAGGCAACCAAACAAGGCAAGATGATTGAGGTGGTCAAGCACCTTTTTTATAATACCTCGAAGCTTTCATTTGTGAGCACTCTCATCACAGGCTTAGTCATGGAAGGAGACTGTAGCAACCACCAAGGGAGAAAAAAAAATAAAATGAAAATGGGCCATGAAACGTTAAGTGTTGGAATCCTTGCTCTATGCTGCGCAATGCAACATTGTGGCCCTACGCTGAAAATATTCAGGCCATCAAGTGCTACACACTTATTTCAATAAATCTGCTGCTCTTGAGAAGGTTTGTATTTCTGGCAGAAGTACACATGCAGAAATTGCACTAATCAATTTCAAGCGGACTTGCTGGAGTTCCAAATGCAAGTTTGAAACCAAAATCACTACAAAATCCGAATGTTTCTATTGTACAAGAATGTGGAATCGTTAGTTTCCTAGAACTGTTGAGAGTTATAAATACATAGGGAAGCTTACTTATCATTATGCGATGACGGTGCATTAGCATTATAGGTTTTCTTTGTCTCTCTTACAATTTTTACCTTTTCTTATATACTTTGTCTTTCGGTTAATCTCCCTGCCTTTCCTCCTCCTTCTATACTTTGTTTGTACTTCAATTTTGCTAAGTAACTTGACTTTGCTTTTTGCTGGGTTGTTCTTAGCCATTTTCATTTTCACCGTGTTATTCTTAGTCAACATCATTTTTAGAACTGCATTTCAAAAGGGGGCATTCTTCCCACAGCAGCCAATTTCTGGCCCCTCCCTACAGGTGGACAGGAAGATTTCTCTCTATCCACCTTGCCACCTGCCAAACACAGCAAGCGGTGAATGCGACACTACGCCAAACAATGTTTCTTCTTCACAATAGCGCTTTCAACACCAATTATGCTTGTACTGGAGATACAAAGATACTACAGAAACACCCATAACCCAGATTATAGGATGTCATGTCAGCTTCATTGCAATGAGTAGTGTTGGAGTGTTTTATATAGTTTGTTTATGCTAGTCCTCCTTAAACCTGCTAGACGAACTTGCTTGCTTCATGGAGTCTATGTAAAAAAAAAACACTGACTGAAGAATTTTATGTGCCGAGGCACTCCACCAAGCCTTTGGACCCAAAGTTGAGGGCCTCGTATCAATTTAGTCCATTTAAGGTTTTTGACCATGCACTAAATGCTTAGTACAACACTATTTGTGTGCCGTCTGTGCAAATTTAGAACAGAGCCAGGGCACATGAGATAAAATCTGTGACCCTAGAATCCGCAGTCAAACTCCGAAAGCACCATTCCACTCCACAATCGCAATTCCTCAATGATTTAACTTGATTTAACTCAATGATTTAACCAGACAAAAGGAGAGTTGTGAAGTTAGGCATTGAAGTTGAAATCTAAACTGTTGCTATAAAGTGACAAAATTCTTTGAACCTCCACAAGAACGAAGACAGATGTTTGAGTGGCATTTTAAACATATGCATTGCAGCACGAAAGATGAAAACAGAAAAACTAAGGATTTCACTGGTGCTAAACTTTGGAAAACATACCTGAAGTTTTTTGATTAAACAAATTAATAATAATGAAAAAGGCTCACTGCTTGGTTTTCAAGACTGATGTGGTAAGGGTATGAGTATAGTCCCGTCTCAAAATGACTTGGGCTAGATGGCACTCTCATGAAGGGCGCCAGATAAATCAGCCCCCTGGTGTTCATTAACACGCACTGATGTAGCGCAATACATACACACCTTGCTCTTCCTCTCCATCAAAACTGGGCCACTGCGGCCAGGATCGAACCCATTTCCTCGAGCTCAGCAGTCAAACGCCCTAACCACTGAGCAACCTCGACAAGGCGGTTCTCGACACTGGTGCCAGTGATGCACGCATCTTGCTTTGTCCATTGCATCTTTTATGCCACAACAAAACTGTTATGGATGCAGTCTTTTGTGCTCAAGGCATGCAAGGCTGTATTTCCACAAAAGTAAAGTAAACAAGGAGCTACACGAAGGTACAACAGCGAGCAAGATGAAGGTGAAAGTTGCAGGCAATAGATTGTTAAAGTCATGAATCAGCAAACCAAAGCAATGATAAAACAGGGCAAGCGGTGCCACTGTACTATACTAAACGCTTAGCTACAGTAAACCATCCGTCAAATTTTTTCCTTTAATTTTAAACATGCACAACAATCAATATTAAAGGCCAGTTTTCCACCTAGGCCCACATCATTACAAGAATGTTTTAGTCACTGTCATATCGCTTCTGGCTTACTGCACCACGAAAGAACTATGCATATTCCATAAGTGAGAGATACGATAACATTTTAAAGAAAAAAAGAGCCATCATCATATATTCGATGCAAATGTGCTCATTGTTGCAGGCAACACTCGCTTCTGTTCAAATCTTGATCGCGCCTGAAACCAGTCCCAACGGTGGACGTCATAGCACCATAAGTGCTGGAAACTGACAGTGCAAATGCGCCATACTACTGAACATGGTCTCATTTCTCCTGGTTCCTAGAATGCATGCCATAGACATCGTCCTAACAGCTCATTCCTATCGCGGCACAGTTCATCCTTCATGCTGCCACTCGTCTCAGAGCGCATAGAAGAGCTCCCTAAAAGCAAGCTTATGTACAAGGTACAACGGGCAACAAAGGGCACATTCCCAAAAGCGGCAAATGTTCCAGTACATTGGAGCTCTTAAGTTCACATAAATACAGACATTTGTGCCATCATGTGCAAAGAGTACGGTCTTGCTAGCATAAGCTGTACCGTCACAATGTCAACAGCTGTCAGTAATGTGAAGTTAAAAAGCATTAAAAGTCCTTTAACCAATACAAACATCCTTGTTAAAGTCAAGAGTTTTCTTTGTTTCAAAAATTCAAAAGTGTTATTACCTATCATTTATTTAAACGCTGGCAAGTTTTAGCTCATAGCGCCTTTATACCAATGGTGTTTAACTGTGCAGGCAATTACAACCAATATTCAAATTACACTGCAAGGCTTACACTTTCTTTCTGGTTCTCTGTCTCAAACGTCAAAACTGCCTCCCCATAGTGGTCCCGACTGCCGGCGGCTGCGTTTTGATGGAGGCAAAACGAACTGGTGTCCGTGTACTGTGCAATGTCAGTGCACGTTAAAGATCCTCAGGTGGTCGAAATTATTCCGGAGCCGTCCACTACTCTTGGGCCCTCCACTACGGCAACACTTTCTCTTACAGCCTTCACTCCCACCTTCCTACCTTCCCTTACAGCACAGTTCAAGTGTCCACAGAGCAAGTGTGACAGATACTGCGCCTTTCCTTTCCTGTAAACCAAAGCTGTAGCTCAGTGGATAGACTGTTCAACTACTAAACTCAAGAGTAAGTGTTCGATCCCAGCCATGAAGACCACTTTTGGATGGAGGCAAAAAGCAAGACGCCCGGGTACTGTGCGATGTCCGCACAGATTTAAAGAACCGCAGCAGGTAGTAACTTCTGGAGCCCTCCATTACAGCGTCCCTTGTGGCCTGAGTCGATTTGGGACATGAAAGGGCAGCTGAAGTGGCTTTATAATTCAACTGAATTGAAGGAGTCAAATGTGTGAATGCTGCGAATAATCTCTGAATAAAACTATTCCGACGTTCAGGCTTCTCTGCAGCGCACGGCGACAAGTAGGGACCCTGATGACGTCATCACTAGAAGTGATGCATTTCCAACGTATAAATGCTTGCACTGATCACGAAGACCAATGCCAATAAAGGTTAAGGCCGCGAAGCGTTGTTTGGTGGAATCAGGCGACTCCCAAAAGGGACTGGGCGAAAGCAGATGAAATTCGAAACATCAACAATGATGTCTTGTTCTGTTTCTCCGCATAGCTGCAGTGCTTTGAAGAGAAGCCTGAAGACTACCACGATTTTAATAGTCTATCATAACTTTACATGGCAGCGCAAAACCACTTGGTCAGTTTAATCTACAAGTTTCATACATTCTAATGCATGTGCTTTAGAAAATTCTTGAAAAAAAAATTTCAGAAAATAGTCAAACGCCAAAAGTACCTTCAGCACTATTCCAAGATACATTGACTCGGGTGGATCCCCAATCATAAACAAAAGCAGTGGTTAAAGTGCACAACTAGGCCATGTGAGCCTACTATGCTGTCAATTCATTTCTTGTTAATAAGCAGGAGGTATTCGTGCCTTTTGCCATTTTATTTAATCGTCTCACTTCAACATATGTTATCAGCTGCACTTACAGGTTTGCTCAGGAACTTTTACTTTGCCTGAGCAAATATCTCCCAACAAACCTCTCTACTGACAGATGTGGCGCACATTTGCAATGCAGTGTGTACGTCAACCGTCTGACACCTTTCAACACTTGTGGGCATTGTCGTATATCTGGAGCATTTCAAGTTCTACCTGCACTGTTTTTCAATAAAACTGGCCTCTACTTCCTGTTAATTTTTCTTTCGCACCAGCTCTGCCGCTGATGCATCATCCCACCACCCCCTCGAGAGTGGATGTCCTCTAATCCTCCGTCACTCATAGAAGTCCTGTAGGTAGTCTTCCGAAGACAGCAGAAGCACGTGCTTCCCCAGAGAGACTCCGTTTCCACCTCACCGCCACAGTTACGGTCAGTGCAGAAGGCACTGTAGATCATATATTTTGCTCTTGTGCCGCTTGGGACAAGTGATTCGCAGGAACCTCCTCCCTCACTGGAATAAGGTTTGGGGGTGGCTTTACATCGGCGTCTTGTATTGCATTTGGTGATGGCACGGGTGATATGGCATGGGTGACCAAGTGATCGTTGAGGTCACTCCGCTGAGTGAAGGTCCTTTTGCAGGAGGGACATTTGTGTGAGCCTAAGTGAACAGCTTTGCGGTGTTGCGAAAGCATTTCTGCACTTGGAAAGCACTCTGCACAGTCGGCACACTGCGGCCGCTCCTTTGCTCCGTGGACCCTTAGCATGTGGCGGTTGAGGATGAACAGTCGCTGGAAGGCCTTTTTGCAGAATGGGCACACAAATGGGCGCTCCCCAGTATGTTTTCTCTCATGCATGACCATGTGGGACCTGAATGGATAGGAACAAGACAGGGGCAAGACAGCATGCTTTGGCGTGCCGGCACCAACGCTAATAAAGAGGACACTTAAGTTGATAGGGTCACACGTGACCCCACCAAGGGTTATGTGGAAGCATGTGATGACAATGTGCTTTGGTGTTTAGGGTAAAATCTCGTTAATTCAATGGCCATTAACCCGTAAATTAGGATAATTCGAATAAGGAGTCCAGGCCAATGCCCATGTAAGTTGTTTGTGGACGCTCATTAATTCGGACATAGACGGGCTAGCATACGTTTATTCGGACAGGATTAGGCAGAGCACGACCCACAAAGCCAGCAACCATCCAAAAAACATGAATTCCATAGAATAGTGGTGCCCATACTCCTAATATGCTCGAATCGATGCATTTTGAATATGCTTCCCTACACAGTCTACAGCCGTGCAATGAAGCATCCTTGAAACGCAATGTGGCCGTATGTGGAAAGGCATCACTGTTACCTGCATTGCACTGTGAAAAGGGCAGCAGAGGCAGTTAACGTTTTGAAGAAAATCTTTTGACGCTTCCGACAGTGTGCGCAAAATGAAGCACTTAGCAAAGCTGCTAAAAGTCATCCTTATTTACCTTTCATCTCAAATATGCAGACAACCATATTCCTGGTGCTCACTAAATAAAATTACTGTGATGCAATTCATTTTCATCAGTTTTTGAGGCCCATTCAATGTTTCCAAATTTCGGATAATTCAAACATCTTTCCTAGTCCCTTGAAGGCCGAATTAGATTTCACTAGTCGCATGACTTATATTAATAGGACCCATTGGTCACATTAGTTTGTCGTGTTGCCAGTATGTTGTATAACCCCAATTACATGACCGGCTGACACCACACAGCATTGGTAACATGACCAACGGGTACTGTGACCCTACATGGGTGCTAAGCACTAGATTTCAGGAAGACAGACTGGCCATGCACGCCACTTCTCCTCTGCAGCTTTCGCCTTTACTCTGTCCCCCCAGAAAAGGCCCCCATTTTATGGCGAAAGCCTTTAATGGCTCATACTGTCGGCGTTTGTCCGGTCACACTATAGCTGTCAATGAAATGACATCATCACCCGAAACCGAAACTAACGTCATCACAAAAATAAAAATTCGATCTCTACCCGGAATCGAACCTCCATCCCTCGGATTCCCAGCCGAGCGCTTTAACCAACTACGCCACGCCCGGGATCGTGGAATGCACATCATAATTCTCCTTGTCTACTGTGAGGATGATAGTAGTGATGACAATGATGCTGCAATTAGCTATAATGATGCTGACATTAGCAATGACAGTGCATTTAGTTGATAATGATAACGAGAGCAAATGTGATGCACCGTGTGGACCAGCAATGCTCAGGCTTTCGCATTTCTGCAGTGCAGATTCCACAGTGCTCTTGGAATTTTTTTTTTTTTTATCACATGAGTAACTGCAGAGCACACCCTTGTGTTTCAATCTTCCACCCTGATCCCCTTACGCAGAATCAAAACGCCCAGAAGGTCCACGCTGCTTGAGGTATGCCTACGTATCGCACTATAATAGAAGCAAACAACCAGCGAAACCTTTGCTTACCTGTCATGGGTGTAGTAGGGGCAGTAGGTACAAAAAAAGTTTAGTGACTTTCGAGCATGCTTGAGCTGCTGGTGCTCCTTCAGGTGGTCTTGTGTAAGGCATCGCTCGCCACAATGTTTGCAGGTGAAGAATTGGGGCAGGACAAGTACGATGCTTCCAGCTTCTGAGGACAAATAGAGCAGCAAGAAACGCTCATGAGCAACACTCAACTAGCAGAACCTTCAGCCACACTTCGCCTTCTTAATTCAATAACCGTCAGAGGCTCGAGACTATACACAAGGCATAGTAGCTTCCAGTTTGTTTGTCTCATTGCCCTTGCTATATAATCCTGTTGCTCACGCAAGAATTGCCACCGCATTCTTGTACTAATGAAGTGCTGCGGACAGGCCAGACGCTTTTTGCAAACTATCATATCAAAGGTTGTAAGTCACAAACTTATCTGCAGTTTGTAAAAATCGAGAATGCCAACTGTTATCCAATCCTTTAGGACCTAAACCCGCATACTGTACATTTCCTACCAAGCTAAGGCGCTCAGTAATAGCACTATATTCCTTTTGAGTGTGCATCTTCCGAATTGCTATACTTTCAGCCAAATGCCAGCAGTGCAAAACATTGTCCATCTCTTAACATCAGACAATTACAAGCATTGAGGAGCAAAATACTTCAACATATTCTGAAGTTGATAATCACAGTAAAAGAGCTGACTTTTGACTCTCTAGGCAAATGACAAGTAATGTTCCCAAGCATCAAATAGCTTACAAAAAGCAAAAGAAATAATTCGCCTCAGCTGCTCACAAGGTATCCGGGATCAGAAGTGTGCACTGTAAAAGAATTAGATGAACTAAAGTCTCCGTTTGGGCTCGTTGGTGAGAATGCATAACAATAGGAGGCAACGTGAATAGACTAGGACTCGCGCTGCCTCTTATTATTATGCATTGTAAAGCAAACTTGAGGGACAGATTTGCCTGTCACCATTTAACTAGTAAACAGATTATGTCTGCAATGCACACAATAAATACTTGTATCGTTTCTGTTAAAAACTGTATCTAATGTACAAACATCTCGTTGCTTTGAACAAGAACACTGGCTTCAAATGTAGGAGCATGTCTCAGCAGAAAATGCTTTTCTAGTTTCGTAATGAGCACGTGTGTTTTGCTGAGAAACAGCAAAATCTTCGTCTGTACTCCATGACAATTTTCTCTGGCAGCACAGCAGACACGCCCCCTCTTCCTACAGTCCCTATAGGACTATAGATCCAATAGTCCCCGCTGGCAATTATTAGTTTTCGATTAATATACAGAATATTGTCATTCATTTTTAAGGCACAATTTTAACATTAACAGTCAACTTGCAACATTGAAAGTTCGCCTATTTCACTGAGAAACCGTGGTAACACAAGCCTATTACCCCATCCCATAATGAATTTTTTTTGCACTGCTATTTATAATATTATATATTCAGATAGTTTCTCATTATTGAAAATATTTTTGTTTAAAGAAAATGCGCACGTCTTTACAATAAGTGTTTGAAGAAGGTAATTAGTCATGGCTAATTACAAGAAGCTTTAAGAGATGGCGCCAGCTGCTACAGTGACGCTCGTGCAGCTATTATTGCCAAGGAAAGCTGTGACCGAGTATCACAGCCGCAGAATGATACTTTGCGAGAAATGCGTAAACCACATTTCTAGCTTTGCACGTTGCAAACTAAGATTGTCAAAAGAAGGATTAAATAAGGAAACTAGAAGGACACTCTTCCCAATGACTGAAAAAAAAAAAGCCATTTCTCGCTTCTTTGACGCAAAGAAACTGCCTACCTGAAAGGGCAGATACTCTTGTGATTAGCAGCCAGTATTCACAAAATGTATGGTAACAAATGAAATTATTATGAAAGTGTCATTTTTGTTAATTAGGATAACCAATGGGATTACACAGACAACTGCCACACAACAAGACAGTATTATTACACAGATAAGCGCACTTTTTTTCCTTTAAATATGTAACTAAGGAGAGGCAAAAGAATGTTTTCAGACTAAACACACAGGGCAAAATAACAGTTCTAGCAGCAATCAAGATCCAATTGCTACAGACACAATTCACAGCTCTATTTTAGGACAGGCTGTACAGCTCCAATGTAAAATATATCTGGATGAAAGCACAGCACCATTTGGGAGCTAAAAGTGTACTAGGAATTAATGTGATGCATTGCGAACTGACAGTACAGGCTGCAATATTTCCATTCCTACATTTGATTTGTTTTTATAAAAAAAAAAGAGAATTATGCAATTATCTGTCAGTCATCTAGTTAGACATCATATGCTTGAGTACAAGAAATATGCAAAATAAAATAGTTTGTACCTACATGCACTCCTCGTCCACACATATTCAGTTCAATGACTATGAATTATGCTTCACAGCCTTAGCTACACAGCAATATGAATGGGGACCACGATCTCTCAAAGTTTGACATGTCGCAACCACATACTGTCCTTTCAGACACAAATCAAACCAACCATCTAAGCACTGCAACATCAAGAAATATTTCAAGCAACAAACGTTAACTGACAATATGGCCAAGTATATCATATTTCCTCGCACATTAGTCAAGTTAGTACACACCCAGTCATCCTGAAGTCAACGAAGCACTCGCATTTGCTTGCAACCGTCTATTTTTTTTTTTTAACAATGTGCTGTTAGCACTGTGCAGACCATAGCTCAACAGAAATAAAGCCAAAATGCCTAACCGCAATTAGCATAGACAGAAACAACTAGCTTATAGTGCTGCTCTCCTCCAATCTGTAAAATAAAAATAAAATAAATAAAAATAAATCCGCACAGAAAATGTGTATCACGGTCCAAATGCGTATGTAGCCTCAATGCATTTACCAGTCACAAATACAAGATGTTTCTCAGAAGTAAAACAACAGAATCGCTTCGCAAGCATTCCCAGAGAGAGAATGGTAAGATGAGAGAGATAAGCTGGGACTACTGCAGTACTGCAGGCCTTGTAAAAACTTGGCCTGGGTCAGCTTTTGTTGTAGTTAAATTCCTCAGGTCTTGGCTCTTTCCACCTGCAAATATTAAAGTGTCCATAAGCGTAATGAATTGGGGACACTGTAACGAGTAAAATGTAAATTGTGCACAAGCTGTAGATGGTTTAATCAAACATGCAGCAGCTCCAGTCTGGAAAGATTGCTGCAAAGCACGTAATTGTAAATAACTGTGGCAGATACAGAAAGAGCGAAGAATGGCTGGAAAAAGCATTGCGACAGGCGCATAATTTCTTTATGTCAATGGCACACCACCTGAACTTCTGGTGTCACCAAAAGGCTTGTTTTCTAAACGGCAATTTCAAAACAAAAACGTCTGAAAATCTAACCCAAAGGCAAGAAACACTCTCAAGGATGATGATAAATTATTTTATGACGTAATTATTGGTGGAAAAAAAATAAAAGCCCTTATTTTAAGAAGGAAATTTCAAAAATGATGTAATAACTCACTCTGCCACAAATATGACCGGAATGAACCCTTTTGATTAACGTCTTATCTCCACAAAATTTTTCCCATTTACCACTAGGTGGCATAGCTTAACCAGAAGTTGTGGGATTATGAGATAGAATGCACATAAAACCTTTGAGGCCAATTATGAGAACATCGTTATATATAGGCTGGCAATGCAAGCAGTGAGCTAAAAACACAGTATGGGTAGAAACTAATAAGATACTTGGAGAACTTCGGAACAGGTTAAGAAATGGTAGACGCTTAGACAACTGCCTGCTCGTGCTTACTAAATGCATAGAAACAACTAGGGCAAAACAAGGACAACTTAAACCGATAGCTTCATCTTCCAGTATGTTCCACAGGAACATCTTGGAAGATGAAGGTATTGGTCCAGAGATAATTTAGGAAATTTATTTCCTACAGGAAATATACGCATATGCAGGTCAGTGGGTTGTTTAGCGGTTTAGAGTACAAGCTTGACTCTATGGCAAGTTTGATGGATCATTCAACACCTTCGTGGTCCCAACATCACGCCGGTCGTCGTCATTGTCCCTCATCGTCATCCTATGTAGTAATAGCTGTGCTGGTTACGCAGGTCGCTACTGAATAGTTGATTATTAATTGAGGGATCACGCTCGGGAATAGGAAAAGGAAAGGAGAAGGCAGGTGAAAATTGAGGGAATGCACAGCGGCCTTGTCATTGTTCCTGACTGCTCCTTCACTTACTTGCTCTTCCCGTTGCATGGGAAGGGATAAAAAAATTATAAATCTCAACGTATTTAAAAGATAAAGACAAGGTTGTCCTCTATGACCACTGCTTGGCATGCTTTTTATGATAGATATGGAACGACAAGAAACTAATCTAGATTTTGAACTGTCATACAGATTAGGTGGAAGGTTGTAGAGCAGTCACTCATTTCGAAACGGATTGAACAGGTTCAGCCCAGTTCGTGAATGTGCCTTCGTGCAAGACTCAGGCTCCTATCTCCTGAGGGAAGCAACAACTGCTGCCTTGGTAGATTTTGCCGCGTGTCTTCTGCGTGTTTGCTTGGAATTGCTTTCGCACTGCTAGCTGTGCTACTACGCTTATATTTCTGAATCTTTTTGAGTAAGACCACGCGGCTCCTTGATGCTAAGCAGTAAGGATTACAACTAGCATTAGTCTTTGGTTTTATTTTCTTTTACTGCTTTGCACGTTTGTTATCGGAAATGCTTTCAGTAAAAAAAGAAAAATGCCGCTGGCGACCTCGACGTCAAAACTGCGCGCCGAATCAGACTGTCATGTGATTTCCGCTCCACACATCGTCGCATATTTCATTTCGGTGGTGTCAATCGACATTCAGCCATTCGGAGGCAATTCTGAGCCTCCTCTACTTACTTTACTAAAACTAACTGACGTGTTCGAAGGTGTGAAGAAAACGATGTCCTATGTCAAAACCAAACGCGACGTTTATTTACTTTTTTTTTTCGGTACAAAACCGAAATGAGGTGCAAGAAACACCCAAAAAGCTTGGAATTTCACCGCAATGACTAATCGGGGATGACCATGTGCGCTCGTAAAGGGAGGCTGTCATTGTGCTAATAAATATGTTCGATTTTTTTCATTGCGGCAGTCTAAAAACAGTGGCGATGTGCGTGTGCCGCGATGGATAACAGTACTCTGTTCTGCACGACCACCCGATACAGACACGCGCTTCATTCCGTCAACCCACCACATGCACTAAATGTCCGCGAAAGCGTTTTACGGTACATTGCATAATAATAATAATAATAATAATAATAATAATAATAATAATAATAATAAAACAGACCCCTGGCCTTGAAACATGAATCCACGGCTTCGAGGCTTACTATTTTGAGCATAGCGTAGACGCACAGAGAAGTAGAGAGTGCCGGCTGCGCACGCGCATTAGCCCTACTTGGCCCCACTAATGCCACTGCGTGTGCGCCGAAGGAATCCGGTAATTCGGTTTACATGTAGGCAAGCACTTTTCTCTTGTCACAGTGAAATGCGCCCGGCTGCCCTCTCGGTGTCACTTTGTTTATGTTACGCTGTCTGCAGTTGAAACTTCTCTCTTTCCACGCAGCGTAGTGCGGTCAACTGTCCCACCTTTGCGAAGATGTCCATACACGCTTCGTAAGTGACCAAATACAATTAGACAGACGTACAACGGCTGTTACGTTTCATTATCGTTTCATTACGATGACTATCGGTGATGACATCTGGTTTTTGATTATCTATGAGTACATATTTGTAATGTTTATAAGCATGAAAAGCACTGAACCAAAACAGTGTACATTCTCATTTCAGCTAACGCTCGACATTCGGTTCAGCAGCGTCGAATTCCTTCGTTTCTTTCTTTTTTTTTTTTTTTTTCATCTGTACTCCGTATGCGACGTCGTCCTTTTGCAGTTGTATTTCTTGTAGCGGCTGCGAAGCTGCATTCAAAACGGTGCTTTCCGAGAGGACAGCTGCACCTAAGCACACGTGTGCCACTGAAAGCTCTAGGGAACAGAGCATGCGCCAACGAAGATGTGAAGGAGACAACCACTCGATACCGCCGGCCGAAACTATTTCTTTGGTCTACTGTCCTATTCCTTTTTCGACCAATATTTGAGAGTCGCATGACGCACATAGCATCTAAACAGTGGATCATACGCGTGGTACGCCAGCTGGCGTATCGTGATGTCACGTGCGAGCATCAGCATAACGTGGCGATATCCGTAGCACTCGCTGTCAAACACATAATGTCTAGATTTTGCGAGAAATACCACTGGACCAACTGCGCGCACGGATGAAGAACCTCGTCCAAGCAACCAGCAACCTGTCAAGGCATGTCTTAATTTTGATAAATTTGCACTTTTGTCGCCAGCCGAAAAGCAAGCCCGATACATGTAAATTTACCGGGAAGATTCTGCGCATTCTGTTTGGTTTTTGCTAGCCGTGTCACTTGCTATCCGAGCCTGAAGCGCCTTGCGAAATACGAATGCGTGAGGGAAAAGGTACAGGGCCAGAAGCATATTCAGAAAAGCACAAAATAGCGCAAAGCCCCTCAGCGATTGGGCGTGAAGGTTAGCGGCTTAGCACTGCAGGCGAGCGTCCACTGTTCGCACACAATGCAGGGGTGCAAAGGGTGATGCGGTGACCATGTGCAGGTGTGACCATGTGCAGGTTCTTCGCGCGAGCGAATAGCCCCCGCATAAACCACAGTGTATGCGCGCAAAACATGTGCACGCACGCAGTGTGCGTGTCATGTCTTGTCACCTAAAAAAAACTTTCACTCCGCGGTCCTTCCCTAATGAACTGTTTGTGTTTCCACTTTGAGTAGATGCGTCTCCTTGTGCTAAGAACCAGTGGTGTCTCGCACCACATTCTCTTCTCAATCGAGTGGTGCCTCCAGGTATCCATTCATTCCTTTCACTCCACTGACTCCCTGCTTTCCTCTAGATCATGAATTGTAGCCTCTGCATCAGGTGAGAGAGTTGTCGAAATTCTTCCTCTATGGAATGTTTTAAACCGGATCTGCTGCAGAAAGAAGTTGTTTCGACAAGCAATGAATTTTTGAAAAGTGTGACACTCACCTCACAAACAGCAATGCAAATAGCAACAAGCAAAACACTTCACAGCACAAAAGTAGTATAGGTGGGTTGCAGAAACCTAGAAGTCAGCAGAGCAAAACCCCTTCACCATGGCAGCCATACCTGTTTTGAGGGCAGAAGTTGGGTGCAGCGCAGAATACTTCTATGTCCAGCCTGATGTCATGCGCAAACGCAAACGTGTTGAGCAGAATTCCTTCACTATTGAGAGCCTGGAGGAGGTAGGGGCAGGGGAGGTGTTATGAATGGCACTCACAAACAGAGGGGTTCTTAATCCCATAATTGCGACAAGGGGGTGCAGGAAATGTACGTGGCCATTATTGCCACAATAGACGTCTCCTGCACTGCACCTGATTTCTGCCCCCAAAACAGGTTTGGCCACCATGGTGAAGGGGTTTTTGCACTGCAGAGAGGCTGACTTCTAGGTTTCTTGACTAGCTTCAATACTTTGAAGGAGTGTAGTCACGCGTTCTCCTGGCAATTGAATGAACTGACACTTTTGCTGCTTTTACCTAGATGGCGCTAGCAGTAAAAAACCTTTAATACCGAATACAGGTGCAAATACTAATTATCATCATGGTTTGTGCTTCTTATTTTAACTTTATTTTACAGTAATACAATATTAAAAAAAAAGCCAACTCAAACAAGGCTCACGTTGCTAAGTATGGCGGCCTTCTTGATTGAATGTCGTGTAGGAAAAATTGATTATATTTGAAGGCTCAGTATAATCGTGCTAATTGTATAAAGCGCAATTTGCGTCTATAATCACAAATAACTACTATTCTAGTTTCGCCATGCATAATTTCTAGGCTGTAGAATGAGCGGTTTTTCTGGTCAAGCTATGCGATGCGAGGCAGTATTACGGAAATTTTCAAATTCGAAAGGTAATTAAAAACGAACTAGCGAATAAATTTCGATGAAACTTCGTACACTCAACTATTATAATGTGCGCCCGAAGTGGTAAAAATTTTACTGCTGTGCACGTTGATAAAGCGCAGATATTCGTGCCCAAAATAGCCAAACTTTACCATGTTTAAAAGGCTGCCGATCAAATACTGATTAAATTAAAACTAATTATGCGCCATGTTTCCTAATATAAGTACCCATTCTATGTGTAGGCCAAAGGAAACTGTTCTAAGTGCAGCAGTTTCTTCAGCAAATTAATCCGAAGTAGGGTATATCAACGACGCTAGCGAATTTGTCATCTGCAATACCACCTCTCATGCAGTTGATAATGTTGACACACTAAAGCAGCGCACATCATTTGACAGAGAGTATATTAAGCTTTCGAATGATGCCTACATTGTGATGTTCGAAAAAGAACAACGCGCAGAATGCTCACGCAAACATTGCCTAAAATGGCACATTCGCGCTGCCGGAGTGGGACCCCCGCCTTAACTGGCATGAGCGATGGCCGTCTTTTCTGTGCTCCTGCGTTTTAGTGCAAATAAAACTCCAAAGGCCAAGATTACGCGGCTTGGCGAGTCCTTGATTTTTCTTGCACTTTTCAAAAGTGGGTTCCTCTGTAATGACCAGAGTTACAGAAAATGTGGCCACCACGCACGCCAGTTAAAGATTTGGGCAGCTGTACATGTAGATAAATAAACTAAATAAATTATATGAAGAATGCCTGAAGAAATTACACTATAAAAGGCGAATAGCTAAGGTGTTTAAATACCTATACCAAAAAAAAAAAAAAAATGCCGACTTAAAATGGCGGAAAAAGACTAGGAAACTAACGAATAAGCATGCAGGACACAAGGATTGCGAAATAAAAAGCTTTCAACGGTAGGTTAAAAACATATAAGGTAAAAACCTGATTAATTCAACAGAAAAGAAGCACAGCACAGAAATATACCAAAATTGTAAAAGACAGACCAGGAAGGCATCGAAGAGGCAGCCCTCATGACTTGAGCACACTATTTTTCGCCTGTGGGCATGGATATGTGCTGTGGATATGTGCTGTTGGTGCAAGGGCTCTAAGTGAGCCTGTTTCCATGAATCTTTTTGTGTGAGCCTGCTTTGCTTTGTCCAGACCCTGCAAATGCCAAATTGGCCCTGTCAAGGGAACCTCAAGAAAAGTACAAAGAAATGTCCCCCTGTGGGAAATAGCCGGAAGTGCTTTGTTCAACTCTTCAACCTTCCCGTCCAGAGGCGCTTTTGTCAAGTGAGGAATGCCTATTGTCCAAAGGAGCCGACAGAGTGACACGTCCGCTGACGTACAGGACAAGAAAGGAGCATGACGAATACGGCCATTAGAGGAATTCCCGGGAATGCAGGAAAGATTTGCAATTGCCGGAAAGGGACAAGGATCTTTGCAGAAGAATAGAAATGTACCTCCTCGCCATTCTCAAGGTCTACCTGCCAACAAGTGACCCCGCCCAACGAAACAATACCGGACCAGTCAGTGCATCAGACCATCAGTGCAGTGATGTGTTCGATTGGATGCCGATATCTGAGGGGCGTGCCCTGGAACTGGTTGGTCAGCATCTTCAGAGAGGGGCTTAAGGACGTTGCAGAGCACGAAATGACGCTCTGAGCCCTGGGTAAACGGCTCATCCAGACGCTTCTCGCTATGAACTCTTAACGCTTGCCATTTTGCTGATATACCCTTCTTTTTCATGTAAATAAGTTTTCTCAAAGTGCCATTAAACCTGCTTGTATATATTTTACCAACTTCGAAGATTCAATCCTTATTCAACCCGGAGTCTCTGCACGCTACCTAGTGAAGGCCGGGTCGACTTAGCCCCAGCGTCACGACAGCGCCCTATTCTTTGAAGACAATTCTACAAACCATTAGAGGCCAGCATTGTAAACACGGTTAGACACAGAGCTTCGATAACAGGTAAATTCACACCTCAATTTTGTTTGCAAAATATATTTTGTAAGCTCTTCAATTTCAAGCAGTGAACACAGAGTTCAATGCAGCTCATCTTCAAAAAGGTCCTGCTTAGTACTTATACGGAGAAACACTCTGCCTTGGCAAATTTTTGACCTGAAAAGATACTTCGTGCAAATGATTACAGAAAAAACCCAACAACGCAGCAATGTGTAAAGCAAATACAATATGAACAAATCAGGATTGCGCCCACTACATGACTGTACTTCAACACTCCAGTCACCAAGGGCAGCACAGCACAATTAGGTTGTAGGGAAGTAGCTCGTGCATAGCGAATCGCTGCGATAATGACACCATTAGACCTTCCAAAAATGTAAGACACGAACAGGTAGTTCACACGTTGTTTACGAAAAAAACGTTGACCACTGCAACCGTATTGTTTAAGGACTATCTATCCGTGTGCTGTCTAATAACATGGCAGGCTAGATTAGAAAACGTTGTCCGACGTTGTTTTTAATTCTAAATGTCTTCAGCAAGACGTCCACTTACTGTCCACTCCTCCGGAATTGTTACGCATTCCACATTCGCGCGGCCACCACCGTACACCACATGAAGGACGCAGGGTATGTAGAGCGTTCATTCCATAGCGAAACCACACACCACATGCTCCAAAGACACACAATCGCACACAAAAAGAACGCGAATTGCTATCAAAGAACCTTATTTCCTCGTTCACCACGAGGGCAAGCTGGGCAGGACAACATAGCTGGGCAAGCTGCCACTATACTCAGTTTCATACATCAAGTGCAACACTGCCAAAGCTACAGCTCTTGTTTGCGCTCTCCGTATCCGCGATGAAAAATAGTGCCTGCTCTTGACGAGAGGAAATAATAGTTCTTTTGTCTGCAAGCCTAATACCTCCTACATTTGCCATCAACTTCATAAAGAGCACCTTTCTTTAGGGACAAAGAATCAAATTCAATGAATTTGTATGTTTTTTTTTTTTGTTTTTTTTATGTCGTTTTTGTTCGTGTCGCGCTTTCGCTGCCCCGCAACCTTGCACCTGTGCCACTAGATGGCGCTGGCTGTGCCGGAGGCTGGGACACAGTTTAGTGTCCACCCGTTACAAAGGGTGCAGCCTCAAATCATCATCATCATCATCAGCCACATCCGGCATCTCTTTTTGAGAAAATGGTTCTTCGGTGCACATTTTTGCTATACGATCCGCACTGCGAAGATGTCTAGGCATGCGAAGCAAGTTATTGCAAACGTGTATGCTCGGAATAGAGCCCGTTTCCGCAGGAACCACTTGGCCACAAAACGAGCGCGTAGTGAATGATACGCCTCTTTTTTTTTATTATTATTGCGGACTACTTGCATAGCAAAATAACGGCTTGAGGGGCTAGTTGGTGCTGCATCTTATTCAGAAATGTGGCGCAACAAACATAAACACAGGAGAAGATTACAGTTGGTAGTGGGCGCGTGTGTCATGGTAGAAGAACAAATGGTAGCGTAACTCCCATAGAAGCTTGCGTGTCGACTCTGAGCGAGGCTTTAGTTTCCCAGCGCCCCCTGCGAACTGTGAGGCACAACAAACACGTGACGTTGCTTGTGACGTCACAGCGACGTACTTTTGGCGGGGAATTTGTATTTTTACTTATGAACGAAAAACGAGGCCAACAACGAGGGAGGCAGAACGATGCTCGGATAAGGCAGAAAAATGGACACCGTAACTGTTCAGCCAACTTTACTTGACATGGATTTCTACTGTCAAGTTTTACGTTAACTGAAATGTTACGGCATCTTTAACCACCTTATCATAGCATCGTTCTGCCTCCGTCGTCGTTAGCCTAGTCTTTCGTCGCGCGTCATTTAAACGCATTCTGGGGCTTATTTCTTCGGGCACGTTTGTGAACAAGGGCCTTCAAGTGAATTAGGCAAGCACATGGATAGAACCACATGGCTTGAGGCATTTCACTAAGGGCATAAATGAGTGAAGCTGTGCTGCACAGAAAGCCAGGCTTTATTAATTCACGATTACTTACATAGACGCTTCACGACAATGAAATCTTTAAGTGTAGGAGAGCGACCACCGCTCATTCGTCACAGTCTTCATGAAATCCTCGTGATAACAAAATGACATGAGCGTAGGTCTCCAAACGAGACGCGGTGAGTTTATAAAAGGGCAAAAGATCTTGCTAACAAACAAAGTATAAATATCAGCGTCAAAGAACAAAAACGAACGGAATAACTAACGCTAGCGCTAGAACGCCAACCTGTAAGAGCTTAGGTAGGCAATTCAAATTGGGATTGCTAGTATTTAGAAGTTAATGCGTCTGAGAAGTGAAAATATCTACGATATAGCTTCGCCCCAATAAATCTCGCCCTGTTCATGATTCCTATATTTTACTCGCGCTTCATTTGCCACTGAAAGGAGTCAATGTGAGGTTACAAATTTACAACTTAAGCATTTAACATGTTCATGAGAAAAATCCCACTGACAATAGGAACATCACTGTAATAACAGCTAAAGCACGTTCAGCGAACGTTGGTGCGGTAATACGACGCAGTAAGCAAAACACGCAGCAAGGGGAGCGGAACGGAAGGCTTTGAGCAATGCGACACGCGTCCTGGGGGCAATAAAATCTCACCTTCACCGCTCAATTAAAACAAGCAGCGATACGCCGCTCATGCAGACGTGTATCCGTAAAACAAGCCACCACTTTTGCGACGTGCCTGGGAGGCCGAGCCGAGCCGCCGAGCTGTGACGCAGCATTGTCTCATCGTCCGGAAATGCGCACATGCAGCGGCAAACAGTTTCTCATCGAGCACAGACAGTCTTCGCCTTGCTGTAAAGCTCTACCAAAACCAGCAGAATGAAATACTGACTGTTTGTTACAGATAACCCACTCTGTACGCAGCACGCAACGATGAACGTTGAACCGGGGCCGACGACGCACCCATTCCGCGGGTGAAAAAAGCTTCGGTCTGAACCATATCTGAGCTTTGGGCAACTACGCAGCGGATAATAAGTGGCCGAGAGAGGCCGCTAGAAACAAGTTAAAATATTATTAAAAATGTGACACGTTTTTTCTTACGCAAGAAACAAAAACTGCATTCATTCCTGAGCGCGAATATTATGTTTACTTTCTAATTCTTTGGAGTTCTGGCAGATCTTATTTTCTGTGCGCTAGTAATTTGCCTCACAGTTCGCAGGAGCCCTCGTTAGCCACCATACCCTCGTCATCGAGTTGATGCCGCTGGCAGTAGACAGCTGCACGCGTTTTCTTCCAAGTTGCGCGACCAGTTGTACATTGACCTTGCGTGTGTTGTGTATCTTCTCCTGTGTTTGTTTTTGTTGCGCCACATTTCTGAATAAGATACTTGCATAGCTTTCGCTGCGTTGCACCTGGGGCCCGATCCTCGATATTCGCCTTCCCCTGGCGGCGCCATATTGTCTTTCTGATTGGCTCAGAAAAGAGTCACTTGCTTCAAACTTGTGGCGCGAAACCATCAGTTGAGGCAAGCACTTTTAGCGGTTACGTCAAAATGACGTAGCCGTGAAAATTGATTTCAACCGGAGCTATCCTTGTTGCCTGGATGACAAATACGAATGATTTTGGAGTGGAAGCAAAGTTACTGATGGTGGTTTGGAGAACACTTACGCTCGATTAACCAATGTGATGAAAATAATGGCATACTGGGAAGGAGCGGATGCTCAAATTTGATTGGCTGAAGCTATGTCACGTGAAACACGTGATACGCAAGCATATTTAGATTACGTCAAATTGACGCGTCATGACGTAACTGACGTGCCGCCATTACCGAAATTGCTGACGTTTGGCCGCCATAATTTCGCCGAGTGGCGAGGTGCCCGAATTATGCTAATGAGACTATGGCGACAGGCAAGCTGATTTATGCAGCCGTTAGCCTACCGTAGTTTCTTAGCTTGTTATTAAAAGTAAAAGGATAACTTTATATACACCTTGTATGGCTTTTTAAACGGAATAGAAAGGCAAATTACGAGCGCGTATGAAATAAAGGACGTTTGAGACAATCTCTAATTGGGGCAGAAGCGTGCGGCCGCGTTACGGCGCTAACTGCTTTCTTATTTCAAACCCTTTCTTCCCATGGTAAGAAATTATTGGTCTGCGCGGTTATAATAACCCAGCAATGGCGGCGGCCATGGAGGGCGGTACGCTTACGAGTGGTCTTCGTGCCGTTCGTCGTCTGCAAGTAGTGATCGAGGATTTGCTGCAGCACAGCAATGCTGTCAAATTGTCTTGAAAGATAGCTCGTCAGTACAGTCAGATCTGAGGAGTGTAGTGTGGCGGCTTTGCAAGCTCCGAGGCGAGAATTGCCCTGCGCTCGGAGTGTTGAACTGTTGAGCTACTGGTGTTTCGGGTGGAATCGGCAGTGGTGAACGCCTCTGATGTAGGATGGCACGAAATGTATTCGTTCGACCGAGCAACGAGCTCCTGGAATGTGTCGGGCTTCTCGATGGGTGTCGACCAGCAAGGCAACGCAGTCAATCTGCTGGAAATGCTGCAGCACGTCGAGCATCACAGAGGTAAGTGCAATAGGAAAACCTGCAAAGGTGACTGTTCATACAGCGTCATTCGCATTCAAGTTGTACACAGGCGGGAAATGACTGAAGAATAAAGGAATACTTACAGGACGCATGCGGCGAATCCGATATTTTTAATCAGCACTTTGCGTTGCTTTTAGCTGCCTATTTCTACGACGCATTATAATTTTCTTCAACTTCTCTACACTGCACGAACTTAAAAAAAAAAAAAAAAAAAACTGAGTGTGCTTGTAGTTGTCAAGATTTCTTGGTTAATGGTTTCGACGACCGAGAAAGGAAAAACAAGTGAAATCGCCTGATATAAGTCGTTCCTTTAAGGTGGATTCACACGACGGACCGAATAGCGAAGCGATCGGTCACGTGACCTCTGATCCGAGGTCCGTCCGTCCGCGGCGAGCATTCACACGGTGGGAGAGAATAGCAGACGACAGAGCGGACTTACTCTTTCTCCCAGGCACTGCGCGAGAGGAGAGCCTTGTTCTGGCGCGCTGTTATCGAGGGTAGCCTACCATGGACGATGCATGGACGGTGGGTGAATGCGCGGGTTGCGGCGGCCTACAGCTACTGCTGCTGCGCCGTTTTGCCAAAGTATTGTGGTGACTGTTTCGCTCGATGTGGTATACTACGCAGGCAGTTCTCTGCAGTGCAAACGATCGCGCTTACTCTATGAGAGCTGCATGAAAATACTGCTTTCAACCCTTGGAAGACGACCATTCGGACTGCCCCTATGCTCCCGGTACGTGCCAAATGCCAAAACGCTTGAGGAAAGCGATGAATACATTCAAGCGACTGCTCTGTGCAGTCACAAAACTCACGCATTCGGTATCGCGCAGTGCAAGAGCCTGTCACTGTAAATTCTGTGAAAACCATATACTGCGAATGAAGGCAAAAACAGGCTAGTTCGACTCCAAAATAGAAACGACTGCCGTCAGTCGTCAGAAGCCGCTTCTCGCTTTCCTACAGCGTTTTAGTGCAATGTATGTTATGTTGTCTATGCTTGGGCACCGGGAGCATAGCTGAAAAGCGTTCCGCGAGAGAAATAAATAAATAAAAAAATGTCTTGTCCGTGAAGGATCCGAATTGTGAAAAGGACTCTCGACCTTGTCGCGAATTGCTGCTCGCGGACTGAAGCGAAGCAGCGGAAATCACTGACGTAGGGCCACGTCACAGCGAATCGTGAGAGCGATTCGCGATTTGGTCCGCCGTGTGAATCCACCTTTAATTGCAAAAAAAAAAAAAAGAAAGAAAAAGTTAGCCGTCACAATACAATTTCCGCCACCAAGCCGTCTTTACCTGTTACGGAAAGGGTTCACTTAGGTTTAGGTTTTGCACTGACCATTTCTTGCATTCATAGATTACACTTTACCGCAGCATAGCTTGCAGCTTTGATGATTTTGAATGTTCCTGTGCCATGCGTGTTTGATATTTTATTTGCATATAATTTAGGCACTAAACATTTGCAGGTGATCGTGTGGACCATGTGCAGCCGTTGCAGCACTTCCCATCCGAGTCATCGTGTGGGCGAGAAGTCCTGGGGCCATATTCAACATCATTAACCTCTCTGCTAGGCTTGTATAATCGGGGAGGCCACGCCTTGTCCCTGGACGGCCACATCAGATGTGAAGTGCTATGCAGATGGACAGCTCTTTTTGAAGATCGTTACAGCTTGTAGTGTGTGCAGATCACATGACATTGACGCCACCTGCAAATGGTAATCGCAGCAGGAACATCGACAAGTACAAGGAAGAGGACATGCAACATTTATATTAACTTGGACAGGAACAACTTGATCACCTGCACTTGAGATTTTCACTCGCTGTCATGATTTTGATATATGCCACAAGTGATCAATGTGCACATTCTTACTGCTTCATGTTCGATAGCATACTGCTGAAAAGCTGTCCAAGTCTTAATTTTTTCTGTGGGTTTGGGATATAACCATCTCTTTGGTGTACATTTTGTTGATAGTATGTGCAAGAACCAAGTTCAGCTTTGGGGTGGCGCAGTGGTTACGGCGCTCGACTACTGTTCCCAAAAACGCGGGCGGCGGCTGCTTTTCGATGGAGGCGAAAAGCAAGGCGCCCGTGTGCTGTGCGATATTAGTGTACGTTAAAGAACCCCAGGTGGTTGAAATTTCCGGAGCCCTTCACTACGGCGTCTCTCATAGCCTGAGTCACTTTGGGACGTTAAACCCCACAAACCAAACCAAACCTTTCTTTGGTGCTATAATTTTTTGTCTACCATCTGTAGACATACTGAGTGTATTCTA
Source organism: Amblyomma maculatum (assembly GCF_055883805.1). Taxonomy (NCBI): domain Eukaryota; kingdom Metazoa; phylum Arthropoda; class Arachnida; order Ixodida; family Ixodidae; genus Amblyomma; species Amblyomma maculatum. Next base: position 35,919,298 of record NC_139354.1, on the reverse strand, counting down.
CAAGTGCTGTGGCTCTCGCTGAGAGCTGTCATTCTTTGTTGTATACTTTGCTTTTTTGTGTTCTGCTTAAACTCAGTGTGCATTTTATTAAGTGCTTCATGTCAATGAAACGCAGGAAGGTACAAAAACGTTCTCCTTCTACCTCCAGAAGTGCCATTCTGAGTAGGACGTGCGTGCACATATAGTTCACAATTTACTTTGGTGTTTGTGGCAAGTAAGCAGTCTGCGACATACTACTTCAGTGAGAATATTTGACATACATGTACCCTGGTGGATGTGTCTGCAGTCGTTTACCATAGCAGAGTCCATTTCGTTACACCTATCTTGTGTGCTACTAGGGTGAAATGTGAGGTGCCCACTGTGTTTTTCCACAAACTGCAGAGTGAAGCGAGCTGTGCTTCTTTGTATTTGGTTGGCTTTATGCTTGTTTTCTATTGCTTCCTTCATATGCTGAATGTAGATGAACAGCAATCAACTAGTTGTCCCAAGGATAATTTGTGCATCTATTTGGTGGTCATTGTCTTTCATTGTTGTATGCACGAAAAATGAGGGCCCCGCCAACTTGTCAACCCATTTTGGCAATTTTAGATTCCACTTTTGCAAAATTTGCCATTTTCACTTTGCACTGCAATTACCGATGCTTTATTCATGTTAATCAAGATCCCAGATAACCTGTTTAACCTCTGCATCATTTGTGTGGCTCGGCTATCAATGAACATTTTTGTATTCATTTTTTTTTTTACAAAGGCAACTATTGACTTCTCTGTTTTGTAACTAGGTGATATTGATGTGCATGTGCACCCACTGGCAAAAGTTCTTGAAGGTGGCTTCGCAAGGGAAAGAATGCATTCGTTTGTGTTCGAGATAAATTGCTTGACATTTCATGTTACACTATATAACCCATAGTCACAATAATGATGCACAAGCGCAGGAATGAAATAAAAACTTTTTGATAAGAATGGCCTTCATAAATTTTTGACTGCAGCTCTACAAAATGCTTTGCTCCTTTTGTACATTGCTACATATCTTGTTCCATAAAATATCTCCCTCCATGATACCGTTGTGTGTAGACCTTCCATACCCCTATTATGAGGCTGCTATCTGGGCCAGTTGCTTCTTGACACATTCTTGCTGCTGCCACATGCCCTCCGGCACTCACATATGTTAAAAGAGGGTTGGTAAAGCTCACATATTCATGCTCTAAGCCACTGAAGCATGGCTTCATCACTCGAGATGTTTATCGAATGATTGCAGCTGTGTATAACTGCTTCATTATTTTTTTTCTGTTAGTTGCTTTTGTAGCCTTATCTTCATTGTTCTTTGTGAGCTTTAAATTGAGAATTTTAAGGAAGGGGCATACATTTTATGCCAATCACTTTCATCTCATTTATGTGGAAGCACTTTCAAGGACACTTTTGTTTCGAATCCCGGCCTCGGCGGCAGCTTTTCGGTGGAGGCGAAAAGCAAGGCGTCCGTGTGCTGTGCGATGTCAGTGCACGTTAAAGAACCCCAGGTGGTCCAAATTTCCGGAGTCCTCCACTACGGCGTCTCTCATAGCCTGAGTTGCTTTGGGACGTTAAACCCCACAAACCAACCAAACCAACCAACTTTTGTTTCATCATCACTTTTTAACATTTTGTACCATTGTGCTAGTAGTGAGTTGTATAACTTTTTGCTCTCATAAGTGACAGCTGCACTAGTTTCACTTACACCTATCCTATTGTCACATTTGTTTTCTACGATATCTAGTATCCCTATGCTTTCCTATTGTATCAGCTTCAGCAATCCTCTCTGCATTTAACCCTCAGAATGTGTTCCATATTTTGCACGTCTGCTATGTGTACAGCCTAAATTGAACACCACAATATATTCTTAAGATTGCATTCAAAAGATAACTTCCTGAAGGTACAATCCTATTGAACACAGTAGACGTCATACTATCCATAAGTGAGCCATTCTTTTTCATGATGTATTGAAGAATTTGTGAACAAAGCGATTTCATTTTATCTTGACCACATTCATCTGTTGTTTCTGTGGTACAGCCTCTGCCATAGCTGCATCTATAACTTGGCTGTTGGCACCGTGGTCAAATGTCTTGCGAGCCAGCAGAGCCTAATGTAGCGTAGATGTTCAGCTATTGGCTTCTTGCTTTTTTTTTTGATGCAGCAACGTTGTAAGGGATCGTCAAGGTGCGCGCGGGGGCGTACATTGCCCTGTAGACTGGAAGTCGAAAAAAAGAGGCTGGGGAGTAAACCGGCGCCTAGCGCGCAGGTGGTGGCGCATTGCTTAGTTAATCCCCTTCGAGTTCCTGAATGGGAAGCGGGAGCCGCTCCCTAACTCGTTCGAAGGAATGCGCCGCAAAGCGTCGGCAGCGTCTCTTGTGTAGAAGCGAAGGAGACAGGTGTCGTCCGCGGATGGTCAGACAGGTGCGTGCCAGATGCGTGGGAACGAACATCTTCGCGAGTGCTCACAGGGTCAACTCCCCCTAAACTAAAAAAGAAAAAAAAAAAGAAAAGAAGCTCCATGGGTCACCTGCCTGTACTGTTTCAGTGTGGAAAGAGCGCTGGAGACAGCGGTGACCAGGCACGGGGCAAGGGTGAATTTTCTTGGCCCAATCACGCCGCTTATGGCCAGTGATTGGATAGCTCGGGCCAAGGGGTGTGAACCCGAGGTGTAAACTGAAGTTGCCGAAGGTTCGTTAGGGGTTCTTGGTTGGATCGGGTCTTAGGTAGGTGCTCTGCACCATCGGCTCTGCCGAATTTGGGAGTCTCTCCCGGGAAGACCGACCAACAGGTTCCAGTTGTTGTCATGTCTTTGCAATCTTGTAAAAGTGTACATATGTAAATAGATGTACTACATAAAGTTCATAATCAAGTTCATAATCAAGTTCATCTGTCAAGACCCTTCAGTCTGGTGTTAAGATACCCGTCCCTGACGGAGAAGCACCGCTGGTGGTGCAACGGGTCCCTGCCTGGAAAACGAACCAGTTCGCGCCAACCCCTGGTTGGGCGGAACGACGGGTTACGAAATTTACTGGCGCAGTCGACAGGATGTCTCTACGAGTCAAGTAGAGGCAAAGGCAGCGGAGGAGACTGAAGGTGACGGCAAGCAAGCTCCAGTCATCGGAAGCAGAGACAGCAACAAGGACTACGGCAGTGAACCAGCAACGCGAGGCTGCAGGAAAAGCAGCGCTCCGGGAAGAAAGGCTCACCGGTCTCCGGCGAGCCACAGCAAAGCGGCGACAACGAGCACAGGACCAGCGGCGTGCGGCAGCTCATCGTAAAGAGCGGTGAAGGTGGAGGCGGACGCCAACATCAAGGAGCAAGCAATGTGGACCGGCGCATCGAAACCGTGAGTTTCTTCGGTCGCATTGTTTGCGCCTCTGTGTGCGTTCGAGCCGGCAGGGTAATCATATCCTAGGTGATATGGCGAGCCAGCTGGAAACAGAGAAGGCGCGCTTAAATGAGCTTTTGGCTCAGCTCGCCAAAGTGAATGGAGGGAAGGCGCTTCTCTACGAGGAAACGCCTCAGGACTTAGAGTTAGAACTCAGAAAAACAGTAGCAAAACGCCAAGAGCTACAGGTGAAGGTGGCTATGCTCAAACAGTTAAGAGTAGTCAGTGAGGTAGCACGGACGAAACGGTCCGAGGATAGATTACCGACGCTGGAAAACAACGTTCTGCTGGGACAGAGAAATGCGCCACAGAACATAGCTCACTTAGGTGCAAGCAGCGCGCCAGGAGGCAGTAACACCTGCCCAGTAGCAGGAACCTTTGAGCACAGTGTCGCGGAATGCGGAGACGTCCTAAGCAACGCTGGTGTGCCGGGCGCCGAATTGGCGCAAGTTTCAGAGGCGGACTCCGCGGAAGCGAAAGATAGCAAAGGCAAGGTACCTGTAATGTGCGAATTCTGTAAACGTTTAGCGCCACCCCTAGAGGCTGGTGGCGAAAACGAGCTACCCAGTCACGAGGAACAGATGGCCATTGAGACGGAGGAAGCTGACAACAGTCAGGACGGCAGTAACATGCCTGTATGCTCTTTTGCCGAGGACACGGTTGAGGCCTCCAGTTTGTCAGGGGAGCGAAAAGAAAACATCTCAGTGGAATACACCGCTGGTGTATTTGAGACAGATATTGCTCACCCTGTCTATCCAGTGGTTCAGGTTAGCGGTGTGATGGTAGAGGCCGGACGCGAGGGCAGTGCATCGTCTTTAGACCTGAGCTGCACACGTCAGCAGAACGAACCTCAGAAAGGGCGTGAAAAGGTGAGTTTCGATGCACGTGACACTAACGTGAACAGGAGAGTGCTACCTGACAAACGTCAGTCATCAGGCAACTGCAAGCTAAGCTCATATTCAGGTGGTGCTATCAAGCCGGAAGGCGCAGGTAAAGCAGTGCGCGCCAATCGGAAGGTTTGTTCCGTCAGTAAAGGGGCTTTGTGCTCTACACCAGACAGAATGCCAAGGGACAGGCGTACTGCTCGTGCGGGGAAAGCCGGATTGCGGAACAGCGCTATTCATGATGCAAGGCGCAAGCCGATAAAATCCAGCCGCACTAGGATGAACAGGAGGTGCAAGGGTGGTGCTACATGCGCGCCACTCGACTCATTCGCGCCGCGCAACGGGAAGGACCCCTCCTCGGGTCCGCTGCATGATTTGGTGTTAGAACCTAGAGGTTCAGCAAGTATTTTCGATCCGGGAGGGCACAAGCCATCCAGTGTCCACCCCATTGTGGCGGTGGCCTAGCGAATAATCGCAAAGCGTTAAGTCTGTCTGTTCAGACTAGCAAGGTGGCTCAAACGCACACAGGGGCTGTTGGTGCGACTGAGGAGGCTCACGTTGCTCTCAGATGAGTGCAAATGAACGTTCCGGTCATGTGTGTGTGGTGTGTTCGCGAGCTGGACGTGCTTGTGCGTGAACTGAACACAATACGCGAACTCGGACTTCAATCAAGGAGCGAGCCGTGCATGCAACATTGTGCATTTGAGTGTGTGCATTTTGTTTTTGTTTTGGATTGTTGGGGCCAATTTTTAGTGTTTTGTTACTGTGCACCCGCGATCGAGACGATGTCGTCACGTAGGCCGATCCCTTGATTATTTTAATTTTAAAGGTGCCATTTAGGCCCCTTGTAAAATCTTGGGGAGGGCCTGTAAGGGATCGTCAAGGTGCGCGCGGGGGCGTACATTGCCCTGTAGACTGGAAGTCGAAAAAAAGAGGCTGGGGAGTAAACCGGCGCCTAGCGCGCAGGTGGTGGCGCATTGCTTAGTTAATCCCCTTCGAGTTCCTGAATGGGAAGCGGGAGCCGCTCCCTAACTCGTTCGAAGGAATGCGCCGCAAAGCGTCGGCAGCGTCTCTTGTGTAGAAGCGAAGGAGACAGGTGTCGTCCGCGGATGGTCAGACAGGTGCGTGCCAGATGCGTGGGAACGAACATCTTCGCGAGTGCTCACAGGGTCAACTCCCCCTAAACTAAAAAAGAAAAAAAAAAAGAAAAGAAGCTCCATGGGTCACCTGCCTGTACTGTTTCAGTGTGGAAAGAGCGCTGGAGACAGCGGTGACCAGGCACGGGGCAAGGGTGAATTTTCTTGGCCCAATCACGCCGCTTATGGCCAGTGATTGGATAGCTCGGGCCAAGGGGTGTGAACCCGAGGTGTAAACTGAAGTTGCCGAAGGTTCGTTAGGGGTTCTTGGTTGGATCGGGTCTTAGGTAGGTGCTCTGCACCATCGGCTCTGCCGAATTTGGGAGTCTCTCCCGGGAAGACCGACCAACAGGTTCCAGTTGTTGTCATGTCTTTGCAATCTTGTAAAAGTGTACATATGTAAATAGATGTACTACATAAAGTTCATAATCAAGTTCATAATCAAGTTCATCTGTCAAGACCCTTCAGTCTGGTGTTAAGATACCCGTCCCTGACGGAGAAGCACCGCTGGTGGTGCAACGGGTCCCTGCCTGGAAAACGAACCAGTTCGCGCCAACCCCTGGTTGGGCGGAACGACGGGTTACGAAATTTACTAACGTTAAAGCCTCTCTTCTGCACAAAACGCGACGTTGTGAGGGAAAAATCTTGGGCACATTTCAGACAGGTGACATGGCCGAGTACTCAATGTGACGTCTCTGGCTTCACCTTTGAGATGAATGTGTGAGGTGATAAACCTTGCAGGATCTTTGGGTAATAAGACAGGCAACCCTTAGGCCATGGAAACGCATCCGTACAGCTTGGTTACAGTGGGCTTTATAGGTATCTAGACAAGTGGTCTTCCACATAATTGGATAACTTACAGGTATACGCTACTGATATGTATCATAGAATAAATACTAGGTGTTAGCAGTAGCAAAGTCGATTCACACAAATGAGAGTCTGCAGACAGGAGCCATAAAAGCTGTTGTGTCATAGCGGTAAATGCTGAGCTTGCGTGTCCCCACAATTGTTTTTAGAGCATGAAGTTTTCAAGTGCTGTGCTGGTTTGCCTGATAGCCGTCACATTGAGTGACTTGCTGAAATAATGCTTAAGGCTTGTCTTCCTGAGACAAACATTTCTGCTTTTTGGTAGACTGCATAAAGGGAGCATTCTAGGTGTGGCAGGCATTTATGCACAGGTAAAATCATTCTTACACACACTATAACTACCTTTGCCCTGTCCATAACAGAATCAGGGAATACTTGCTCTGTCGCAGGTGCCGACTACCATTTAAATGACGAGTTCCATATTTATTTATTTATTTATTTATTTGCAAGTACTGTTAGCCCTTCCAGGCTGTTACAGGGTGGGCAATGTACATTCAAGCAGCACAACAAATTTCCAACTCTTTCTCAAAAGTTTCTAAAGCACAAGTTTTTTCAAATACGCTTCGGTCAAGGTTGTTCCATTCAATGATTGTTTTAGGCAGAAACGAAAATTTAAATACATCAACTCTTGGCACATACGACATCACTTTGATACTGGTAATACTGGTAATACTGGTAATACTGCGGAACGCATAGCATCCCTTGACTGTAGTTGCAGCCTAGTGGTTCGAGCATTTGGGGACCAATCCTCAGTGGTGTTGGGTACTCTTTGGTAAAACAGTGGGTGCTTGCTTTGCTGGTGCTGGGGTTATCTTGGGCCAAACACTTGGAGAATGGGTTTTTGACCCTATCTTGTGTTCCCTTGCTTTGTATAACTAATTTCTCTTCTTTGGTCTCCAAGGCCGTGCCACCTTTCAGATACGGCGATGAGCTGTACAAGTACAATACTGTAATTACTTGAATGTGTGACAGCCTTTCATTTTTTAGGCTGTGTATTGTAGAGTGTGGAGTGCTGTAAATAAATTTTGTATTGTTTTGTATATTGTCATTTTCAGTTTTCTTATAAGCAAGGCTTGATGTCAGGTGCATGTAGAAAAAATGCCAAAAAGTACCGAAAGCAAATAATACACCAATTGTTAGTCAACGACGAGCTGTTTAAAGCTACAGGGAATGTGTTGCGTGAGTAGCAGGTCTCTTAAAGTGTGCATGTTTTGCCAAAATAAAGGACAGAAGCTATACTGCAACCTGTTGGAAAAACCATGCATACAAGACACACTAGCTGCAAATCATACGCTCATTTAAACAAGCCATCACGGTTAGTTTTCCAATGATATGCAATCAGAATATCGAAAAAGTAAATTCCATGCTTTATTCCCATATTTATGCCCGTATTCAGGTGAGGTTCATTTGAGCATGTTTTTGAGTCAGAGTCTAGAGAGTGGATGTTAGACAGTTGCACGTTGGACATTATGCATTGCTGGAAGAGCACACAGGGGATGGCAAAGCCAATACAAATCATACAGTATTATCACCTGGCAATAATGACCCTTTGCCAAAAAATCCAGAACACCACCCGATTGCGTTGCTGTCTCTCCTAAAAATAATGTACTGCAGGCCACATCAGCCTTGCAATTCATGTTTCTTTTTGTCTAATATTGTCCCTCTGCATACTTCTGTTGTCCTTTTTTGTTGCTGTTACTTTTTACTTACGGTGTCCTTAAAGTCACGCTTGTTTTCCCCTTTGGCTCCCTTGCTTCACTCAGAGACAGGTTCGGGCTTTGTGTAGCATGTGCACTGGTTAATGTGTGCATGAATGCTACATTCAATGACAATTGCTTCAAGAAAATGGTTTCCATACTGCATCTAGCTCATTGTAATTAGACATCATATATCATATCCACTCTTCATGTCTGTTCCTTCACTTCCTGAGCGTCAAATAAAAAAAGTGAAGGCATTTCTCTAGCTGACCTCTTCACCCTTCTCTCCTCTAAAGAATCTTGCTGCACTGAAAGAAAGTGCCAGATGCTATTGCAAGTGCAAAACTGGTAAACAGTAGCAAAGGAACTAGGCTGTACCTGACAAATTTTGTTTCACTTGTGACATTGTGGTGTGATGTGTACCTGCATCAGACGAGCAGTGTTGCTACTTTTATAAAATGTTTTTAAGCAACATGCTCAGAAACCAAGGAGAATAATACCGACAGATTTTTTATTTTAACGAGATAATTAATACATCTGCCACAACGACACTCTGCATGCGGTGAAATGTGCATACAACGTGCTATGTACGTCTAATTCAGGGCACATTAAATGCCATCAGCGTGAAAGCTAACCTGTTGCTGCCAGTGGGCATCTGCATGGTTACACTTTTTATTGCATTTTCATTGCTGCCAGAAAATCTTATCTGCTTATTTTTGCGGCTGCGTGAAAACGTCCCCGCCGCGATGGCTCAATAAAAAGTAACCATGCAGACGCCGGCTCTCTGACCCGCAGTATGTGCGTATAGCCCAGTCACGACGATCGCATTTCGATGGAATTAACACGCCAGCGTGTTAATTCCATCCTAAAGGTGGTCCGATGTCAGCGCAGGCTAAGATCGCCAGATATATGGCCTAATCGAGCTCTCCACTACGCGTGTTTTCACTACGCCGCTTCACCGGGCCGATATCCGCACGCTACGCCACTGAAGCCGACACGTAGCCGTAACAGACTTAACATAACGGTGGGCTGCCGCAGGCAATTTCCAACGGCAGTGATACCTTGAGAAGGCCAGCGTTGTCGTCGGACAGGTGTGTCTCTTCTCTAGTGGCAACTGCAGCCCGAAAATCTGCTGGGCGCTTCCAATTCTCAGTATTTGTAAACAACTTCTTTATATCTAGCTGAGAAGTGAATGTGCAAAGCTCGATCCTGATACTCGCCGATTTCTTTGCGCGACTAAGTCCATAAATGAAACTTACGCACAGCTAACCACATGCACGCATCTCAAGTAAGGCATCGCTCACACTTGACGACCGGCTGTTTGTGGGGTTTGCGTCGAGTACCGCCGTTCGTTCAGCCTAGCTGCTGCTGGACGTCCGACAGCGTGTGTACTATGATGCACTGTGGTCGCAACTACCGTAACTATAATAGTACAGTACAGCCGCAACGTATACGTAAGTATCTCACTATCTCTCCTCAGCCTTGCCCTGCCGCGCGACGCGTGTATGCAGCGTAAACACGGTTCGCACCAACCCTTCAGCTTCTCGGCATCGCAGCGTTGGCATTTTTGTAATCGGCGCCAAGTAGCAGACGACGGCGTTATTTTTTGTAACTTTTTTTCTTGTTTTTTAAATTTCGTCATCAATTTCTGTGTACACGCATTTTAGCACCGCCCCAATTTACACGTCACGGGTACGTCACAACATGGCCGAAAAGGCGAATGTCGAGGATCGGGCCCCTGATGTATGAAACGGAGTATAGGCTATGGATAGTTTTGGCTTGGCTGGCTGCGTTGTCACGTTGACGTTGATCGAAGAGTTTACAACACATGTTGCAAGGTGGTTCAACCCCCGTTGGGTGAAAATGGAACCCTGCACCAGGGCGTTACTTCACCATGCCTTCATATCCACAAACCGCGACCGTCATGCTCTCGCATACGCAACGCAGGTCAGTGCGGTGTTTAGCGGTTTAGAGTACAAGCATGGGTACTAGCTCGACCATTCCACACATTAATGGTCCCCACATCACGCCGGTCGTCGTCGTCGTCCCTCGTCGTCATCTTGTGTAGTAATCACGGCAGTAGTAATAGCCTGTGCTGGCTACGCGGGTCGCTATGATAGGAAGAGGAAAGAAGGCACGTGAAAATGAAGGGAATGCGAAGCGGCCTCGTCATTGGGTGCGTTCCAATACCCCCTCGTAGACGTCTACTGCTCCTCCAAGGTCCCATACTCACTTTTGTAGTACGTGGTAGTGAAAAATGATCATACCGCTTTGTTGAGGCTTGAATACAAGCAGAAAAATGTTCATTTTGGTTTGAAACAGGCAGCAGCCCCTTAAATGGTCAAAATTATTTATGAGGTCTACTGATACCCAGTGCAGCAGCGTTGACCATAGTTGATCTGAATTGAGCAGAGTTGTGTTCTTCACAACATTAATTGCCATAATATATGTTCCTGGTAGCATGATGCCTCTCTCCTGGTGAGCTGGGCTAGACTGGCGGGGCTGTCCTGTGCCTCATCACATGTGCATTTGAAAGCTACCACATAATGTGAAATGACACTCCGACATAAAATTTCACTTTAACCAAGCCATGCAAATGTGCCTGCATGGTCAAGTATGACTCTGGATCCAAAGGTGCCGGGTTAAAATCCCATTTCACTCTCCCATCCAAAAGAGCTGCCCTGCCTACCAGGTAAGCCGTGTCATATGTTTCCTGATGTCGCACATGCCGCTGACCAATCTGCCCAGCTATGCCACCCATTCCAGCCGCTTTAGCTGGGCACAATATAGCTTTCCTGTGAGTCGCACATTTAGCACTAGCATGTCAAAATGACAGACTGAACGGGCACTGTAGCAGCTTGGTAACCTGCACATGTAGCTATGGTCTTAATGCAAGGCTCAAAAGTCACAAAAACCGCAGTAACATGGTTCTCTAAAATGGCAAGTATGAGAAAATTAAAGAAAAAGCCATGTGTGCCTCTTGGCAAACAAGAACGTTTGCCATGACTACGCTGAACTCTCCTAGAAGTACCAAAGGATTCTAATAATAACTTTGCTAGGATTTACCTTAGTTACAAACTGTAAGAAGAATAAGGTTAAAAAACAAACCGCGCTGATCTTTACTAGCAACTAGTATTTATAACAAAGCCAGCATGATGCATAAGGACAAAACAGAGAAAAATGAGAAGGCAATGAAAACAAATTATGTACCTGTACTTTCATTTTCCACAGAAAACTCCAGATTGCACTCAGTCATACAAGCATCTTGCAGATGTTTGATGTCACATCATCTAGAAGCAGCACATGTATGAGTAAAAATAAAAATAGAAAATGGCTTTTAAGTTGCTTTTGCACCAGAAAACCCTACATAACTAACTCAAATTTAAAAGAAAATGCAGTTTCATGCTCCAAGCACGACTCTTGAAAAGCACGCTCTGAGTGGTTTCAGCATGATCTGCTATCATCCACCCTAGGCAGGGACGTGATAATATAAGGCTGCATGATGCAAGTGACATATACCTGAGAGGCAAACTATGCATGAAATATGTCAGACAGCAACTGAGAATTGACAGACAGCAACCGAAAAAGGCTTTCTTTCCAGGTCATTGACTGAACACAGGATCTCCAGCAAAAATAAACACGTTTGTTTACTCTTTTTAGCATAGTCTTGCTTCTGACCTTCTTCACTGGGGTATTCCGCTCTAATGAAAAGACCTCTTCACTGAACAAAGGCACATTTTCCTGCCTACCTTTCAAAGTTATCGAATTTCATTGTGCATCTCCTGCTTTGAGTTCCCAACACTGTGTTGTTGAGGAAACTATAGTTGCTGAAGATAACTGCCTTTGGCTCCTGTCTTTTTTTTCAATCACGCGTAATGGTACTAAAAATAATTCAATAAGACATCTTGTCCTTTCGTCACATCTATCACTCAGCACTGTCGTACAAGTTGTTCTCTTTGGTGAAACTGTGCACATTTATCGTCTTGGTTCATACAGCTTGGCCGAGCTTTTGTCACAGTGTGGGCATTTCAGCGAGTATGAAGGCTGCGCGTCATAGTCTCATGATGCCTGAGGTGACCACTGTCTCTGATCCTCATGCTGCATTTAAAGCAGGTGCACGGTTGCATTCCCGTGTGCCTAATCAACTGCTTTTTGATGGATATGTCTGCGGTGACGCCTCATGTTGCACATCTCAGTGAAATGCCGGCCACAGTCGGAGCACTTGTAGGGTTTGTCCCCGGTGTGGACCCGCTGGTGACGCCTCATGTTGGACATCTCAGTGAAACGCCGGCCACACTCTGAGCACTCGTAAGGCTTGTCCCCAGTGTGGACCAGCTGGTGACGTGTAAGGCAAAACATCTGCCCAAAGGCCTTTTTGCAGATGTTGCACACAAAGGGGCGCTCGCCAGTGTGTGTCCTCTCGTGCTTGGATACGAAGGCCCTGGATACAGGAAAAAGGGGAGGAAAGCAGTCTATATGCTTGGGAAGTGGTCACATTAATGGTGCGCCAGTTCTGTTTGTGGGGTTTTAGCGTCCTGAAGCGACTCGGGCTATGAGGCGTGCCGTAGTGGAGGGCTCCGGAAATTTTGGTCAGCTGGGGTTCTTTAATGTGCACTGACATCGCACAGCAAATGGGCACCTTGCTTTTCACTTCCATAAAAAAGCAGCCAGGATTCGGTTCTACAACCTTGCGCACAGCAACTGAACACCCAAACCAACCACTGCACCACCCCAGCAGGGCCTCATGAGATATACTGGAGGTATTTTAACCATACGCTAAAAGCACTGGCTGTTTAGTGTGCCCACAAGAAATGAACTTGTACTCGACATAATGTAAACAACCTAATGTTCGCAAAAAATGCTTCTTGCAATATCTTTTTAATCTATCCAACTTAAGAAAATTTGGTTACTTTATGGGATTTGATGTCCCAATGCCACTCAGGCTAAGACGCAAGCCATAGTGGAGAGCTCCACCAATAATTTCAAGCACATTGGGGTCTTTTTACGTGAATGTCTTGCTCCCCCCCCCCCCCCCCCCCTGAAAAGTGGCTGCCATGTTTGAGATTTGATCCTGTTCCAGAAAAGTATGTGCCATCATCTCCACAAGTGGCTCTCTTCACTCCTGGCAGCCGACACTTACAATGATGCTGAAAGGAAACGTTTAAGTGCAATGTTCTTGAACCACTACCCGAGATTCTGTTTTGGTCCTGGTGCCTTCGTTATATACGTGAAGCCATTCCTGTCTGTGTCAATCTAGTAATGACATGCTTTTTATAATAATAATAATAATAATAATAATAATAATAATAATAATAATAATAATAATAATTGGTTCACAGGAAAGAAAAAATGCAGTATCTGTCACACTTGTTTCGTGGACACCTGAAGCACGTCAGCGATTCTGTATTGGAGGAGTTTACATGTTGAAGAGGGACATATAATTCTAGGCTCAGGATATGAATCCCTGCTGGCATTCAACAATGCTCTCTTATGAACATGAACCGTTAGTGTATTTTCTCATTATCTACTGCAGGTCTCCTGCACAGTCCGAACTGCGAGAGGGGGGAAGATGGGCGATGTAGCGCCGAGTCGTGTCAATGTAGCGTTCAAAAGCTAGCACGCCTGCTAAGAAAAGAATAGAGGCCTTTCAGTCCAACTTTGCAAAATTTAGTGTCAATGAAACCTTTGCAGACTTTAACTTTAGCATAATTTGCAGAATACTGTGGTCATTAAAAGTAAGCTGTTAACAGTACCTTTATCCATGACCACAACTGTGAACTATGTTGTACCATCAGCAAGTGTGAAACATAAATAGCAAAATATGACTAAGAACAATCAACTTTATGGACTACACCAACATGACACCTTGGGGTTCAATTTCAGTCACCAAATGTTCATAAAGCTATCATTATTCTGCACTTCACGGAAAGAAGAATAATGGGAACTGCTCACCAATTTTGTTAAAACAGCCTTTTATCAACAATGCCAAGTAAGAAAAACCTATGTTGTGAGATTGATGGCTCAGAAACGGGAGAACACGGTGAGCAGTAAAACCTTGGCTTACTTGATGTCGCTGGAGTAAGGGCAGTAGGTACAGCAGAACCTTCCACCTGGACTATTGGGATGTTGGCGCTGACGATGCTTGTCCAAGATAGCTTGTGAAGAGAACACTATGTCACATGTCTCGCAGCGGAAGAACGGGAGTGCCACACTGCTGTACGTCTCTGGGGAAGAATGGGAAACAAGACAAAGGGCATAGAAGACTCTAATCACTAGCAGAGCCTTCAGCAAAGTGTGCATGCTTAATCATTAACCATTACAATTAAATGTACTAAGTAACTGCCACATCGTTACTTTCTTCAAATCACAATTTTGCTAATGATCTCAAACAACCTTTCGTTGAGCCAGATGAAGCGTAAACATATATACTTCTAATTTCACAGCTCGTTAATGGCATCTTTATTCCACCAACTGAATAAACGTCACCAGTATGACTCCCCTGTAGTTCCTGAAAAGGTACAGGAGTAGTATAAAATACGGCTTCAAATAGAAATGGAATTAACATGGGCATTACAAAACATAGATGCTAGAAAATATGCAGAAGCAATATGATGGGCTGGATTCCAAGCTGAAATCACCAAACAAATAGGCAATGAAAAAAATGCACAATAAAATAACCTGTCATTGCAATTAACACATAGCCTTCCACACCAATGCAGTAAGAATAGCAGACTATCAGTATGAATTAATAATCGCACAGTAATATTGCAGATTGTAAAGATATAGCATTTCATGGTAATACAAATAAAATGATGTAATGTTGTTAATTACAACCAGATACAAAAATATATACAGTTATATGCTGTGGTTCAATCTTTGCAGGTGAAAATATAAGACAATGTGGGCAAGACAAAATTCTCAACAGTGGTACATCTCTCAACTGTACGGAAAATAAGCTGCACACTATCAACAAGATTCATGCAGCACAGTCAGCATTAGCATTATTCTTCTCCCCGGACAGAGCAGCTGCTACTGCTGTATGTTCAGACCATGCGTCGTGTGAGTGGCGTGATGATGGGCAGGATTCCAAGCTGAAATCATGAAAGAAAAAGGCAATGAAAAAATTTACACTAAAGTACCCTGTCATTGCAACAGGATAACACATAGTATCCCATAGCAAACCAGTAAATTAATGAATTATCACACTACAGCACATGCAAAATTAAATATAGCTTTTCATGGTAATACAAATGAATTAAGGTAATGTTCATTGTTAATTACAATATATATATATATATATATGAACTTAAATGTCATGGTTCAAGCTTTGCAAAAGTGACAATGAAGCCAAAACGAAAATTCTCGGCAGTAGCACGATTCCCCAGAGTTTAGAACAATAAATCCCACTATCAACGAGATTCATGTGGCAGAGTGGGCATTAGCATTATTCAGATTCAGTTTCAATCACACTGATAGAATGAAGAATTTCGTCACTTGGTACCGAATGTACGACGCGCGAAACAAACTAAACGAAAGCGTTCATCAGCTTCACCAGTTCACGAGTGTCCGTTGACAACCATGCGAACCATCGGCACTGTGTGTGTGTGTGTGTGTGTGTGTGTGTGTGTGTGTGTGTGTGTGTGTGTGTGTGTGTGTGTGTGTGTGTGTGTGTGTGTGTGTGTGTGTGTGTGTGTGTGTGTGTGTGTGTGTGTGTGTGTGTGTGTGTGTGTGTGTGTGTGTGTGTGTGTGTTGGGCCCAGTATAGGGCAATACTCGGTCCTACATAGGATTCAGTACATTGTCAGCATATTTAATGTGTTTATAGTTTGCGACAGTGGTGCGTTCTACATGCCGATACGGAACTGTCGACGGCGCATCAGTGAAAGACTCGGGTGCAGGGCAAAGCAGCTGGAGGAAGTTTTGTCAGGAAAATCAGCAGGAAGCCCTCAGATCTTACGTCGAACATCCCTGGAGGTCGGCGGATGCTATCATCATCCATCCGACGCCTCCGGCCTCACCCTCCAAGATGGGGGGGTGAGAGAGAGTTTTTCGTTTTGGGGCGCGAAGGTCCTGCCCGGACAAGGGCCGCAACGCGCCGCGAAGGCGGTCACAGTCAAGGGGCTTCTGCCCCCTCCCCTGGCGAGGAGCTG
Source organism: Amblyomma maculatum (assembly GCF_055883805.1). Classification (NCBI taxonomy): domain Eukaryota; kingdom Metazoa; phylum Arthropoda; class Arachnida; order Ixodida; family Ixodidae; genus Amblyomma; species Amblyomma maculatum. The sequence goes on along the minus strand of NC_139354.1, from coordinate 35,903,172 downwards.
AGTTCAGCACAGTCGCATCCAGTCGCACCAGCCTGGGAAGGCCCCTCCACACAGCATGCATGGCACAACACAAACACCCTTGCTCCCGCACTACGGTGATGGGGTCCTCTCGTTCCGCCGCTTCGCCTTCGTGGCGGTTCCCGATGTCGCTGAGCTTAGGGTGCCTTGATGTGAGCAACGGCGGCACTGCATCGAGGCACCTTAAGTTAAGCGACATCGGGAACCGCCACGAAGGCGAAGCGGTGGAACGAGAGGACCCCATCACCGTCTTGCGGGAGCAAGGTGTTTGTGGTACTCCGTGCATGCTGTGCGGAGGGGCCTTCCCAGGCTGGTGCCACTGGATGCGACTGTGCAACTCAGCTCCTCGTCAGGGGAGGGGGCAGAAGCCCCGTGACCGCCTTCGCGGCGCGTTGTGGTCGCTGAGCTTAGGGTGCCTCGATGTCAGCAACGGCGGCGCTGCATCGAGGCATCCTAGCTGAGCTGCCCGCGGATGCGGTGCGTACTACTACTACTAAGTTCTTTGGGGTATTCTTGGGGCGGGGATACTGGACGCGGGTTATGCCGGCCTATGTCGTGGTGGCACCCTTGGCTTTCAGGGGAAGGAGATGGTATGTGGGGAGGGGGGGGGGGGGGGTACGAGGTCATCGTCATATAGCCGCTCTCGCCGTCGTCTACTTCTTCGCCAGCGCCACGGTCCGCAGGTGCGGTTGATAGCTAAAGATGAGCAGCCAGGCCGGTCTCTCCAGGAAGGCCAGTAGGAGCCGGTGGACTGCCAGGGGGTTCCTGGTCGGGAAGAGCACCTGGTCCTCCGTGGCAGCAGGGAGTCCAAGAGCCGGGTTAGCCTACCTCCAACCTTCTACGATGGTGGGCGTGTGCTGGGCACACACACAAAGGGTGCCCCAGCGTTCCCGCATCGCCACGGGAGGGGCATGCAGGGGAGGAGCTCGGCCACGGATATACATTTCCGCAGGAGTCCAGGAGCCTCCGGTACGGAGGCATAGGAGGAGAGCTCGCTCCCTGCGGGCAAGCTTATTCGAGAGGCGGTGGAAGGTCCTCCCCTCGGCGATGCGCCGATCAGGGTGCAGGGCCTTTACTGCCTTCTTGAGGGGGAGTCTGGAAAAGTCAAAGATAGACTGATATCGTTAGATATACTTACTTGTTTGGAGTGGGTCACTTTGGCAAGTGCGTCGGCCTCATCGTTGCCCTGGATGCCAGCATACATAGCCCGGGATCCAGTGCAGCGACAGAACGAAGCCGGCATCCTCCAGGGCCTGAAGGCGCGCTCGTAGGTGACAAGCCGATAGCTGGGAGCAGGACGGCTTGGTCGGGAGCTGCAGTGCCGGCCTCGAGTGGCACAGGATGGCATAGGGGACTGGGGTCGGGCCGGTCTCAAGGTGGTCCGCCGCCATGTGGAGTCCCGCCAGCTTGGCTGCAGTAGAGTTGCCTGGGAAGGAAAGCCTGCAGGAGCTGGACACCCCCATCTGTGGGGCCATCATAGCCGCTGCTGCCTGGCCCGTGGAAGGCAGGACCGAGCTGTCGGTGAAGAGGAGGGGACTCCCTTTGTACTCTTCTAAGGGCTGCGGCAGCCTGGCCCAGGGTAGAAACGGGAGCGGCGCTTGCTGACCCCCTCCAAGTTGGGGTGAACTGTAAAGGGGAACGTGTTGGCGGCGGAGGAAGGATGGAATACCCTGGGGTTGGTCCGATGAGGCCCGTGTACACAGCTGTCAGTTGTCCTATCCGTGAGTGGGGAGCACTGCGCAGTCCTGCCAAGAGGGAAGCTGCTCCGTCAGAGGCGTGATGGAGGCGGTCCACATGCGTGAGGCCTCTCTGGAGAAGCATCAGGGTCAGGGGGTAGACACCGGCTTCCGCCAGTGTTGCCGCAATCCTAGAGCAGCGTGTGCCTCACAGAAGGCGTCGGATCCATCTCCTGGGGGCTCCGTCCAGAAGGTTCACTCTGGGGGGCTTGAGGAAGATAAAAGGAAAAGCATACAGATTGGACGAGGTGGCATCCGCCTAGAACAACCGCATCGCCCATGATGTGCAGCCGTTGCCCTCTGATGGGAGACGGGCTGCTCGGCCAACCCGCTTCAGATAATCCAGGTAAGCTTTGTTCGCAGGGATCCACGTGAGGCGGTTGTCGATCACGAGCCCCAGGTACTTGACCTGGCGTCTCCAGGGCAGGCTCGTGCCGTCAATCACGAGGGTGGCTGCACAGGCTGAGGCTCGCGCTCCCAATGGGTGGACCATTAGGGCCTCCGACTTTGAGACGGAGCGCTAGAGCCCCCTGTCGAGGAGGAATTGCTGCACTGAGTCGAGGGCTCGTCGCAGGGCTAGCCTAGCTGAGACCATGTCGGGGCCCGGACCTAGGGCGCCACGTCATCGGCATAGACAGAGGTCAGCGCTCAGTGATGACGACCGTGTTTGTTGGCACTCGGGAGGCCAGCCAGGACCAGGTTGAGCAAGAAGGGGCTGAGAACAGACACCTGGGGTACTCCGGTGTTGAGGGGGCGAGGGGAGCTCAGGGTCTGTCCAACCCGGACCTGCAAATAACGATTGGAAAGGAAGGCCGTTATGAAACGCCGCAGGTTACCTGTGACCCCCAGGTCGTCCAGTGCCTGTTGGATGGCCTGATGTGGTAGGTGGTCAAAGGCAGACTGGACGTCCAGGAGGGCGACGTCTCCCACGTGCTTTGCCTCCTCCAGGGTGGACACCACGTCTGCAATGGTGTCCGTGGTACGTGGTCTCTGGAACCCGGACTGGCTTTCAGGGAGAAAGTTTTTCACCCGGGCAATCCAAGAGAGATGCTCCAGGGCGACGGACTGCATGACCTTGCAGGCAACGGACGTCAGGGACACGGGGCGGTAGGAGAGCTGCTGGGGGGATTCTTTGCTTTGAGGATGGGGACCACGATGGTCATGGTCAAGGCTCTCGGGAAGGGTGCCGCTCTCCCTGATCTCACTGAACACCTGCAGGAGGCGCGCCTTTTCAGGGTTGTCAAGGTTGCATAGCATTTGGAGAATGATCCCATCTGCACCTGGAGCTGTCTTTTTCTTAGGCCGGTTGAGGGCCCGAAGGAGCTCCGAGCACTGGGCAGTGACCTTGGAAATTGCTGCAGCAGGGAGGGGGTGACGGCTCTGGTGCTCAGGTAGCGGAGGGCTGGGTTGAGGACCGGGTGGGCACGGCCTTGGACAGGTGGTCTGCAAGCTCCTCGGCTAACACCTGGTAGGACACCCCTCTGGAAATTGTTGCTCCCAGGACAAGGTGGCGGTTAACAGTCACCAGGAGGAGGGATCGAAAGAGTCGCTATGCTGTCGCCGACTGCCGGGCGGTCTGCAGCTCGTGGCAGATGCTGGCCCAGCCTTCTCGTCCACGTCGGTTGGCCTGTCGGCGGCAGCGCGTTCCTGTAAGTTCTTGCGTGTTTCTGTAAAGTGCGTTCCGCTGCAGAGGATGCACTTGGGAGTGCAATCCGCAGCGTTTCGTTGATGGCATGAGACCCACCGCGCAGCGCGGGCAAAGGCCGGTGCGTTCTTAGGGACACACATCAGCACGGTGGCCTGGCTTGCGGAAGTTGGTGCATGCTTCAACTTTCACCTTGAAAAGGTAACATGCGTAGAGGGTGCCGTAGAAGACGAGCTGTTCTGGAACCTCCATGGTGTCGATGAAGGTAACCTATATGGACTTGGTGCGTCCTAGTTGGCGGGCGTCGGTGATCGTGAAGTGTCGGCTTGAGTTCAGCGTCACGAGGTTAGAGAAGATTTCCCGGGTCTGGTTATAAACTGCGTTGTAGAGTATCCCTCTGAGCTGGACTCTGCTGACGCGTCATTTGACAATGATCTGCTTCATGGTGGGGTAGAGTTTGTTGCGGACCCGGACGGCACGGGACCACCGTGGATCATTTTCGAATTCCGGTGGCGAAGATGAGCGAGGCGATGAGCAGCCGGCGGCGTTAAGCCTAACCGGCGGCGGCGCTACTAGGCCTGGCGGGCAGGAAAAGCTTTTAAAGTCGCTTCCAATGAATGGAAATATCCAAAAAATGGTTCGTAGAGGTACGTACCTTCACTGACTGTGTCCGATGGTGTCCAGATCAGTTGAGTAAACGTTGACGGAGCCTATGTGAAGCGCGTCTGCATGGCTCGAAGGCAAACGCAGCCTCTTCAGCTGCGTAGCGGCGACGGTGTTCTCCGGTTGCCGAAGCGCCGGCTCGGCGTCAGCGGATTACGATGCGGGCATCCAAAGCCGAAACGCAGAGCCACGTTGACTTGCCCATTGCCTAGAGGAGGCGATGACTTGACTCGCTACCGGCGTCAGCGGCATCAGTCAGTCGGTGCTATCTCTTCGCCGCGCAATGTTCCTATGGGCCCACGCGCTGCCTCCCACGACCTCCCGATCCGCAAAGCTTCCTTGCTTTGTCAGATGAAAGGGAGGTTGCACCATGACAGTCAAGAACTGTTAGCGGGGTGTTTCTTGAAAGAATATGTGTGAAAAATAATAAGTCTGTATTTGTATACATACACGTCTTTCTTTATTTCTTTCTTTCTTTCTTTCTTTCTTTCTTTCTTTCTTTCTTTCTTTCTTTCTTTCTTTGCCTCAATCGAAATTCTTCTTTCTCGAATTCTTTGCCTCAATCGAAAAGCTGGAACAGCTAATGAGCTGCGCTCAAATTTCGCATTCAGAAGTAACGTAATCGTCATTAATTTTTTTATTGTTACGTATATGCCACCCAAGAGGACGACGATGGAAAATAGTGAGAGACGACGAAGCTGAAGCCAGGGTTGATGCTTGCCAGAACACTTACTTCTGTCATCAGCTGTTGTGGTTTTCCTGAACTAGCCTTCTGCCACGTATCAATATACAAATTAAATTGTATTCGTTTATAGACAAGGAAATGCGCAGTATATGTCACACTTCTCTGTGGACACGTGGACCGCGCCGTAAGGGGAGGAAATTTCCGTGTGCTGTGCGATGTCAGTTCATGTTAAAGATTCCCAGGTGGTCGAAATTCGAACCCCTCCACTACGGCGTCTCTTTCTCCATTTCCACTTTAACTCTCACGTTTTTACCTGCCCTTACGGCGCGGTTCAGGTGTCCAAAGAAAAAAGTGTGACAGATACTGCGCCTTTCCCTTCTTGTGAAGCAAATATTATCATTACGAGGTGTTGGAAGAGGTGGCTGTTCCTAGCCCTACGAGGCGGGACTGGCAGGTCACTGCCGCTTGCGGCGGGGGCTAGCCTGCCGCCAGTTTTATCTGTTGTAGGCCGTCATTGCACCGCTACCGTTTCAGTGGTGGACGACGGCTGTTGCGACGCGCGTCTTTCTCTCCGTTTTTTTTTTCTTTCTTCTATATTTTCTCTCATGTCCGCACGAGGCAGCGGAGGTGGCTCCGGGCACTATAGCTACATAGTCATTAGCCGTGTTTACATGAAAGCGACAGTAGCGCATCGCATCGCATTTCGTAGTGCCTCACGGTAATGCGATGCGACAGCGTTTACATGTAGCGCATCATCTATAGCGCGGTTGGCGGTGTCGCATATTGAAAGCATTAGTGGCACCAGCTTGTAAATTTCCAAATTTATTTATTTATTTCTGTTACATTTCTGTTACGCGCATTGCGCGTTCCGTGCTTCCATGAACCACAGACGGACGCTCGAAGTGGAAAGGTGTTTATTCAGGCCGAACAACCGGCTTATATAGCCTGACCGAGAGAGGGGAAAGGGGGGAAGGATTCTGGCTGGCGTTCGCCAAACGGCGTTTGCCAAAGGCGGAACTATAATGCAGAACGTATATCAGGATAAAAGGAAAGCGATAATAAATAACAAAACAGCGTATGAAGCGAAATTATAAATACTTCGTCGCCTTTGTTTATCCCTCCCGAAGATACCCTGCGCTTTCTATCCATATGGCGCCAAACAACAATTACTAAGCCTATCACATATGCCTGATTCTGAAAGCTATCAAAATCTGAGGATCAGGCAGTTCCTGGCCCTACGGGGCTGGGATGGTAGGTCAACGCCGCTTGCGACGGAGGCTAGCCAGCCACCGAATTTTTATCTGTTGTAGGCCATCATTGCACCCGCCACCGCTTGGGTGGTGGACAACGGCTGTTGTTGCGGAGCGCGTCTTTCTCTCCTTCTTCTTTTTTCTTCTGTCCGCACCAGGCAGCGGAAGTAACCCGACCTCGGCGGCTGCGTTTTGATGGAGGCGAAACGAAAGGGCGTCCGTGTGCTGTGCGATGTCAGCGCATGTTAAAGATCCCCAGGTGGTTGAAATGACTTGTACTGTGAAAAACTGCGCCGAAATAAACACACCACAAGAAAAAAGACGGGACAAAGGCGCTTTTGTCCCGTCTTCTTTCTTGTGGTGTGTTTATTTCGGCGCAGTTTTTCATAGTACAAATATGAACCAACTAGCCCAAGAAACGGTATTAATGCAGGTTCAAATTACTCCGCAGCCCTCCACTACGGCTCCTCTTTCTCTCTTTCCACTTTCACTCCCGCCTTCCCTTACGGCGCGGTTGATCGAGGTGTCCACAGAAAACAAGTGTGACAGATACTGCGCCTTTCCCTTCCTATGAACCATTATTATATTATACCACGCCTTTCCCTTCCTATATATCAATCAATCAGGCAGCGGAAGTGGCTCAGCTACAGAGCCAGTAGCAGACCCATAAATTTTCTTTTCCTACAGCCACAACAATCTGAGGTGTCTTTTCGCCAGAATTGTGTGGTGCGGGCATCTTCAGACGAATAAAAAGCTTCGTTCACCGTTCGATTGCAGCGAACACGAGACATACTGGAGCGACGACGACGAATTGGTGGTGAGGCGAGCAGCCACCGTTTCGCCGGACGCCGCAATCTTGCCCTTAATGCGATGCGACCGGGTTTACATGCACGGGGAAAGTCGACTTACGCCTCTCAATCCAGCCCTGCCTGGCGCATTAATGCGATGCTCTTTCCTGGCGCATTACCCGTTTACATGAATGCGATGCGCTAGGAACCAGGTGCGATGCGATGCATAGCTATCGCATTCATGTAAACACGTGCATAAATTTCTTTTCGTTCTTCCTACGGTCGCGACAAGAAACCGCGGATTGAAAAGCGGGTTTTAAACAGGCTATCGCTGCAACACTCTTTTTTAAACAGGCAGATTTTGCAGAGGTTGGAGGGGTGGCTGCTCCTGGCCCTACGGGGCTGGGACTGGTAGGTCCCCGCCGCTTGCGGCGGGGGCTAGCCTGTCACCGGATTTTTATCTGTTGTAGACCATCATTACACCCGCTACCGTAATGGTGGTGGACGACGGCTGTTGAGACGCGAGTCTTTCTCTTTAATTTCTCCTGTCCGCAGGAGGCAGCGGAGGTGTGTGGGGGGGGGGGGGGGGGGGAGGGCACCGTGGTGGTGCAGTGGTAAGACGCCCGACTATATTGTGCCGGAGTGCCCGGGTTCGATCCCGACCGCTGCGACAGCGTTTCGATGGAGGCGAAACGAAGATGCGTCCGTGTGCTGTGCGATGTCAGCGCACTTTAAGATCCCCAGGTGGTCAAAATCACTCCGTAGACCTCCACTACGGCTCCCCTTTCTATATCCACTTACACTCCCTTCCCTGACGGCACCCGTTGCGTCGATTCGAAGTGTCGCTATCTTACGTGATCTCGAGTCATCTGATTGGTCGAAAAGCCGGAACTGGGCGTTGCCACTGCGGAACCGGAAGAGGGGACAACATCATTTTCCAGCGTTTCCACCAATCAGGTGATTCGAGGTAGGGGAACCACGCAAACTTGGAATATACGGGCTCAGGTGTCCACAGAGATAAGTGTGACAGATACACACCTTTCCTTTCCTGTGAATCAATTATAGGCAGCGGAGGTGCATCAGCTACAGAGTCAGTAGTAGGACTGTGCACTTTTTCCTTCAGTCGCAACAACAGCTTTTGCTCTATCAGTTCAGTTGTGTCTGACTCTTCGTGACCCTATAGACCATGTCACGCCACGCTTTCTGTTGTCTCACTATCTTCCTAACATCACATAACTTCATCTGCAGCGCCTCAAGGATGCCATCTAACCATTGCGTTCACTGCCTACCCCTTCTCCGGCGACTCTCAACCTTTCCCCACATCAAATCTTTCTCCAACAACTCCCCTCTTCTCATCAGATGATCAAAGGAGCTGAGCTTTAACTTTAGAATTTGACCCTCCAATGAGCAGTCAGGGTTTATGGTCGACAATATCGACTGATTTGACCTTCTGGCCGTCCGAGGAACTCCCAAGAGTCTCCGCCAGCACCACAATTCAAATGCGTCAATTCTTCGGTGGTCAGCCTTCTTCACAGTCCAACTCTCGCATCCATACATAACAACTGGAAAGACCATAGCACGAGTTATACGGATCTTGGTTGGCAGACTAATGTCTCTGCTCTTTACTAGGCGGTCAAGACTAACCATGGCTCTCTTTCCCAAAAGCAGGCATCTCTTAATTTCATGGCTGTAGTCTCCTTTTGGGGTAATCTTGGAGCCCAAGAAGAGAAAATCTGTCACAGCTTCCACTTCTCGTCCCTTGATGCTCCAGGACTTGATAGGGCAAGACGGCATGATCTTTGTCTTTTTAATGTTTAGTTTAAACCCAAACTTCTCACTCTCTTCTTGTATGCGCATCAGAAGTCTCTTGAGTTCCACTTCACTTTCTGCCATTAGTGGTATCATCTGCATATCTAAGGTTGTTGATACGTTTTCCAGCAATCTTCACTCCAGCTGAAGACTCGTCCAGACCGGCCTTCCTCATGATGCACTCTGCATATAGGTTAAATAGGCAGGGCGATAGTATGCAGCCTTGTCTCACTCCTTTCTCAATCGGAAACCAATCAGTAAGACCATGCCCAGTTCTGACTGTGGCCTCTTGCCCTTCATACAGCTTCCTGAGGAGAGAGATGAGGTGAATTGGAACTCCCATCTCTTGGAGAGCTTGCCACAATCTGCTGTTATCTATGCAGTCAAACGCTTTTGCATAATCAATAAAGCAGAAGTAGATGGGTTTCTGGAACTCTGCTTTTTCCATGATCCAGTGAAAGTTGGCAATCTGGTCTCTAGTTCCTCTGCCCTTGCGGAACCCAGCTTGCACGTCCGGAAGCTCCTGATCCACATACTGCTGCAGCCTTGGAGGATTTTCAACATCACCTTGCTAGCATGCGAAATAAGCACGATCGTGCGGTAGTTGGAACAATCTTTGGCACTGCCTTTCTTTGGAATGGGGATGTAAACTGACCTCCTCCAATCCTGTGGCCACTGCAGGGTTGTCCAAATCTTCTGACATAATGTATGCAGGATGTTAATAGCGTCATGGTCGAGGTTTTGAAGCAACTCAGCTGGAATGCCATCAATTCCGCTAGCTTTGTTCTTAGCAAGGCTGGCTAAGGCCCATTCAACTTCACTCTTCAGGATGCCCGGCTCAAGATCAGTAATCACAACCATCTTGTGTTGGGTTTGCACATCTGGGTCCTTCTTGTACAGTTCTTCTGTGTATTCCTGCCACCTCTTCTTTATCTCTGAGGCTTCAATGAGGTCCCTGCCTTGTTTGTCCTTTATCACGCCCAGCATAGCACAGAAGCTTCCTTTGACATCTTTGTCTTCTACAGAGCTCTTGTGTTCCTCAATTGGCTGTTGTTCTCAACTGCTTGGCACTGTATGTTCAGGAAGCCATTCATATCTCTCCTTGCTATTTCCTGAAAACCCGCATTGAGAACCTTGTATCTTTCTCTTTCCCCCATAACTTTTGCCATCCTCCTTTCCTCAGCTATTTGCAAAGCCTCTTCAGATAACCAGTTTGCTTTCTTGCATTTCTTTTGCTTTGGAGCTACCTAAGTAGCAACTTCTTGTATTATATCACGAACATCAGTCCACATCTCTTCAGGCTCTGTCTTCTAGATCTAATTCTTGAAATCGATTCCTCACTTCCACAGCTTATTCTGATGGAATTTTATCCAGATCATACCTGAAAGGCCTTCTAGTTTTCTGTGTTTTCCTCAATCGAAGCTTAAATTTGGCAACAAGAAGCTGATGATCGGTGCCACAATCGGCCCCAGGCCTTGTATAGTGCTTCTCCATCTCTGCCGGCAAAGAATATAATCAATCTGATTCCTGTACAGACCGTCTGGCAGTCCATGTGTACAGGCGCCTCTTGTGCGGTTGAAAATGAGTATTTGCTATGGTCAGGTTATTTTCTTGACAAAACTCTACTAGCCTCTGCCCAGCTTTATTTGGCTCACCAAGACCGAACTTGCCTGTAATTCCGGATATTTCTTCACTTCCCACCTTAGCATTCCAGTCTCCTATGAGAAAAAGGACGTCTGATGATGGAATGCGGTCTAAAAGGCATTGCAGGTCCGCATAAAATTTCTCAACGTCAGCTTCTTCAGCAGTAGTGGTTGGTGCATAGACTTGGATGACTGTTATGTTGAAAGGGTGACCTTGGATCCGAAGTGAAATCATTCGGTCATTTTTGGGGTTGTACCCTAGCACTGCTTTGCCCATTCTTCTGTTTACTATGAGAGCGACCCCAATCCTTCTCTTGGATTCGTGCCCACAATAAAAGACATAATGGTCGCCGGAATTAAATTCTCCCATTCCGGTCCACTTGAGCTTGCTGATACCCAAGATATCAATGTTCAATCTGTCCATTTCTCGCTTGACGACATTCAGTTTACCTTGCGTGATAGATCTTACATTCCATGTTATGTGATATATCTCCTTGCAACATCGGACTTTTCGGTCGCTTCCCGACACATCCACAACTGAGCGTCCTTTTGGCTTTAGCCCAGCCTCTTCATTTGTCCTGGAGCTACTAGGAATCGCCCTTTGTTCATCCCCAGTAACATGCGGGACGCCTTCCAACCTGGGAGGCTCATCTTCCGGCGTCATATCATTATTGCTATTGTGACTGGCCATAGGGTTTTCTTGGCAGGAAATACTGGAGTGGGTTACCATTACCTTCTCCAGTGAATCACATTTTGTCAGAACTCTCTGCCGTGACCTATCTTGGGTGGCCCAACACAGCAGAGCTCTCCACTTCATTGAGTTTCGCAAGCCCCTCCGCCACGACGAGGCAGTGATCCATGAAGGGGATTGCTCTATAGCTGGATTTAATTAAGCCATGCTTAAACCCCATAATTTTTAATAGGCTTACAGGAAAGGCGCAGTATCTGTCACATTCTGTGGACACTTGACCCACGCTGTAAGGAAAGGAATGTGAGAGTGAAAATGGAAAGAGAAAGGGGTGCCTTAGTGGAGGGCTTCAGAGTAATTTCGACCACCTGGGGATCTTTAACATGCACTAACATCGCACATCACATGGACTCCTCTCCGTTTCGCCTCCATGGAAACGCAGCCACCGGCGGTCGGGTTCGAACTCGAGCACTCCAGTACAGTATGCTGTCAACCACTGTGGCTGGATATCCATATGTTTAAATAATAATAGGTTTACAGGAAAGGAAATGCACAGTATCTGTAATTTCTTTTTTTCTTTTTACTCTTGAACAGTGCAATAAGGGAAAGGAAGAAAATGGGAATGAAAGCAGAGGCGGAGGTGCCGCGCAGCGGACGGCTACGGAGTAATTTCGATCACCTGGGGAGGGGTGGCAGTTCCTGGCCCTACGGGAAGACACACGCTCAAAAGAAGCGCCATGGCCTAGCTCTAATTTGACTCCCAGCTACTCGCTGTTCGCTTGTCGAACACCCGATACTAGACATGCCCTTGCACATATGGTTAAAGGGCCAAATCTCTCTTTCCATATGCTTCTGCTCTTCCTCATCAAAGGTACCGTGAAAGTGAACATGGCGGAAAGGTCTTTAGATCAATAGGGCCTGGTGAAGGTATCGCTTTAAAAAAGTGCCTTTGTATTTACAAGTACTTTCTTGACTAGAAATCAACTGATAGAGGCGATGGTTACTAATTGTGCTTAGCTGCCAATGTGAGCTACAATGGCTCAAAAACTAAAGCCAATATGTTCAACACCAAGAGAAGCTACAAATGACTAGCAAATATGATTGCTTTCCTCCAGTTAGAGAGAAATGAACCCCGGATCCTAGCATTTCGTGTCGCACATCGCAGCTGCATTTACCGAGCACTGAGCTAAGTAGTACAACTCTTGCATGTGTCCTTCACGTACCAGATAAGAATAGCAAAGCAAGCTGTAAGTGCTGCACCTCACCAATCTCGCAAAAGCGTATTTTCAGACAGCTGTTTCTATAGTAAAGGTTCCAAGAACCTGACTGTTTCAAATGCCTAAGATTATGCAATTTGACACCCGTGGTGCCTCGAAGCTGTTGTCAGTGCAGTTTCTGCACACCAATGAATGGCTCTAGCCTGCCTTTAAATTGTTTCCACAAGTTTTCTTTGCGGTCTACACAAGCCATTTAGAGAAAACAAGTGAAAATGTATATGCCACTAACAGATATTAGTTTCGAGGCTTTAAACCAGACTGGTGGAAGTGCTATATTCATCAGGTACGTGTTTCCATGTCAAAAATAGCATGGTCTTGCATAGATTTAAGCACTCTTTGTAATTCCTATGTATACAATGAACAAGATTTTCCCTGGCCACTAGGGTGTCCAGCATTAGCTCTGTATACATTTCTTTTACCTCAAAAAGAAGTCCACATTTTCATGCTCTGACGATGTTTTTGGAAGCCCTATTCTTGGTAGTCTGGGTATGATCCATAGTTGTACACTGCAGTCTCGATTAACTCGCCCAATGATGCAAGTCACAAATATCCAACAGGGATTAGTTGATGATTTGACGGCACACCGTCTGGTCAGGAATCATAGTTGAAAATTTAATGGTCACTGACCATTAAACTATGTATGTCGGAAAATATTGTGAGAGCTTACAGTGAAGCAAACTCCATCAGATTTTGCAGTGTCCTCCTTTTGACATTGCACGGACTCAACACAGGTTGTGTCAGTAAATGTAAGCACTCCTATTAGCTCTTTCAAAGCTTCTTGCTAGCAACATTTCTTGCAGGCTTACTTTTGCCACAGTGAAAACACTTCAAATGATAAACATGAAAACTATCACATAAAGAGAACTATCAGCACAACCCTACAGACTACAAAGAACAAAGTAGCTGGCAACTGCAAACTGCAATATTTTCTCATACCCAACACTCCACACAGCTACTTGCAACACATGTGGGAAGAACACTACTCCACATCACTTATTTGGGTCTGCCAAGACAGTTCAGTGTCTACGGCTTAACTCAAGCAGAGGAAGGCCATGTTACTCAGCTTGAACCCCACCATCCAGACACACAGGCAGACAACGGCCCAGGCTACAGCAATGCACTATGGTGCCCTTTAGGGCCAAACCATGACAAAGATTCTTAATAAAATTTTCTCTCTCTCTCACAAAATAACTGCTTCAGTGGAGAGGAATATATGCCGTTGTTAATGTCTACACACCACTGAGCTTCATCATACTATCTTGATTGTCAAGATTCTGCCGCAACTGCATTGACAGTTGCTGGACACAAGTACAGCTTCTGGTTACTGTTCTTTTCCATGCACCGCCCCACTTCTGGCATCCATGCAGTTCTGTCATTCAACAATGTCACAAGTGATGTCCTTGCCAGCACTTCTGCCACTCAACAATGTCTCAAGAGATGTCCTTGCCAGCACTTCTGTCACTCAATGATGTCCCAAGAGATGTCCTTGCCAGCACTTCTGTCACTCAACGATGTTCCAAGTGATGTCCTTGCCAAAAGAACCATGCAATGAGACCATGTGCCTTCAGAATACCTACCTCGTTCGCAACTAAGCCACAGAGTGGGCACTTTGGCAAGTACCTGCGACCATGCATCACTCTCTCATGTTGCTTGAGGTGGCTGCCTTCTTTGAACATCATTCTACACTCGGAGCACACGTGAGGCCTCACCAGCTGCCCGCGTGCATGGCAGCGCGGTGACATGTCATGGTGATCATGCTGACGAAGTGCTGGCCACAGTCAGCGCATTTGAACTTGTCTCCTTCATGCGCTGCCAGGTGGCCGGTACGGTTACATAGCTCCTTGAAAGTCTTCTTGCAGATCTTGCGTGCAAAGGCTTCTTTTCCATTGTGTGTCCTCTCATGAATCACGACACGGGCCCTGGATGTGGAGGCAAGAGGGGAAAGACAGTGGGTCCATTTATCAGAGAGCACCAGTGACGGCGCAGAGAACAGCAAAAAAAAATAATATTCTATAAATAGACATCCGACATATATCCACTTGCATCCACTGATGCAGGGGTTCTCAAACTGGGTTCCACAGGCTGCTCTTGTGGGTTCTGTGAGCTCCCACTGGACTGCTTACTCTCTCATCCGCTCCTTTCTTCCCATCTACCACTTCTTAGCACAGTAATAAGTGGGACAGAGTATCTGGTTCGCTGAAACCTGTTTTAGGGCATTAGCTCATCTCAGTTAAATTACGTTGTTTGCGATGACATAGTCTGTAAGCAGCACAGATTTTGGCATCGTGCCAAAGTGCTGCGCGCAATTGACCAGTTGCGTGATTTTGTGTACAGCTCAGCATTGATCTTGCGATTAGTTTTCTGTTTCTAGTTCTCCATTTGGAGGTCTGAGCATTAGTGAGAGGTGGGAATGTGATAAAAAGCTGATTGCCAACAGCAACAAAATGAAGTGATTGCCAACAGCAACAAAATGAACAAGTGCTTACAAAAGCAAGTCAACAAAAGAAAAACCAGGATGGGTACATGATCAAGCAGCACGTCCTGAATGGGCGGTTCTTTGGCATATGGGGTTCCTTGAGACAAAATGTTTGAGAACCCCTGCATTATTGATACCATGCATGTTGGTGCAAGTGTACACGCCACAAAGCAAAATAGAACGGAGAGTCAACTCTGCACATAAGAGTGCCGCTACAGGGCTGCATTGAGCAGACCCTTATAATTCACCCAATAGATGTTGTGATAACATACTCAAAGGTAGAACACTCGTGCCTCCTTGCCCATGGCTCGTCGCTCTATTTTATTTTGCAGCTCTGTCAAGAGGAGGCGGATCGACTAAATTTAATGCATAGTTTGAACGTGAACATCTTTGATGGAAGTCCGTCTGGTGAAATTTGTAACAGAGGAGACTCGAGCATCAATAAAGAGTTGACAATGGAATCCCAATGATTCAGAACCAGCTTGGTTAATTTTTCAAAAATGCCAGAAAGAAAAGCATGCAGCAGGCCTTGGTTATTCTCCACAGATGCAATGACGGAGGCCGTTCAAATATACGAAAGGCAGAAACCTCTTGATCCTGTATAAACTTAGATTTGCCAAGTGCTACTGTAAACAGTGTAAAAATAAAGACGCACCGATGTCCCCGTTATGTCGAAACAGCATTTTAACAACACCCCCCACTTCACTGTAAAATGAAAATCCTTAAAATTGGGGGTCACTTCAGTTCCACCTCTAAGGGTATGATGTGACTGTGAATTGCTGATGTCAGCAGCCGCTACCTCAGGCTTTCACTTGTGGTGTGCTTTCCTGCGCATACTAGTGATAATTTAAGCTGTTAGTCCAAATCTCCCGCCATTTCACGTTTTGCTGCCTGATTGGGAGATGATGTTTCCAAGCACAGTAGTAACTTAAGCTGTTGGTTCTGATCCCTCGCATTTTAGCTATTTTCTGTGTGGTTGTGAAATGATGCTTAGTCCCTCAATTAGTAGCTATCTTATCTCACGTACGCTCATTAGCATATACCTGTAACATATCACATGATGTGAAAGACCACTCGACATAGATACAAAGTCCTGCTTCAACCAATCTACACTAATATGGCTACGGCCTACGGGCAACCTGTCTGACTGGGGATCCTCCAGATCCCCTGATTCGATTTCCATCTTTTTCTCCGTATATTTTTTTTTGTTTCCATTGCTCCAATTGTAGGTGACGTAAAACCTTTTCGGCCAATCCTGATTTTCCGCTCATGTCATCGACACCGCCAGGCTCTACTAGGCTTGTAGTGGTGTTTGTCTTGGCAATATGAATTTGAAGAAGCACTGAACAAGGGTTAAAAAGAAGTCTAAGTTCGCAAGCCGGGCGAACGTTTCGACAAGGGGACTTGTCTTCATCAAAGAACAAGTCCCCTTGTCGAAACGCTCGCTCAGCTTGTGAACTGAGGCTTCCCCTCAATCCTTGTTCAGTGCTCTTTCATACAGTGTAGCCATTTTTCTATCGTTCTACACTGGATTAGCAACACGAAAAAAACATGACAAGCAGTCAAGGCCAGGCTTACTTGATATCGCTAGAGTATGGGCAGTAGGTACAGCAGTATTTTCCTAATGGCCCGGCCCACGGGGATGCTCACGCTGTTGGTGTATCCGGTACAGGTCTGGTGCGGGGAACTTCTGGTGACAAGTCTCGTACACGAAAGGCTGGACGGGCGCATTGCTGCTGATGTGATCACCAGCATCTGTGGGCATACACAATAGACAACGAATGGCATCTGAGAAAGGAATATATAGAACTTACAGCACATTGTCCACACCAATGAATGCAGTCACATAATAGATGTGGCACAAGTTATGGATCACTGTCCTGTTTTTTTTTTTCAACATTGTTTTTGCCTGTGCTAATTAAACACATCCTTTATATTCAAGAAGAGCTTCAGTGCCACTTATGCATGTTTACTACTAACTACACCATCTCTGCTTTCCTCACAGAACAATTTCCAAGAGGTCTCAAGGACAAAATATTCTCTTCTCACGTCATTTTGAGCTCAACTGTAGGGACTTCTGCTGTGCTTATAAATACATGCATTAATTACATCCATATTACACTACTGAAATACGTCATCAGTATCGAATCCCTTAATACACCCATACAAGAATGGGTCAAAATATTGGCATTTACTTGGAATCAAGGGTTCGACGAAAGTTCGTCTGGTCAGGCATGGTAATAGGGCAAGAAGAAGTGACCAAGTCAACACGAACTGTCTGAAATGTCTTTTTTCATGTTGACTTGGTCAGTGACTGTAATTCTTTTTACAGAAATGTAGATTCTGAAATTTTTTCGTAGTAACTACTCAGAGTAAAAAGAAAGTACATTGCAAATATGGGGGTTAATGTCCCGAAGCAACATATGGCTTTCGATGGACACAGTTGTGTACTGCTCTCAATTCATTTAGACTGCCCGAGATTCTCTGATGTGCGCTGACATCACACAGAACACCGGCACTTTTTGCATACAGCTTCCATCGAAACATGGGCGCAATGGCCGGGATCGGACTTGCGACCTTGAGACCAGTAGCCAATCGAAAGAAACCTTGAGCCACCACAGCAGGTTACTTGAATACTAAAATAAGTCAGCTGCATACAATTTAGAACAAAAACTAACATTCAGAGCTTTGCACTAACAATAAACCCTTCATATCATTTTTTAATTAACCGCAAGAAAAATGGCAAGGCCAGTGAACAGTGATCTTCACTTTTTCCACTAATTATTATTCATACATAATGTAGTAATACCCACATAAGAATGTTCACCTAGAAAGTCTCCAAAGTGTAGATTACTTGAAATATATGCCTAAACTACAGGTTGTGTTTCCAGACATTTTCTCAGAACCATATCTCTTGCTGGGCTAGTTGGTGTGACATTGTGTTTAACCAAAGGAAAAAAAACAGCGCTAAATGTTCAACAGAACACACAGAAAGACGACGGGACAGGCGCTGTCCCGTTTGTCTTTCTGTGTGTTCTGTCTAACATTTAGCGCCGTTTTTCCTTTGGTTAAACACATTCTCGAAACCGCTCTTGCAAAAGAAAGCAATAAGGCTTTAAGTGTGAAGACAAGCATCTCTAAAAGGTGCTCTGAGGATAGTATTATAAGCACGATCAATTTATGGTTAAGAACAACTTCAATCACATAATCTATTTCATACAGACTGAAGTAGGTCTTTTTTTATCCCAATAATGCTAAACACAGGCTGAGAATCTTCAAAAACTTCATGGACCTTGTAGGCTTCAAGGCTACGGTTGTGAAAACAGAAAAGTAGAGGGGATGGAGTCAACATGAAAACTGCACAGAATATGCACAGGCAATGTGTACGGGTACAGGGATTCCGCACCAAAGCAGACAAACAGGGAAAAGCCAAAATCTATAGCAATATAGGCTGTTGCAGAAACACAACAATACATAACTTGCCACATGTATTGAATAACACCAATAAAAAATAGAGCTTGACCATAGTAATAAAAATGAAATCACGTAATACCGTTCTTAACAATCCACAGCAGTAAAAATGATGTACTTGCATCCGCGGTTCAAGCTTTGCATGCGAGAAACTAAAGCAATGCGATGAGATTTGCCGCAATAAATGGGCGAGAAATATGAACTATATTATAGTATAACACAAAGAGCTGTAGCTCACTGAGAGAAGCTAGAGATTCCTAAGAAACGTTCTGACCCGAAAAAAAAAAAAAAAAAATGACAGACACAAGCAAAAATGAAGGCGGGGCCGGAAACTCTATATATAAGGTAGCCTGCACTTGTAGCCATGGTCAGGGCAAAGTCCTGCTGAAGTCATCTCAATGATCTTTAAATAGTTATCTGAAAAGTCACAAAAACAGTTGCAGTTAGGCAAGTTACAAAGAGCACATGTTACAAGTGTTTTCTCAAACTACATAAATAACTTGGCAAAGACATAGTTACTCGATAGTGAATTATGGAGTACTGAAGCATATATGCCCACTAAAGCATAGCTGGGGGCTTCCTTTAGTGACCAAAAAACAAATGAATTAAACAAGGTGGGGAAACAAGTCACACTAATCAAAGTCCATTTGTTACATGGCTCTTGTTTGTTTGTTTTTCTTTAAGGTAACAATTATCATTTGGCAGTAAGTACATCTCTCATCATGCAAAAAGTGGCCTTATTCCTGTAAATAATAAATTTCGGAGGAACGGTCGTTTACGTGCTTTTTAGTGAACAGTGCAAGTCTAACAGCACCTTGTGTTCGTTTTGAGTGGGAATTTGGGAATGACACATTGCTTTCCGTCAACGACCACATAAGAAAAGCTGACAAGTCTCAATTACACAAAATATTCAAGCATACAAGCACTAACTTGCGACTCCTGTGAAAGACTCTAGGTCACGCGCAATCTCACCATTCGCCCCTGCAGGCGTTTAATTGTCACTTCTACAACTAGCAGCATACACATCCAAAAAACAAAAACAAGCAGGTACCATTCAGACTATTCACACCAGCAAAAAAGAGCTTTTTCAGATGGATACCAAACCAGTTACTTGCAAAATCTTCAAAGACCCACTCTATCGGTTACAGTGACAGCTAAGGGCACTTACTGGCTTCATTTCTAGCAACCTTTTCATACCTAGTCAGGTCACTTTAGACGTGTTTGTGACGTGTCAGGTTCAAACAAATTACCGACCATTCTCCGATGTCACTGATGCCCATGTATGCTATGAACTCATCAATAGAACCAGCGTCAATACATCAATAGAAAAAGAGCCACAGTCACTACCGTGGCAGCCCTGTCAAGCTCAAGAGGGCAGGTCTGCGACGATAGTATGCACATCTACTGTACAGCAAAACACAAGACATTGTCACGTATGCTTTCACAAGAAAAAGCTCTAATGAGGTATGGTTGGGTTGGCAGTCTTTGAACTGTTACGTGCAGTTGTTTCTCTGTACATCAGCAATATTAATCTAGAGAAAACTACACAAAAATTTAAACTTAATAATTAGATATATTGATCTTCAAAGCATAAGGCCAATTATAGAGGAACTGATCAACATTTAATATATCAGCAAGCTAAACCAGTGATGTGATTGCTGACCACATGAACCTGTATACGCTCTCCCGGCGTATAATGATCTAAAATTTTTTTAATCACTCAACCCAAAATTATATCTGTAAACATTTTCTGTGAATCCAAAACATTGTTTCATGCTCTTAGCATGAAGCTCGGAAACCATACTCTAAATGGACCTCACGGACTTCATAATGCGAAACTTCATGATACAGCTAACATATACATGACAAGCAAAGCATACTGAAAGTATACATCAGGCAGCAACAGAAAATTCACAGCAGAACAAACTGGTGCAATCTTTTATAACACCTTTCCTTCAAAGCCACACTGACTCAACACAAGTCTGCACCTCTAAATATACGTAGTTTTATTTGCACTTCTGGTGCAAAGCCTTGCTTGCGAACATCTAAATAACCTCTCCACCAAAGCAGGTCACATCCTCTCCTGCCAACCTCTCAACGCTACCAAGGTTCATCGCAGATCTAGAGTGTTGAGCTATCACCAGGTCACTGTTTGACAAAGTTCCACTGCTGTTCATAATATCGGCTGGCATCATTTTTTCTTGGTCACTTTTCATCCGTACATGTTGGCCCTGCAACTGACGCATCTCCCTGCTGCTGAAATGCACCTCTGTCACTCATCTGTGTCCCGTGGTGAGTCTTACGATGCACCAAACGCAAGTGCCTCCTCAGGTTGAACAACTTGCAAAAGCTTTTACCACACTGTGGACATTTCAGCGAGTACTGGTGGCTGTGAACCTTGTTCTTGTGGCGTATGAGGTGGCCTTCTTTGTCGAACCTCATGCTGCACAGAGAGCAAACGTGCGGCCGCGCTCCCGAGTGCGTCCTCAGGTGTCTCTTGAGGTTGCTCTGTTGGGAAAACCCTTTTTTGCAGTGGGGACACTTGTATGAGGCTCTACCTTCACCGAAGTGCACTTTTCTTAGGTGACGTGTCATGTTCGACGCAGTGCCGAAGCATAGGCCACACTTGGCGCACTTGTATGACTTCTCCCCTGTGTGGACCGGCCAGTGGTTCCTAAGTCCACTGGACTGCTTGAAGCCCTTCTTGCAGACACTGCACACAAAAGGCTGCTCACCGGTGTGCGTCCTCAGGTGCACATCGACACGGGCCCTGGGCGAAGGCATGAAAAAAAAAAAGTAAGTATTGTGCTGGAGTGGTAACTCCAATTAGGGTGCAGTGGACGAAACTGCGACAAAACAAAATTTGAAACATCTAGATTAATGTGTCTGAAGTAGACCCCTTTTTACATTCATTAGGGTTAGAGTACAGAATAAGGAACAAAACGCACAGAAGAGTCAACTCTACTTACAAGAGCTTGCCACTAGTGCATTATGGGACGCAGCCTCATAGCATGCCTGAGAGACAGTGCCATATTACAGTCAGAGGCCTTATGCAAAACACTTATGCATCCCTGGCCCATGCTTGCTGGTGTATCTCATTTTGCAGCAATGTCAACAGGTGGTGAACCAGCTTGATTGTTTTTATAGTTTGGCTAGGACATCCCACCTAGAAGTCCACCTGTCATGAAGAGGCTATCCAATACACAATCAGTATTATATTCGAGAAGGTTGGTAAAAGGGAAGTTAGCAGTAAGGCATGGAAGTGACAGATGGGGAGCGCAGAGAGAAGCATTAAGAGCGTCATGTCGTTATGGCACGAATAGAACATGTTATATACAGGGCACCCGAGTAGGCACTTCTGCTTGTCTTAATCCCTGATGCAGGCCACCCACGGCTCAAGTGATATCAGATATGTAAGCATGCATTCTTCTCCATGAAGCACACAAGCTGCATACCAAATTTACAGCTTTTAAGAACCTGCAAGATGCCATACAGCAATATGGACATTCATGACTTCTACACAGACAACCTGAAAAGATCACAGTACTTTCCATGTTCTCGCTGTACGACATTCTTGCATACAGCTACTGCGCACGCACGCACGCACGCACGCGCACACACACACACACACACACACACACACACACACACACACACACACACACACACACACACACACACACACACACACACACACACACACACACACACACACACACACACACACAATTCGTGAATATAAATTCATCATTACCAGCTTGACAATACCTACTGCAGTGCGAAGGCGTTTCTCGTATCCTTCCAATCAACCCTCTCCTGTGCTAGCTGCATCCATCTGACCCCCGTAAACTTTTTACTCTCATCCACCCACCTAACTTTCTACCGACCCCTGCTACACTTGCCTTCCTATGGAATACATTCTATCACCATTATGGACCATCGATTGCCCTGCCTACACACTACATGCCCATTTCTTATTCTGGATTTTTACCAGAATGGCATTAACTCACATTTGTTCCCTGACCCCATTCGGCTCACTTTCTGCTTCTTAACATTACACCGACTATTTTCCTTTCCATAACCCTTTGCATGGCCCTCGATTTAAGTTGAACCCTTTTAGTTAGCCTCCCCGTTTCTAGCCCAAGACGAGTGCCGGTACATAAATTCATAAGCTTATGTCACTTCAGTATGCCTTGCGAGCAGTCGCTGTATTTATTTTTTATTAGCATTTAATCTGTTTTATACTCATATGACGAAATAGGGCTCTTGGACGAATACGGCCACAGTAAGAGGAAAGGAAATATAAACCTTATCAAACATTTTTGAAACTGAGGATCTAATATATAAAGATGTGAAGAAATGCATACATCATTTCTGTGCTGCTCTTACATTTCGATTGCTGCAAACAACTGTTTGCTTTTTGGAGTACCCAAATTTGCACTTTCCTTATACCCCAACCCAACGTAGATTCAGTCTTAAAAAAGCCAGCCTTACTATCGATACACATAAAATTAGAATGATTAAAATATGGCAAGTATTCAAACTTAGGCTCACTTTATATTGCTGGAGTAAGGGCAGTAGGTACAGCAGTACTTTCCGCTGGGACCCTTGGGGTGCTCTTGCTGCTGGTGTACCTCCAGAAAGGTTTGCGTGGAGAACAGTTCCTCGCATGTCTCACAGGAGAAGAGTGCAGTGAGCACACTGTTGTCCTCTGAGAAGAAACAGGGAAGAGAATAGTGCGTGAGCAATTACTAATCAGCAGAGTGTACACTCTAGATCATCATTCACCACAAGCAAACAACCGATGCTGCGCAAGTTTCCACTGTAGCGACGTTGAAGAGAAAGAGGCAGTGCCAGCACGAGTGCTCCAGAATCCTCTTGGACATTTGCATCAGCCAGACGCTGTCGTGGTTGCCCAGGCTTGCCTGGCGACCTCTGCTGCATCCTTGACTTAGTTTTGTTTCCACACTGCGCATTTTCCTGCATGATGCATCTGCTCCATATATCTGTGCTAGCAACCACACGGCACCTAGGTAATCGTATTGCACTCTACAATTTTCTTTTTTCCATTATCCAAAACATACTTCCAACACAACTGCGAACTTTCAATGCTGAAAGCAAGGGAAAAAACGCTTGGCAGACACACTCAAGACTGCTTACAAGCATGAATGCAAAAGTTCTACAGCCCTGTAAGTGAATTATTCTTGAGCAAGGTTTTTGAAATGTATTTTAAAGTTCTGTCGGCTGCTATTGTATTTGGTGTGTGTGTTTGTGTATTCCACATAGGCTGCCGTGCTTCATATGGTGCCTGGGAGTCTATTCACTGAAATCTGCGTCTTGTCTTCATCCATGTATGTGCACTAACTTCATCTTTAGTGTGCAGAACACGTAATTTTAACCAAGATGTTAAACAAAGAAATTGTATCATATCACCCAGAATGCTGAACAAGAAGCCGCTGGATGACATTTTGACACGAGGGCGGGAAGCTGCTCTACATGAGGATCGATCGGCCAGTGGTGGGTATATATAGACAAATGACATGTATAGGACTGTCTGAAGTGGAGGTGGCCTTCTTTTCAAATCAGTCTGACTGCATGCATCGTGCAGGTGCTTGACGACGTCACCCTATTTTTCTTACAATCTCTGGGATTTTTATGACCGTTTCCCGAGCAAAAACAATGCCGCTAGCTTTTCTCATGATAAGAAAAAGTGCTGCTTTTGCATCAAAAACAGAATTCCAGACAATTAATTTGCTATTAATTTGGTCTGGTCCGGTTCATGGGGTGTAATGTCCCAAAATGACTCAGGCTAAGAAGGACGCCGCAGTGGAGTGCTCTGGGTAATTTCAACTACCTGGGGTTCCTTAACATGCACTGAAGTCATGCAGTACATGGATGCTTGCGTTTCAGCTGCATCGAAACATGTTAACAAGTTTATTAGAAAAAATTACGAGGAAACAAATATTTGAGAACTATGCAAAAGTGTGCAAGTACACATTTGAATAAAAATTTGCTAAGTCTACAGACATTTTCTGTATAGTTTTGCAAAAAAAGAAAAATTGATTAGAGCTTAAAAACATACATCTTTAGAAGGTGCCTTTTGAGTTGTGTTACGGGAATTTCCATTAAGTGTTTTAGAACAGCTGCAATTTAATCTACTAACTTCATCTCTGCTGATGTGTGACAGTTTATCATTAATGTCAAAACTAGACCTACATTGTTCCATACCTTCTTTATGCAGCTATTCTAGTTATCTTCTTGATTGCCTGCTAGAGAGAACTGAGGCTTCCGCAAAAATATGTGCTCAGAATTTCAAGATTTGCACGTGAAATAATAACAGTGAGCACAAAATGGAAAATAAAAATTAAAAGAATGCCTATCCTGACAGACAACAGAATAAAAGCTAACAGGATGGTTACCCCTGTCTAACAAGATTCAGCTAGAGCTGAAGAAGTATTTTCATTTCACAGTATATTAAGGTAAGGAATTAGAGAGTGACCTGCATGTACGTATAGTACACATTTTTCAGCTTTCAACTACTACAAACAATAACCGCTACAAGTACTACCACACTGACATGAAACCAAGGAACAGGCGCTCAACAGTTGTGGTGTAGATGTGATACGCTTTTCTAGTATTACCCTCTTACTGTGCGTTCCTCCACTCTTGCCATACCTAACCCACTGTAAGGTAACCCTCTTCCAAAGGTAGAAACCCTCTAGATGGTCCCCATGACAACCACCATCTGGTTACTCCAACTACTAGCAATCCTAATGCAGAAACGAATCCTTATGAAATGTACAATGTACAAGTCACAATGAAAACAAAGGAAATGATCTCAGCGGTCAAGACAGCATTTCAGAACCCTACATGAAGGTCTGGTCTCCATAAATATTTACATAGCCATTAGTACCCCTTGATGTTGTTTTTCAATTTTGACGGTCTATAACCCTAGACTATTCACACTAGTATCATTGAAACAAACTCATCCTTGTTACCTTCACTGAACCAGAATTACTGTGTTACAAATAGGTTAACTATTTATCATGAAACCACCATTTTTCTGAGCTGAAATGACCAATAAAGGTCCTATAAAATGAAATATATTCTGCAATAATTTTAATAATTCTGCTTTAGCAGACTCTTCCTTACACTGTATTGGTAAAAAATGATTCCGGCTCTTCTAGTCTCCGAGAAAAAGGGTGGCATATTGCATAAATTAATGTTTTGTGGTAAATGGATTTAGTGTGAAAAAAAAACCGAGCTTCATTGCAAAAGTATGTTAAAAATAAAATGTACTATATATGTTTTCAACAGCCATTAGCCAGGTAGTTATCTCCGCATTTATTACTTTTCTCAATTATTTGCTCCCTTGCTTTCCGGGCTTCTCTAGTGATGAGCAGCGTACCCATTTCACCAAACTAGTTATCGCTGATCAGCCTAAAAAAGCAATTGCACCATGTAAATAATCCCGGTGAAACACCAACCAGCATAAAAATTTCCACCAGGGCGACCCAGTCATGTCAGAATTAACCACAGCATTCGTATCAGATATTCTTAGTACATAAATAACAATGCACTGCCTATGCAATACACTCCAGAACAAAAATTGGTGAAGACCAATATGTTTTTTTTTTCCCCTCCCTTTGAAGACATTTTTTTTCCTCGCCTCAACAAGTGTCTATAGACGCAGTAACTAAACCTCCTTTGGCTTGTCTGTGTGTGTGTCTAACACTAAGAGTTTTGAATAAAAATTTACGGTATGTGCTAGCCACCATATCAACGCCATGCCTTATGGTGGGTGACGATGCTAGAATGCAACAGCCTAATGGTCAATTGTTGTTGCTAGATGTGCTCAGGCACCCACTCCTCATGTAATGTTCCACCTGGAAACCCTTGAGGTTCTAATAATTAAACAATACTAATCCCTCCTAGTCTGGAATAATCAGTGAGCCTATTTTACTTTTTTTTTTCAACGCAGAAGACCTACACAATGCACACAAGTGTAAAAGGTGTAAAATGGGGCATGGGTCGGTCATCACCTACATTTCCAAGAGTAATTTTTCAGGCTGCAAAAACTGTTTACACGCAAAAAAATACTAAATTTTGTTTATAACCTAAATTGCCATATCATGAAATAACAAAGCATTTTTGTTTTAAAGTCTAACTTACCTCTACCCTTCAAGATACAGTGTCTTACTCTCTATACTTCTCAACCACGCCATGAGGGAAAGGTACGAGAGAAGGAATGAATGTGGAAAGAAGGCAACGGCCTTAGTGGACGGCCTCATATTAACTACCATCAGTTCAAGCAAGATTGGGAATTTTTCAATATGAACAATGGTGTAAAATGCCGAATTTTGTGCAATCCAGGCCACTTCTGGACAAACAACGCCATAAACTCACTTTCTTTTTTTTTTTGCTGTCTATAAAAGGAAGTATTTTTTAATTTTCTGCAAAATTAGCACGCAGCTGTAGTGACAAGCATGACGTCCAAAGTGGCAAGAGCCTATTTGGCAAAAACCAATCATTATGACATCAAGAATGCATATCGCTGAACAGCTGCATACATGTTGAAAAAAACTGAGGGGGGGGGCTGAACCAAGTTATGCTAATATTGGTTTGGTTCATGGGTTAGGTCAAGGTCAAATGTTAAATTAAAGGTCAAGCCAAAGCCAAAGGTCATGGTAAGTCAGGCTGAGCTACACCACAAGCCAAAGCCAAAGGTCATGGTAAGTCAGGCTGAGCTACACCAGTCTTAGCCATGTGGTTGACGTCACGGCACAACTTAGCCAATCAAGGGAACGCACACTGACTTCGACGCTGTTTGATTCCCATCTCAACCTTAGCTAGCAGCTCGTTCCAACTCGATCATGTCACATGACACAGTCAAGCACACAACCTGCCGATGAATCACAGCCCGGCCTTGACACCTATCAACTATCACCTGCCAAATGCATGTTCATGATTTTTTGAGGCTGTGAGCTTCAGATAGGGTAGACATCTCGGTAGACATCTCGATCAACCATGCATCGCGTTCGCTGTGAAAGGGGGGGAGGGGGTATGAAAGAGATTGAAAGACGCACCATTGAGGATGGCTCCGGGATTTTCGACCATCAGGATGTTTTTCAGCGTGCACATTGCATCGCGTTCGTTGTGAGGGGGGGGGGGGGGGGGGGGGTATGAAAGAGATTGAAAGACGCACCATTGAGGATGGCTCCGGGATTTTCGACCATCAGGATGCTTTTCAGCGTGCACTAACAGGTCGTCGCGAGGGTGTCTTCTTCACTTCGTCGTCTTCAAAACGCGGTCACCGCGGCGGGTACTGTTCCGAGAACACCGTTTCATGCACTTTCGATCTTCACCGGAAAGCGAATGTTGTTGCTAGGCTGGCTGGTCACGATTACAGCAAGTAAAAAAACAAGACACGTTTTCGTTTAATACTGAGCGCGAGCGTGACAGCAACCAACAGCAACAACACGCTGTACGCGGTTTGACAGCGCGCGGAAACGCCAGAAACTAACCGCGCGCACGTGGAAACCATGGCAACGACAGGGCACAAAAATTTCCGGTTGCTTTGTCTTTAACTTAGCTTAGGTCTCACGGTTTCCCCAAGAAAATTTAACTCCGTGATTTTCTTGCTATGTACCTAAAATATAACTTGGCAAAAGAAAAAAGTTGATTCAATTGCCTTGCAAGTTGCGCGCGAAATACGATTTTTGGAGGGCGTCTTTGCAGAGGCATGCTTGCTAAGGCCAAGGCTCTACACCATGGAGGAAGGAAAGAACACTTTACACTCTTAAGCAGCCCTAGTAACACTGTGGCGGGGTATCTCAGTCATAGCGAAAGAAATTAAATAGGTACGCCCCTCCTATTAGCAAAAGGTAAAAGACACGCAAAAAGTAGATGAAGAAAGAGACGTGACAACAAGACAGAGCGCAAAGAGCGCGAGTTTTGTTGTCACGTCTCTTTCTTCATCTACTTTTTGCGCAAGTCTTTTACCTTTTGCTAATATGAACCAACTCGCCCAGAAGAAAGTACTTATTGGCCCCTCCACACGTGCATCAAAGCACCGTAGGGTACGCCTTTCTGAACTGCACTGAATAAGTTTTTTGGGCCGAGAGTCATACTTTGTTGCTTATTGACAGTAGCTTCGGCGTATTCTCTACGTGCTGGCAAATGTTACGATCTTCAGAATTTGCTGAAAAATAATCCTATTTTCAAGACATATATTGATAAACGGGGCGCCGCAGGCGCTCTCCGCTTAGTCATGTCCCTATCTTACACCATGGTCATGTCAGAGGAGTTGTACAAGGCGTCGCTGGAGCGACGTGCTGCGCGCAAACGCCGGCGCCGTGCCGAGGAGACAGATGAAGAAAGATGGCGAAAATGCAAACTTGCATGGTGTTGCGTGTATCAGAGTAGCAATAGTTGCACAGCTCCCTGTACACAGAACAATGTTTTTTGACATACCAATTTACAAAGGTCATTGCTTCATGCCACTTCTCTAAACTTTCTGATACCATCGCAAAGTAACTCACGGGCTACGAGTGAAGCTGCAGTGAAGGACTCTGAATTAACTTTGCTCTCCTGGACTTCTTTACAAAGATGAGCACATGCACTGAACACCAAGTGGGTACCTTGCATTTCACCTCTCATAACATGACCGATGACCTGAGAAACCCAGTTGTCTTAGCCACACAGCCACCACGACAGATCACAAATAAATCGGTCTTGAAAGTGTGACTGTAGGTAGATTAACTATAATAAATTATATTATTTGAAAGTTAAAACAGCAACCTTTGATACGCAATTCATAGTACATAAGCACCTGTATGCTCACCCAAAGTATACTGAACTGAAATTTCCTTCACTATGCCTAACATTCCTGTTCATATTCTTTTTAATTTGAAAGGACAACGCTGCTTCTATATGCTCCAAGAGTATTCTTTGGGAACCCTGTCCTGTAAGGTCTAAATATGGTCTCTGATTATCAATGATGAATTGGCATAAATCTAGACCTAGTGATACAGGTCACATACCGTATTTACTCGCGTAATGAATGCACCAAGTGCTTTGACCAAGATAAAGTACAATGTTTATTCTAGTGTAATTTTCGATAGTGCAAAGTTTTCTGAAGATAGCACATTCTAACATTTAGATCTTTGAACGCCAGAATAAGTATGCAGTAGCTGTAAAGCAATGTGTGTTGAATGCCGAGGCTACTATTTACCATATGCTATGGGAAGTACAATTATATCAAGAGCCGACAGAAACCGCACGTGGTCATAAAGGGTTTCTATCTCCTGTCTGCCATATTATTACCGCAGTTAGACATTGCACTGAATGCAGCAAGTTATGCTAGAATGAGCCAATTTAGTCCCTTTGGAAATCATTAAGGGCTTCATATACATATGTGGGTTTGAGGTGGAAGTTGTCTACACCTCTGGGCACGAAAAGATCAGTAAAAGTAGGTTTTTTTTTTTATAACGAATTATTTATTTTGTCAGGCTACTTTTCGTCCCGTATAGCATGAATTATTTTGGGAATCTTCCGTCTCATGTAATCAGTAGAACTTTCAAGTTTTCAAGGATTTTCTGAAAAAATGAGTGCGATCAGTGAACAAGAATGCAGCTCAAATCTGACAGCAAACTATGCTTAAAGTATGTAACGTGGAAAATGAGAATTTGCAGTGAAATAGCACTAGATTTTGCAATACTTTTCCTTGCAAACCACACTAAATTACACTCACCCAACACAGGTTACGCCAGTAAATGTAAACAGCTTTATTTGCTCCTTTGGTATGTATAAATCTTGCTTCAGTAGAAAACATCCAAATTAACTTTTCACAAAAGATGGTCACATTTCTCTTAACATCCTCGCAAAACCACTACGCTTCATCGCTCATAATTGTGCATCTTGTTGTGTTTCGGGTTCTCACTGCTATGCTACAGAAGAAGCTTTGTAGCTGATGAAAAAAAAAATAATAATATGCGGCCTTTGGTTTAGTTTTCTTCTTTCATATGCAATGGTCCTGCAACATGAAATACCTAATAAATGTGCAGTGCCTCTGCCTGGTGTCTCCATCACTCAATGTCTCATCACTCTCCATCACTCACATCCGTCTTCTCCCACAGAACCAAGCACCCTGCGCATCTGTCTTCTCAGATTGGATGACGACATGCCGCAAAACTTTACGGTTGCTTTGTCCACAATTTCAGAGGTTTCTCGGTTTCCCCAAGCAAATTTTCATATATTTACATGTACCGATTGTAAAATACCTAAAAATTACCCTAGCTCCACCCCCCTCCGCCCTAAAAAAAAATGTAAAAATGTTGCTTGTGCGAAATACGATTTTCGAAACCCAAGTGACGCTCCGAATTGGATGGGTGCACCGGTCCTTTCAAGCGCGCATCAAGGCATCATAAGGCATACCTTTCTGAATGAGGTAGCAGTAACACACGATACTCGGAATTGTCTTTTGGACCTGGATAGAGTTATAAATCTTTGGTTATTGTGATTCACTTCGGCGTATTTCCAACGCGTCAGCAAATATAGTGGTCTTCAGTCTGCAGACTAGTGAAGAAAAATCATTCTATTTCCAAGATGACAATGACGAATAATTAGTCGTACTTCGACTCCTTCGCTGGCCAACAAGCCATGCTACACGGCTACTCTTCATAGTGGTTATAAAAACCAATCAAACAGTCTATCTATATACAGGAATCGCCAAATTTCTACTGCATTCTTATTATATTATTAGCTACTAATTGTCCACTAGTTGATGATAAGTGAATTAGACTATTAGTTCAGTATAAAATTTTTTCCAGGGGCTGTGGCCATATGTTATTTTTTTTGCCGGACATATTGGATTTTGATACGGGAATGACTCATATTGGAGTACTTTAGATGCAGAAGTGCGTGCTGTTGTTTATACATGCACACAGTCATTGACAGTAGCACGTACAGGTGCTCAGTACAGGTATGGGGCTCACCATCCCAAAGTGACTCGGAGGTTATGAGAGATGCTGCAGTGAAGGGCTCTGGATTACTTTAACCTCCTAGATTTCTTCACAAAGAGCACAGATATCTTCATCAAATGTGACTGATGAGCTCAGCACTCCAGCTGTCTTGATCTCTGAGCCACCACGACAGGTCACAAAAATATCAGTATTGAAGCATAAAGCTGACTGCAGGTGAATCTACTAAAATAAATTATATTTGAAAGTTAGAACAGCAACCTTTGATACACAGTTTATGGTATATATATATTTATGCTCATCCAAAGCATTCTGAACTGGAATTTCATTCACCATGTATAACATCTCTGTACATATTCTTTTTAATCTCAAAGGACAACACTGTTTCTATGCTCCAAGGGTAATCTTTGGTCTGTGATTATCAATAGTGAACTGGCATAGATCAATGCTAATGGAGCAGGTGACATACTGCATTTACTTATGTAATGAATGCACCCACTACTTTGGCTGAGAGATACAATATTTTTTTCATGTGCAAGAAATGCCCCTATTTTTGTCGCACACAGTTTGCTGAAGAGGATAATGAATTTTAGCAGGTATGTTCTTGAGCACGGAAACAAGTACTATATATGTACCATACTGTAAAGCAATGTATACTGAATGTTAACGCTCTATATTTTACCTTACGGGATGGAGAGGGGAAAAAAATAAAATGGGCTTGTGGCACAAGTGTACATGGCATACCTGACAGGCAAATTATGCTTAATGTAAGCCGAGTCGCAAATGAGAATTTCCAGCCAGACGGCACCAGAATTTCCAATACTTTACCCTGGAAATCACACTCACTCAAGACAGGTCGCACCGGTAAAATGTCAGCAGTTTTATTCGCTCCTTTGGTATGTACTTAAGTTATGCTCACAACCTTCATCACACACATAATTTTACTCCAGTAGAAAACATCCAAATAAACTTTTAGGCATGATGTGCAAAATGGCATCACTCCAGCTTGCGCGGGTTAGGCGCAGGACTGCGATTCAAGATGGTCACATTTCTCTTAACATCCTCGCAAAACCACCACGCTTCATCATCCATAATTGTGCCTCTTGTGTTTCGGGTTCCCACTGCTGTGCCACAGAGGAAGTTCTGCAAATGCTAAAAGTAAATACAGACTTTGCTTCCTGGTCCCGTTGTTTCATATGTAATGATCCTGCAATATGAAGCACTTAACAGGTATGCAGTTCCTCTTCCTTGTGCACAACAGTCCACTGCTAAAGGGAACATGAGGCCGCGTTGCTGCCACGGTTTACATAGCACTCCCGAGAGAGCCAGCAACAACCGATCGCACAAGGTGCGTGCACAGTAAGTACAACCAACTGCTCTTCCACAGCATATACTTCGTACCGTCCATCCTTGCAGGTGGTCAGTGGCAGCACTTTGCAAAGTTTTTAGGCAGTGCGATCTCATGTTCCGCTTAACAGTCAACCGTACTGTATGTGTTTTCATCACTCAGTGACGCCCTATACATCCTCTTCCACAGAACCACGCACTGTGTGCACGCGTCTTCTCAGACTGGCCAGCTTGGTCGTGCTTTTTCCACAATGTGGTCATTTCAGCACGTGCATATTATTTCACGGCAGCTGAGTTGGCCGATTTTTTAGAACTTCATGCTGTAGTGATGCATAGCGGGTGTGTGGGAGGCTGCACACCTGCATAACTCTGCAAGTGACTGCTGAGGTTAGTCTGCCGGAAGAACCCCTTTATACAAATGGGGGTACGTGTGAAGTCCTCCATCGTCTGAGTGTACTAATTTGCGGTGACGCATCATGTTGGATACATCCGTGAAGCGCCGGCCACAGGTGGTGCACTCGTACGGCCTGTCCCCCGTGTGAACGGGCAGGTGGCGTTTAAGCTTGGACAACAGCATGAATTCCTTCTTGCAGAACTCGCACACGTAGGGTCGCTCGTCAGTGTGCGTCCTCTCGTGCATGGTAAGATGACCCCTGGATGCAGGGACAAAAGAAGAGGAAGAGGAGGAGGGTAGCGAAATATGCACACCTCAGCACTCTCACAAATGGTGACAACAAAAATGTTAAGAGATGATAGATAGGACTGACGGCAGAGGAAATGCTGAAGCACACTGCTTTCCGATTCTGCTTGCATACTAACGAGGAGCGCATTCAAGACACTTATGGCAACTTTATATGGCTTTACATGCTTAAACCACATTACTAAGTGAAAGCATGTCAGCAATTGATGGCATAAAAAGCATGCATGCAGTAACGTGGACCCCGGCAATTGAGACCCATGTCCGCGAGGATGATAGAGAAATGTGGACGTGACTCTGAAGTACCAGGTGAAAGCAGTATTGTCTCAGAAGACATTATCGAAGGTGGGGCAACCACATGGCAAGTTGGTCTTTTCAATGACAAGCAATGGACAAACCTAAGTTTGGGATTATAGCTTCTCGTGAAGTAGAGTTTTTGCCCCAAGAATTACCTGGGAACATGTGACACAGGTTTATCCACAGCCATAATGTATTATCAGTGAGGTGTGATACAAGGCAAGTGCCCAAAACAAGAGGTCCAGTGGGTAATTACTAAGAACCATTGGAATTCCGTGAGCTCTCCGTGAACGGAGTCCTCCATTTGTGGAGAAGGGTGCTACTTGTACACACGCCTCTCAATGACTAAATTTCGTTAGCAAAGTTTCGCACAACTACCACTACCACAAAAAACAGAAAGGGAGAACTGCCACCCTGTTTCGTTGTCACAGCCCTCGAACATCCGAGCATAAGGTCAAAATTCAGAAAGCCCTATTTTGCAGGATGCAAAAAGTAGTAATGTTTAGAAACGTGAAACACGGGAAGCAGACAAACTTTTACTTACTTGCTCTCACAGGAGTACGGGCAGTAAGCGCAGGAATACTTTCCGAATGGCTCCAGGGCATGCTCATCTTGCCGGTGCTTGTCCAGGTCGTTCAGCGTAGAAAACATGCCGTCACAGGACTTGCAGGAAAACAGTGTGGCGGGCACATAGCTGTACATCCCTGAGGGGAAATGAGAGAGAATAATGTGGACTTTCTGAGCAATTAATAATTGCCAAAGCTTTCATGGAAATCGATACAAGCGCGCAACAGATAAGGTGCAAGCTTCCGTTTCTTTGCATTTCTTTTGCATTTCTCTCTTAACGTTCTGTGCTCGCCTGCATAATGTATCCGCACCAAATATTTGTGATAATAAAAGCAATGAGCACCAGCTATGTGCTCTTGATTATGATTACCATACCTCTGCTCCCCGTAATAATAATAATAATAATAATTGGTTCACAGGAAAGGAAAGGCACGGTATCTGTCCCACTTGTTCTGTGGACACCTGCACCCCATCATAATGGAAGGGAGGAGAGGTGGGAGTGAAAGTGGAAAGAGAGAAAGGAGTGCCGTAGTGGAGGGCTCCAGAGTAATTTCGACCACCTGGGGATCTTTACCCATCCCACAGCACACGGACGCGACATCATTTCGCCTCCATCGAACCCGGGTACTCCGGCACAGTAGTTGGGCGTCTTACCACTGCGCATCGGCAGGGCTCTGCTCTCCTTAACATACAATTTTCTGGGAGGGGACCAAACAAGGTTTCATGGAAGCCCAATTATACAAACTTTTGCTCCATTCACAACTCATCTATATTGTAATGCTTGAATATTCACCACTAGTACCATCTGCTGTACTTATACCTTAATAATACTATGATAAAGTGGGGCAAAACATCATCCATCATGCCTGATTCAAAACTATGTAGCAATGTAGGTTCTAAATGTTTCTGGCAATTGCCACCCATTCAAGTAAAATCACATTTGGTTGTGAAATCCTCCTCAGAATTAAGTTTCACCTTGGAAGTTTCCACAGTGTTGACTTGGCCTTACATGTACTCATCAATGACCAAACAATGTGTAAACATGTGAGTAGGCCCCTCATTAAATAACACGCTGTTTCCCGGCATTTTCAATAAGGCCTGGCACGTTTAAAAAAGAAGTAAACAGCTGTAACCCTGAAAATGTGCCTGTGTACAAGGTACTTTATAAGTTGTACAAGTGTAAAGATTAGGGCCAACATGGACAATGTATACAATACACACAGGCAATATGGGCAGGCACATGGATTCGATGCTGTACGTATGAAATAATTAGACAAGGATAAAATACACAATATAAACTCTCACCACAATGCAATAGGGCATAACCTGCAATAAAAATACAAAAATACCATCAAAAGCATAACTGGATAGAGCGATAGAAATAAAACAACGTAATATGTAATAGTCCATAACAATACAAAACAGGAAATCGATACACTTGCATTCTGCAGTTCAATCTTGGCATGTGGAAAATCAAGAAAGACAAAAATAGCTAAAATTCTTCAAAATAGCGCATCTACCAAGCGCCTAAAGAAATGTTTCTTGTGGGACAGACACGACACTGAAATCAGTAAAACCTACAAAAGTTTGGTGTCCAAAGCATCACTTGAACACCATACACTGTTTTCTAAGTTTCATAAATGTTCATTGAAACAGTATTCAACTGTGATGACTCCATTTCTCATCTATGCCAAACTAAATATGACGACACGTGAGAAAGGACAGAGATTTTTAACAGTCAACATCCAGTGCAAGCAGTTAAAGTCAGTGCACCAAATATACGAAGCTACCCAAGCAACATCGGTCACACTTAGCATGCTGTCAACAAGGCCACATAGAGGGCTTTAGTACACCCCTGCTAAAAGTCTCAACAAGCCCAGTTTCTTCATCACAAGCAACATTTTGCAGAGAAAATATTTCTAAGAAAAAGGCAATAATTAGAAAGTGAAAGCGTGATTGACTTTTCTGGTGTTGCCACTAATAAAGCAAAAAATATGAACACCTTTTGTTGACTACAGTAATTGGAGAAGATTCAGCATGACAGAAATTGGCTTGGGTTTCCCATGAGGCATTTTCTATGAAAGTAATAAGGGAGTAATGAGGTACTCATTGACATCAACACTGTTCTATGGGAGTGTGGGCACTGGACACAAGAATGCAAGTACCCACTTTGCGACAACATTCACAGAGTTGCAATTACAGAATGGTCGCTTAATGTGGAAGAAATGTTGCACTATCGTCCTCCAAATGCTAGACAAAGCTGAAACAAGCTACACGAGCTGCAGAATCGGCCATCCTTCGAAAACTAGCTAGCCAACAAATGTTGAATCTAGTTATGGTTCTGAGAACCTAGCCGTTTCCACTTTAAAATGTTCAGGAAAGCGTGCCAACACAAATAAAACGATAGACGCAAGCAATAAAGGGTTCGACAGAGTGGAGTCCAGCAGGCATCCTGTACAAGAACTTGTGGTCTCAATGCAGAGCTGGTGAAATTGTTGCTACAAGGTCAATGTAGTTCTCTGAAATATAAATTAAGTACAACTGTAGTTAGATCACTTATAAACAGCAAATGCTGCATAGTCTTTAAAAAAAAAAAATGTTTGCTACTACTAGAGAAACCTTTTAACATGACCATGATCATTCGAAGATAACAAGTGCTAAAGTACATATGGCTATTGAAACTTTGTTAAGGTTCACCTTAGTGACCAAGATCTAAAGGAAATAGGTCTAAGAAATGTGCCGTAACCATTAAAAATTAATTTGCTAAGTAGTTGGTGCTTGCTACATCCAAGACATGAACAGAAGAAATGACCTGACCTAAATATTAGTCATCACAAAGCAAGAAATGTACAAAAGAGCAAAGTAGCAAGAAAAATAAATGCTCATTAGAACCTCAATGATATGACCATAGTTGATACAGATTTCGACACGAAATAAATCTGTAAAATCTACTACTTTAAGCAACGCCTTGCTTTATACAACGCCAATTGCTAATATGCTTTCGCTCGCCTATTCGGTTTAAGCATGTTAAAACCAGACCATACTTTTTTCCAGGGTATGCTAGTCATACCCAAGTGGACGCATTTCATGAGCTTCCGAATAAAAATCCTGTCAATAATGCATATTTGGCAGAAAATGAATAATTTGCGATATAAAAATTGGCAAATATTCACTGCAAAGTATTGATCTAAAATGAATGGCTGCTACAGAGGCACTTATGTCTTGAGCTTATTCATGATACACACGGGCATGACAGCAAAGTTTCAGTGAATGTTTGCTTTGCTGGAAGTGTGTTGATGCATTCTATAAATCACCTATACATAATAGTCGAACATAATGAAGGGAGTCTCTCAGGAAATTGACAGGAACTGCGACATAATTCTAAGAGCTTAATGCAGACCTGTACTTTCACCTTCGGTGCGGAGCTCTAGATCATGCATGACCATACCCGCACCCCGACGACATTTTGCCGTTCTATTACCACCGAGGCTATACATGCACCGGCAGCAAGGTGGTAGAATGGCCGGCGCTATCAGTCACAGATGTTTAAACGACAGGGAAATCTATGGGTGCACAGTGGACTTTTTGAACTACCTGCGATCACTGTAGTGAAGCTTGTGACGAAATAAGTGCTGGCAGGAATTGGTGTTCAATTCTACGCCAGTGGTCCTTCTTGCCCAATTTCATACCATGTTTTCCACCATTTAAAAGCATAAACGAAGCAGTTATCCTTGTTACTGCAGCGTTTTTTATAGAGCACGTAAGTCAGTGACAACCGTGCACAGTGTATCTGTTAGACAGCAAAAGCACGAATGCTCATTGAGGAACTGGAACGAAATTCCACTAAGAGAAAGTACGAGTGAGGGAATCATACACTTACACTATTCCAGTTCCTTGCAACTGCACAAAGAAAAGGATGAGCTATAAATAGATGAGAAAAAGAAGAAGTAAAAGAAGAAGAGAAGAAAAAGAAGGAGGATAAGAAGAAGAAGGCAGATAACTCAGTAGTTGGTAGAGGCAAATGACAACAGCAAGATGCAAGGACAGAAAGTTCGTTCGAACATTGTGACAGAGGTGTGCCCCGGAGTTCAACGTAGAGACGATGTCATACCACTAGAAGTCTTCCACACCCGAACGAGAATGGTCAACGATGAGAGGCAAGGGGTGCTCATACATGAAGTGATTCTCCTATGACATAAACAAACCTGAAACCATAGCGTAAACTACTATGTGCAAAAGCCATGTCTTTACTTTGAAGCCGAACCTAAGGGTAGCCATGCAGATTGTTCTCGCGTAACTCCAGGTTTAACCACAAGCTAAACCACAGCTAATTTTTCAGATCACTTAAGCGTACAGGCTGTTTCATTTCAACCTGCACTAATTCTTTAGAGAAAAATGTACATAAATCTACACTTACCTATGACTGAGAGGTATTGGCCTTTAAAGTTTAAAGTAGACTGCGAGTGATTTGGCTAGGATTTGTTATGCAGTCATAAAAAAAACAAAATAGAAAGCGTTAACGAAGCCCTTTATACTTTTAATGTACACTCTGAACTAGATGGTTCTCATCCACTAAATACATAGCATTAGCTCTGTACGCGTCTTATTTAAAACTAAGACTTCCAAGGTTTGAGGATGTTTTTTTCAAAGTTCTCATTCGAACTACGGAGAGGTCTGTAGTCTTCTACTGTGACCTAGGAGAATGCAAGGCCCTATGATGCAATACACATATATTTGGCAGGTAAATGATGCTTAAAAATAAAAGCAAACTATCAAATTTTCCCTTCAAAAACTGACAACGCAGGTTGCACTGTTAAATATAAGCAGCTTTATTTGCTCTTTTGGTGCTCCTTGCTTACAACGAGCTTTACAGACATATTTTCGCTTTGGTGACAAACAAGAAAATAACTGTTTCACTGAAGACGGACATGTCTTCTTGCGTCCTAGAAATGTTGGGCCAACACCATTCCCACTTAGGCTTGTTGATCATTTTGCTCTTGCTCTACCACCTTATCTGCTAGCCTTCCTTTGTAGCTTATATGATAGAGTGACTGCCCCAGATAAGATGATAGTCTCTGGTTTGGAATCCTGGACAAGAGCAAATTTTTGTTCAGTTACAAAGGTTTTGTGAGGACGTATAGCTTTCATTTGAAGCCCCACAGTACATGCACTCGGGTGGACACTAACGGGAAATTGCTTTCCCATTACAAGTCTCTTTCGCGCTGGGGGATTTTCCTAAAAACACTGGACAATCACCAAGCTTCATCTCGTGTCTCAAGTCAAAACATATCCAAATAAAGTTTGTGCAAAAGATGATGGGACACAAGTAAGGAACACATATATGAATATCGTTTCCTCTCCTATGCAACAGCTGCTTACTCGACGTATCGCCCAGTGGTGTCACTAGGGGCTGCTAGGAGTGGCGGTGGTGGTGAGGCAGGGGGGGGGGGGGGGGCAGTTGGCACAGCAACTGCCAACCAGTTGCTCTGTGCAAACATAAAAATGCACGAGATGCTTGTCGTTTAAGACGAAAAGTAGCAAGTCAATGATTACTACGGGCAGACTACAGAAAAACGGAGAACGCAAAGAGAAATGAGTGGGCGGGGAGTCTTACCAAAGTTGAGGTATACTTTAAGAAGAGTAGTGAAGAGAAATATACGCAAGACGAATCATGTCCTGCAATATGTGGGTCTCGACTTTTTATCTCTCAAAAAGAAGTGGTTATAATTAGAACGAGAAACACGACTCAGTTCGACGTAAAATTGAGCCCGACGACGCAGCGTGGCGTCACTCAGCTTCAAAAATGGCCGTTTAGCAGCACACATTCTTTTGGTACGGCATCAGTACGCGTTAGCAACTGTTTGATCTGGATGCGGGACATAGCTTGCACCATGTTGGTGGAACGAAATATCGACAGTGAAATATAGGAACTGCAAAGAAAACGATTTTACCCGTGTATGTCTGTCACTGTTTGTGGCCGGTGAAGGGCTATACTTGGTACTGATTTAACCCTTTTGCTGTTACAAACATACCGGAATATTTTGTGCCCCCACCCCCCCACCCCTTCTACTCGCATACACAGTATCACCAACATACTGGCACATTCTTTATTGTGCGTTCAAAACTTTGTGCCTGAGCGCGAAGCTGGTGTGCCTGGACTGGCTGCACCATCTGTCAAATCTTTTTACAAGTTCGTATTTTCGCCCCACGCTGTGTTGGTATGCATATACTGAAAACCACGCCCACCCCCGCCACCTTCTTTGCTGGGGTGCGCGGTCGCTTTGGCCACGCTACTCTCTCGCACTATGCGATCGTGCGGCGCGTGGTTACGGGTTCAAGGGTTGTTCTGCTGTCTGCCGCAGGTTTTTATTTTTATTCTGTTGGCATGTCTGCTATGACGTGTCAAGTTCAGATTTTGAATGTACTGTCTGAGCCATGTTCTTCTGTCATGCTGCAGCGGGGAGGAGTTCATAAACAAAAAAAGCCAAGAGGGGCTTAACAATGGAAAGCATGATAGAGAAAATGGAATGCAATCACAAACAGGCTGGAGCTAGGCTTCATTGTATGGAAAAGGAGTTATTGATACACCAGGAGCTAGTGGGTGGGTGGGTGGAGGGGGGGGTGAGCTGCATCACAGCACTGGGTGCTGGTGACCATAGTGGTGCCACTGACATCGCTCCATTCGCCAGATGCACGCACTACCTCCATCACTCAAGGACCTCCCAAGTGATGTCTTTGTCGACAGAACCATGTACCAAGCGCATGTGTCTTTTCAGATTGGTCAGCCTGCTGGTGATTTTGCCACACTGTGGGCACTTCGGCAAGTGCCGTCGGCCGTGCGCCACCCGCTCGTGGTGCCGGAGGTGTTTACTTTCTTCGAACCTCATACAGCACTGTGAACAGGCGTGCGGCCGAACTGTATCCTTGCTCATGTGCACCATGTTGCGGTGATGTGCCAATTCGGACGTGTCGGCGAAGCGCCGGCCGCACCCGGCACACTTGTGTGGCCTGTCCCCGTCGTGGACCGTTCGGTGACGCCTAAGGTCGCACAACTGCTTGAAGCCTTTCTGGCAGACATGACACATGAAGGGGCGCTCTCCGGTGTGCGTCCTCTCGTGCACGGCAACGTGGTTCCTGGTTGCGGGGACAAGAGGGGGACGGGGAGGAGGCCAGTCAGCGTACTAAGGAAGCGGTGGCACCAAGGACAATGCACAGAACACAAACAAACTACAAACAAAAAAGAGATGTGCAAGAGAGACACTTGACAAAGCCTCCATCCACCAATACCTGATGTACATCAAGTGATAATGAAATATTCCGAGAAAGTAAACCGTCTCAAGGACTTTTCGTGAACTGCATCCACATCCGCGGTTATTCATCATTCCTCTTCGTTTCACGTGAACTTCATCCTCATTTGTGAATGATCATCCTCAACATACGTGCAGTGTGATCGATCTTTAGCGGCACTTTTGGCGGTGCCAATAATGCTCAGTCGCCCAGCGTACAAAAGGAAGAAAACAGAGATTTCTCAGCCTTTCCTTTACTGCTACACATATTTTCTCAACTGCTACACGATGATACAAAAAATCAGCTGGTCAAGATGATAGTATACCAAACGAACTTTTTAAAACTTTATTCGAAATGGGTGCCATAGTATCCTCATATCTTCTTTACACTAGAGCAGCACCAATTGTTGCTGATTGGCTGACTGCCAGTTATTTCAAACCATGAATGCAGTGACACACATATAAAAATTAAAATACCACTGATGAGGTGCGGAAACGAACATACAGAGACTGGCCGAATTGTAGGTAACAGACAAACAGCAAGAAAAATTCTGCGCACTTCCTATGACTAATAAGCAAAGGCTGTTATCCGAGGAATACTGGAACATGTCACTTAGGGTCTCAATGTCATTTAAGTACCACTGCTGCAGAATAAATTTCCAGTTACTGATCATGTCGAAAACGCTGGCTGACATTTATGTTATAGTCAGCAACCAAGGTTCATTCTACAATGTTACCTGATGAGAGAGCATTCCATGAAACTTTGCATGACACAGTTCCACGCAACTATCGAGATCGTTTTTTAACCACACAAAAGGAAGGCAAATGCAAACTTTGCTGAACCACCCTTCCACCGCGTTCCAATGACACGGTTGTCCCTTGTGATCCCTACCTTGCCTCCTCTATAGACTAAGGAGGAGGAGGAGAAAAGGAGGGCGGAAGGCAGGGATGTTAACCAGAAGGAATGAATTCCGGTTGGCTACCCTGCACTGGGGAAGGGGAATGGAGGATTAAAGGATGAGGGTAGAAGAGGATAGGAGGTGAGAAAGTCACAGTCCACTATAGACTAAAAAAACTGGAAAACCCATGCTTTGGGAAGGAGGTGTGTTCATGTCCTAGCAATGTGAAACTGCAGTAAACAGTCAAACACTGGCTCACTTGCTATAGCTGGAGTATGGGCAGTAGGTACAC
This sequence comes from Amblyomma maculatum, assembly GCF_055883805.1. Taxonomy (NCBI): domain Eukaryota; kingdom Metazoa; phylum Arthropoda; class Arachnida; order Ixodida; family Ixodidae; genus Amblyomma; species Amblyomma maculatum. Next base: position 35,860,658 of record NC_139354.1, on the reverse strand, counting down.
ATGTACTTTCCAGGTGGCCCGTAGGGGTGCTGGCATTGACGGTGTACCTCTAGGAGGTCTAGTGTGGAGAAGACATCTTCGCACGTCTCGCACGAGAAGGGTGGGAGGGCAACACTGCTCTTCACATCGGCGGGAACAGGGAACGGACAATGAATGGTTTCTGAGGAAGCAACAAAAGAGAGCGATTTAGTGAGCAGTCACACAACACATTTACCATTTTTCTATCCCTACACTCTTCTCTTTCTTTCCAGCATTTGCTCTTGTTCATGTGAATTATGCACACAAAATATCTGTACTAATAAAAAAAAGTTACATTCCAACTGCACGCTCTTACTATAAATTACATGATCTCTCTATCTTTAAAGCATAATTTCCAAAGACGAGAGAAGCTTTCATTGACCCAATTTGAGTTTAATTACAGACTTTCACTGAGTTCGCAAGCTGATTAATGGCATCTCATTTGTATTCCCCCGTTCAAATACCTATCATCAGTATTAAGCCTGCACAGTTCTATGTCAATACATCTTTGCAGATGAAAAGCGCTGTCAATCACATCTCATCCACTTAAACCTATACAGCAGAGAAGATTCTAGACGGTTCCGGAATTTATTGCTTGAATTAAAACAACTCAGTTCTGTCTTCGTTGCAAAAGCTGCAAGCATAATTCACATCCAGAGGTTTGTACTGATTAAACACATCACACCATTAAAAAAAACAAAAACAAAAGACACAAAACCAAACAAACAAGAAAATGGCAATAACTATGACAAACTCATTTCCATCTTTCTTTAACAACTATTATCAATTAATGACATAGTACTGTCATAACTGATGATCATTAATGACACATTCGTCATAAAATCCTCCTTAGGAAGCTTGTTCACTTTAGATGGTGCTAAGTGTAGGTTCAGCCCTATGGGTGCGCATTAATAACTAAAATATGTGCAAATATGAGAGTTGACTTTTCGATGAAAAAATATGCCGTCCACTGATATTTTCTCATAACTACAATGAAAAATTTAAAATGTAGTGGCTTTAAAGGTAAAAAGTATGCGCTTAATAAACAAGTTTTCATAGTTGTGTATTACACGTGCATTAACTTTGTGTTTAGCAACATTCATGACTTTTTAATCTATTCCATGTGTGCCTGATGTGTAACTGATTTTCTTCCCATATACTCAACACAGGACAAAGATCTTCCACATTTTCTTTGAAACGGTTATTCTTTTAAGCTAGTGTTCAAGAACAAAGACAGGTAGAAGAAACAGAGTCAACATGGATAGTGCATAGAAAAAGCATAGGCAGTATGGATGAGCATAAAGTCAAATTTCACGACATTGCATAACCTGCCACAAAAAAAATATGGGGTCAAAGCAACACTTCAAAGCCCTACACTGCTCTCTGGATTTCACAACTGCCTATTGAAACAGCTAACCAATTGTGATCACTTCACTTTTCAGTTTGCCCAATCTAAAGCTCACGGCATGTGAGCAAAGGCACGAGGATTACCGGCAGCAAGTGTGTACACAAAGTAATGAAGCTACCGAAGCAACACAGGACACATTTTTTTCATGTATTGATACAATGCCATGTAAAACGGCTTTTCAGTGCAAATCTATACTGCATGCCATGCCCGTATTTCAGCACGCTTAAGTTCATTGCTGTAAACGCTCATGCTAAGGCATCTCAAAAAATCGGAAGCTATAAAAACAGCATATGAATAATTTGCCAGTGAATGCAAAATTAAGACATTTTTTTGTTGTTGTTACAGCTAGGAAAACAACTATATAAACACCTCCTTTTTATTACAGTAATTAGTGACAATTCAGCCTCACATAAACTGAATCACGTTCACCACACTTCATTGCCAGCTACATCCAGCACATCCGAGGTGCACGCATCTCAAAGAAAGAGTTACGTCTTCCATTTCGGAAACAGCGCAACAACTCAAGTAAAAAAAACAAAAACAAAACTGTGATGATGACAATGTTATCCTTCACTAAGTTCTGGCTGCAAAGTGCATTACGCTGGTATTCTGTGATATGACGGTTAACTCCACAGCTCTGCAGTAACAGAGAAGTCAAAGGACACGTGTATTTAACACATAACTGAGGACTTTTTTATCGGCGAGCAAGTACAATCTGTGGTTATACAATGTCAAGTAATTAAGCGTCATCGTACGACCCAGTCTGCTCTAATAAAATGTCCATGTATAGTTAATGTAAGCTCTTTTACATCACACAAACTAGATATCCAACAATAAGCAACCCTCGGTTGCTTTCGGTGCACAAAAACAGCGACATGAAACATGCCATCCTGAACAAAATTGTGAAGGCCACAGACACATCCATAGCATATGACGGCACTTTAGGAATGCTGTGTAAAAATTATCCTTCAATACAAGAAAACAGCCCATTATATTTATATGCACGCGCTTTTTCGACGACTACCGAGTATCCTGTTGTTCTTGAGAGAAGAAAGTACTCCTTTTTTTGCTCGAAGCTTATGGACCTCATAAGGTGGCTTAAGGTTGTTGCCCGAGGCAGGTGCTTGTCACTACTGAATCCCATAAAAATATTAACCGAGCTGGATTATCCTTTGTTATACGATCTGCTGCAGCACATTTAACAAAACTGGAGAATAACGCAAAACAAATCGACACAAATAAGAACAACATAGAAATGATAAGGGTTACACAAGTCAAACACCACAGCAGGTAATCTGCACGAGAGGCCACGGCATCAATGGAGTCTTGTTGAAGTTGTTGCATTAAGGTTGATGTGCTTTTCTGAAATATCACAAGTACATCTGCAATTAGGGCAAATCACAATGAACATATGCCACATACAATCTGAAATAAGTTTGCTTTGACTGCAAAAAATGTTTACGAACAAAGTAATCACCCGGAACTGAATCACTGAGCACTAAAGTACATATCCTCTAACCTTGCTAGGGCTCGCCTCAAAGACCAAGAAATGAAGGAAATAAGCTGAAGGAATCAGCCACACGTTACCAGTAATTGGCTAGTTAGCTGTTGTTCGAGGTAATAGAAGTATGAGCACAATAAACAACTTTACAATAAGTCATGAAAAGGCAACTGTATAAAGAAGACAGCAAGAAGTATAGAGGGCACAATCACAATTAGACCTTCAATTTCATGCCATTTTCAACTCTGCAGTCAGAAGATGCAAAATATTTATCAGGAGTCTGATACTGCAACAGGCATATAAATACTGCAGTGTCACACTAATGCTCGGTGACTGTCGACGATGACAAAGACGACGAGCGTATGTCGAAAGGCACGTGCTACAAAGAAGAAGGCACAAGAGACTGACGCGCTTCGACCGGAACACCGACTTGAGATTGAACGAACCCTTACTATACTTATATTTTTCTGTTAGCTATTAGTGATATCTCTCTACCTTCGACACACGTTAACAGTTTTAAATGCTTAGACCAGTTTAATGTCTAAAGGAATCGCCCAAAGTGGAGTAGATTTGTAATAGGGGTGCAGTTACTCATTACATTCACTCAAGAACAGCCACATGACCTCAAAGGAAAGCTGTAGAGCTTTCTTAAAAATGTTTTAGTTGTAGAAAAATCTGTCCCGGTCTAAAGTTCAAAACTGGAGCCTCCGGAACCCTTCCCTCAAAGCATAGCTGTGCAAAGAGGGAGGGAAAGGAGAAAGAAATGTTTTAGCAGAGGGCTTAACCTAATCCGATAACTGGGATTGTTTAACATATACATACCAATATCGCACTGCACATGGCTGTCTTTCACATTCTGCCTCCAATAAGGTTATCGTTCATTGCTAAAGCTCCACACAATTACAGCTGGAAAAAAAAAAAAAAAAAAAACATGCAATGGGATCTGCAGAACAATGCTTTTGCAGGTCACAAACATACGCTATTCTATCTGGCACAAGCCGAGAGAATAAATAAAGATCAAATAAGATGTCAGAACAGCTGCACGTATGTAAAAGAAAATTACCCCGATGTAAGCGAGCCCACCTGTTTGCTGGCAACTGCCTTTTCATGATTTGTAGCAGTTAAAGCTGAGAGCCACAGTTGCAGAAAAACCTAAAACCAAAATGCCCAAGTGCTAGTGCAGCTACAAATGACTAGTTGAGAGGACACTTCAGTCCCAGTGCACGGACTCAGAATATCATCCCCTAAATGTTTCGCATCAGCCCATGCACTGCTGCTATTACAGGCTCGTTGTCGAGGAAGAATTGACTGAACGTCCATCAGCTGGAAGATTTTCGTAATATGGCCCCAGGCGCTGCACCATCACCAGTCGAAAAAAAGAGGGAGACTCTCCGCTTTAATAGACACTGATATCGCGCAGCACACAGGCGACTTTTTCGTTCTGCCTTCATAATCGAAATGCAGTCACCGCGGTGAGTAGGGCTCGCGAAAATTTGTTCCGAGACATTGATGTTGTAGCCAATGGTTCGGTAACCAGGCCGCTTTTTCTTGTGCTCAGTGCAGGCGCTTGTCACCACGGATACGAACTGTGACAGCAATCTCAACAAACACTGTCGCTGTCCGAGCTGGTAAAGGGTACCGTTAAAACGTTAGCGCACATGTTACGACACCCAGAGCGACAGGAAAGGAAACACTCGCGAGTGGCACTGTAGCACTGCAGCAGGCAGGCAGCCCGCACAAGCAAAGTATCAACAATACTGATGATGACGTTTTCTGGTAGAAGTGTGGTAACGCCTTCAAACACAATGAAGATCGGTCGGTGTCACACAACTTAAAACTTAAAAACTTTCAAATGACTACAGACGATCGCAGTTTGGACAGTTTTCAGCATCTTGGTTTGGAGCGGTCTCGAGAAGCAGCCTCGCACTCACCAAACATTAAAAAAAAGCCAAGTATAAAATAATTTAAAATGTTAAATGAAAAATTTTCAATTTATTCAAAATTTTAAATTATAGTAAGTTTTAAAGATAAAACTTATTCATTAGTTGAAACAACAGCTCCGCAGCGATGTTTATTTGCATGGAGAAAGAATTCATTGACCCGGGCGATGTGGTAGTGATTGCGCACCAGTTACGTCTGTGTTTCAGCTAGTGCCCCGCAGGCGTTGCTACGATAACAGCCAAGAGTACGACAAAATATTATCATGACATGCGATAGTTTCGTGGGCGAAAACTGAATGCTTCCGAGACAAAGTGTGTGTCGATTCGCCGCCTCGCTAGCAGTGTCATTACCGCCGCTTTCGACTGGGAACCACGATCGTGAGCGATCAGTGTGTGGCGGGGCTGCACGGCAGTAATGGTGTAAACATGAACTTCACGCACAGCATCGTCAATCGCAGTTCTTCGTGAACCCCATCACAAGCCCACACTCAGGACATCGGTGGCTGCTGGCAGAAGCCCAAGGCTAGCCTGATCGGAAGCGGGCTCAAGCTGACCCCAGCAGAGCTTAACGAGTGTAACCTCGGGTGGCTTTGGTGGGTGTCACTGAATGGGATGCGGCACTACAATAACCACTTTATAAAGGGAAAGGAGGCAGGTTGTAAATATAAATCCTGCAGGCAATGCTAGCGGGGAAATTAAAAATGCAGTCATGGGTAGAAAGTAATAAGATACTCGGATAACTTCGAACTGGTTTAGAAATGGTAAGCGATTAGATGATAGCCTGTTCGTGCTTACTCAACTTATCGAAATAGCTAGGGCTGAACCTTTGTATCTAGTCTTCCTAGACATAAACGAGGCATACTGCAACGTAAACAGGGAACTCTTGTAGAATATACTAAAATATGAAGATATAGGTCATGAGGTAACAGATTTCCTACAGTAAATATACCGGGATAATGAAGTAGAAATTTCATGGGAAGGGGTTGGGAAAGTGTCGAGATATGCAGAGGATTAAGACAAGGTTATCCTCTTACACTGCTGTTCATGATTTATGTGGTAAATACGGAAAAAAGGCTATGAGAAAGTAATCTGGGTTTTATTCTGTCGTTTAGATTAGGCAGAAAAATTGTATAGCAACGCATCCCTAGTTTAATGTATGCGGACAATATTGTATTGTTAACAGATAGCTAGGAAGACTTAAATTCTTGTGGAGACGAAGGGGACACTGTAAACTTCAGTTTTAGTGCAGTTAAGTCAGGTCTGATGATTTTCAATGGTTCAACCGATCAGGTGCATGTAATACCTAAAGTGGCAAAGTATAAATACCTCGTGGTATGGGTAAACGATAGACTGATATACATGGAAAAGCACAAACATTATGTTATCACAAAAGGGAAAAGAGATGCCGGGATAATGAAACATAGGGAATTGTGGGGATACAACAGGTAGGAGGTGCTGAGGGGTATTTGGAAAGGAATTTTGGGGCCAAGGCTTACTTTCGGGAATGGGGTTTTGGGCCTAAAGGCAGAGGTACAGTCAAGATTCGATATAAATCAGAGAGTTGTTGGACGATGGCAAAACCACGAACGAGGCAGTACAGGGAGATATGGGCTGGGCATCTTTCGAAGCACGAGAAGCCCAGAGTAAAATATTATATGAAAAACATCTGAGGAAAAGGAACAGTAACAGATGAGCAACTATAGTATTTAAATACCTGTACCTATAAAGCGTTGACTTAAAATTCAGGAAAAGAACAAGGAAACTAACCAGTAAGTATGCTGGTCACAAGGACGAAGAAATAAAGAGCGTTAAGCAACAGGTGAAAAGCACAGAAGGTAAAAATTGGATAAATTCTGTGGAAAAAAAGAGTATGATTATGTCAAGACTAGAAAAGGCAGATCAGGAAGGAATCTTTCTTCGATGATTCATTAGGCAGTGCCCTTTTTTTTAATGCTAAATCTGGGTGTCTTAGAACGTGCAGCTACAAAAAGAAATTTAACCAAGAAGATGACACTTGTGCATGTGTGGTAACCCCGTAGAAACAGCTGAACATCTTTCATTCGAATGCGGCGGTGTTCATTCGGATCTTGAAGAAGGCGCAGTCATTCTTCCTGAGGCCTTATGGTTTAGAGATACCAGTGGTCGTGTGAATGAATCTGCGGTGAAAGTTAGCAAAAAGCGATTAGAAGATTGGTGGCTGAAAAGCAGAAAGATTACAAAGTGAATAAAAATTGAATAACTAAATCGACGAAATAGTTTAGCGGTTTACAACAGTGTCCAAGAGGTGGGGAAAAAAAAAAAAGAAGCCGAGCATGGTGGAAACTGCCACCACCCCATTTCAAAGGGGACGCTCTTATAGTCCACCCATCCATTCTATCTGATCGGTGGAGGCCATTGCAAGGCACTATATTATGTGTATTGCACTTTCTCCAGTCATCTACAGCATTACAAGGCCCTATGGGTCACAAAGCTGTTTTGCCAGCTTTTTATTTTTTTTTCATAGTCCCTCTCAGAACCACCAAACAAGCCTTGGCAGAGCTGGCACAATCAATGCATACCCCTGTACCGCTCACCTGAGCTCTCTTCTCTAAGTCGAGCATATGCACATACATTTCTCCTGCGTTTTTGTTGCTATTGAAATTTTGGCAGATAGTGTCTTTTGCACTGCCTATAGTAATTTCAACGCCAATAGGTAGCGAAGCACTGGAAAGGGTAAGCGGATATATCTGTTTAGGACAGGTGGGTAGCCGCAGATCTAGACCACGGAAGGGAAATAACTAGGAGAATAAAATAGGAATGGAGTGCATTTGGAAAGTACTCGCTGATTATGACTAGCAGCTTATGGGTATCGCTCTAGAGGAAAGTATACAACAGTTGCGTCTTACCTGTACTCGCCTATGGGGCTGAAACACGGAGGCTAACAAATAGGGTTCTAGTTAAGTTGTGGACAACGCAGAGAGCTATAGAAGGAGAAGGGTAGGTGTAAGGTTAAAAGATGGGAAGCGTGCAGAGTGACCCGGAGAAATAACTCTCGAGTTAATGACATTCTATCGGAAATCAAGAAGAAGCAACGGGCATAGGCAGGACATGTAGTGCAAAGAGAGGATAACTGATGGTCGCTAAAGGTGACAAATTGGATTCCAAGGGAAGCAGAGAAAGTAAGTGCAATGTACAGCATAAATACCTTGACGCGTTTCCTGTGGAGTCACTTTTGGTAAGCAGCACTTGGTGTCACAGGACGAAAATATTGTCAACCTAGCTGTACCATATGCCGCGCATGGGGCGTGCATCAAGTGCTTGAAACAAGTGTATGAAGTAAGGAAAAGCTGCTGACATTTCGTTGGTCTACCATGACAGCTGAAGAAAGGGTGTAATAACTCTAGCTGCCTGCACGGCAATGCACAACTTATTTAGTTACAAAGTATAGTAATTAACTCTGTCGTCACTTTTTCAATGCGTCTCCATGTTGTTGCAGCTGCAGTGATGTTCAATTTCCTTTTTTTTTTTTTTTTGATCTTGCATGTAGGACTTGTGTTCATGTCCACCTCCAAGGAAAAAAAAAAAAAGAACGAAGAGATTCCGAGGAAAGCACACTTTCAGGAGTGCGCAGTTTTAATTGCCCGTAAACTGACAGCACGTGACCATAGACAGGGCTTTTTATTTTCTACTGCGCTGTGCTGTGATGCTCAGTATCCTCATCACATATATCTGAAGTACTAACAAGAAGCGTAGGCAGCGTAGTTGTCTTAACAAACGGTGACTTCACCTGTAGTTTCTGCTGTAAAACTATGATTTTTGCCCAAGGTTGCAAAATGTAGACCAAGCAAACTTTCAACCAAGTGTTTGGATTTCAATTAAGTTTGCTGCTTCCATTGCTTAACCAGCCTCAGCAGACCTCAGGCTGGAAACTGTGTGTTCGTGTAAACACTTCGTAACTTGAATATGAGTTGATAGTATGGCAGTTTACCTTAATGAGCCAATTGAAAGCAGGGCAGTAGTTTAGTATTCCCATTTGCTTGCAGTTACCCAGTTACAACCAAGTAATCACAAATAAATCTGCTTCTTTATAGGAACCTGCCTCTTGCCACAGAACAGCTTACTTTTGTTTCACTGAATTTCCTTCTGTAATTTTCTTCCAGGGCTTCGTATATATGCTATTAACTTAATCGATGAACCACAGACTCAACTAATGATAAATTCATGCCCATAACTTCCCAGGATTACTACCGTAATTTCCTTCCAGGGCTTCGTATATGTATCATTAACTTAATCAAGAATGAAGCACAGGTCAACTAATGATAATTCATGCACATTATTCTCCAGGATGTCCATTAAAGGAATCTCTACTGTTGCAATGACACCGCAGAGTTTTCTTAGTGATACAGACAGCGATGTAGTATTGGTCATTACCAGTGGAAAAAAATAAAACAAAAAAAGCACTCGCATCCGTTCTAACTTTGCATCTGAGAAAGAAAGTATACAAGAAAATCAATTTAAAATACTAAAGAACCATAAGCCCTTGTGACAGTCCAACAAACAATTTATAGGATATGCACTGCAGTAAAACTAAAAGGGAGGAGTATATTGATCAGAGCAGCATTTAAAGACTCATATTTTCTGAATTTCATAAATATTTGCTAAAATTGTAACCAGTTACGAGATGTTCACTTCTCATTTCTTGCAGGCTAAACAAAGTTGCATACCAGATACGGCAAGAAAGGCTCTAATAGTGAAGAACAGTACAAGCAACTTAGTACATGTGCCAGGTAGTTAAGCCACTGAAGCAGTTTGAAACATTTCTGTTGCGTGGTCGTAGGGCCACAAAGGACATAGTAACGGAATATATATTCCCCCCACCCCACTCCGAGTATGTTTTTTATGAATATTAGCAAAGTTGGCATTGAGTATCAGTGTCCCAACATGAATGCAGATCAAGAAATGGAACATTCGCTTCCTAGAAGTGAAGCAACATGCTGTTATGCACTTCCTCCAACTGAGAGCGAGAGAGTCTCGACAAACTTCAGTTGCTGTGCCCAAGGGTGCGGGATCAGATCTCGGTCACAGCGGCCACTTTTTGATGGAGGGAAAAAGCAGGGAACCTATGTGCTGTGTGATGCTAGTACAAGTTAAAGAACTCCAGGTGATCAAAATTTCTGAGCTTTTCGTTACAGAGTTTTTCATGGCCTGGGTCACTTCGAAACGTTAAACCCCATAAACCAAAGCAAACTTCAGCTGCTGCATCATCCGTTGTCCTTGGAAAAACTGTCTCTGGGACAGCCTTTCTTGTGGTTATAGTTTCGAGAGCCTGGCTACTTACATCTTTGGATATATGATCCTGTAGTGCTTGAACAGATTTGACACTTTGTCCAGTGCATTGGCTTCTGCACACAGAATTTATTACTATTTCAATTCTGCGTAGCCATGGTCTCAAGTAGTGCTGAGGGTGTCACAAAGATAAGATACAGCTTCAGTCGTGCCAGCTGTAAGCAAACGGCACATAACGCTTCATATGAAAAAAACCTCCGAAAACCTACAGAAGTTTTCATCCCCTGTTGCCATTGATGCCAATACAAACGGTCCTCCTATCGGTCGAGAGTTGAGGTAATCTGGGCATGAACGTAATAAGAGACTTTAGTGCTCTAAAGGGCAGTAGAGGACTACAAAACCCAAGTTGGCAGCTTCTCCCAAATTTGTGGTATCATGTGGTCTCAAGTTGCACAAGCCATTGGAGAACCAGTGGCCAACCATGCCAGCTACCACGTGCCATCATCATACCCGCAATTTTTTGCTAACAGCACTGACAATGCCGACACCGTATTTTTTGAGCAATGGGAGCTTTAACATTATTGCGTAAAAAATAACACGTGATGTGCATCATCAAAGCAGTAATGCTTGGCACAGATTTTATCTTCATACCATATCTTACTTTTTATTACTTGCTTCACTATCTGTTCGCTTGTTACAGCCCCAAATATATGCAGCAAAGTGTAAAGGCTATCATAGCAGCGATAAGTTTTACATTTTCTGCTTAGGTAATTAAATGTTTTTTTTTTTTTCTATGTGTTACCCACCCCTTAGATAACATTCCCAATCTTGGGGGCCTTTAAGGTATTAAAGGGAAGTGTTTGATAAGCAATGCAAAGTTCACATCTTACTCAAACCTTGCTTAAAGATCAAATGGTCATCAAAAATCCCATCTCAAGAACAATACATAGTGCTTGACAACGGTAGAATGTTCACAGCTCAGTCATTACTCACTTGTTTCTAGAACTAGAGACAAGTTTGGTAAATACACATTTTTATGCTACTGGGTGGAAATGTAGTTACAAGAGTTGAAGTTTAATATAATTGCCAGTGATTTGTCTGCTGCTCAGGCTTTTTCTGAAGCAAAGTAGATAACAGTTCAATCAATCAGTTAATCACTGTTTGTATTTCGTGCTTTATCCCGTTCCTTCTTTCTACCTGTGCTGTTACTGAAGTCATTTTTACCAACTAGTCTAACAAACATCAATCTTGGATTATGTCAGCGCTCTATCCCATCCCTTCTTTCTGCCTGCACTTTTACTGAAATCAGTCTCAATCAATCCAATCAATCACTGTTTTTATTTCTTGTGCAAAATAAAAGGGACAGTTTTGCTGCATGTCATGAATGGAGTGTTGGAAATGTTTCTAAAGCCTTTCTACGTTTATTCCATTAATCATTCAAACAAAAAGGGCCCACATATTAGTCATTCTCAGGGAAGAGCTAAGCACTGTGGTGTAGACTAAAATCTGCGTACGGACAGGCTTTGATAATGAAGTAAGATTTTTTATGTCAATACATGAGTATACATGAGGACCTGTACACAGTATACATGAGGACCTGTCAAGCAAGGGCTTGAATGACAGCAACCTGCAGACAGATGCGCTAGACCATTAGCCACAAACTACAACAAAAATAGTTGAGAGTATTAGGAGTGAAAAGAAAGAAGAGTTCTTTAGCAGAAATTGCCCAAAGAGAAAGGAATTTTACACAGCTACATATAATTAAAGAAGTAGGTCTTTAATACAGCATTGCATACGCCTGGTCTGCAAATATTGAACGTTCTCTGCAGCAAGTGTGAACACATCAAGGCAACATGAAATGGTCACTTGGACAAAGGTCATATACAAGGTCATGCACAGTTTGCTTTCCAGTGCATTTTAAGACAACAAAAGGATTAAACAACATACCAAAACCGTGCATTTTTTTCTACACGAAAACATACCAGTAGTGTACCACATAAGAATTTAGCACGCATTGAAGTATACCTTGGCTGCATCACATGGCAGAAAAATTTTTTTTCAAAGGTCTGCACAAACACAATGCAGAATGTTCCACAACATGTATGGTATGGCACATGGGGCTTAACACCCTAAGGTGACATTGGTTAAAAGCATACGTGCAATTAAAAGAATTGTTAAACTGTTTTATGCGATAGACCTGCATTACGAATTACTCGGGTACAGTAAAAAAAATGACTTGTGAACAGGCAGTGTCTGATGTGGGCTGTTGAAACTATCTTGCTTCTCCTTACCTGAAACAACTTTATGCTATATACTAATCCCTTTGCTGCTGATGAAAAATGTTACCTCTCACACACAATCTTGGCAGCTTTGTACATCACAACAAACTATTGCACCCAATCATACCACCAATCATTGCACCAATCAATAGTTGTAACAGGAACTTCCGAAGGGCAAAATGAGGCCACTATGATTTTTGCGGGACACATTGGGCCAGATGTGCACCATAACATATACTGTCATGTTTCAAGTGTCATTACTGATTAAGCAGTAGAAAAAAGTGGCTGTTAAGTGACTAAAAAACAACCAATTTGCTACTTGAAACATGATCACTTGTGGCAGTGAAAAGCGTATGGAAAGCTGTCGTAGGCAATTTACACTTACGCTATTTTCTCTAACAGAAGTACTCTTGGTGCAATATTCATATTTAAAAGCCTTTGCAAGTAACTTACCTGCAAAGGTGACAGGTTTGAGTTTACAACCCTTTTAATGCCAATTACGCAATAAGGCAAAACCACAAACATGAATTAGGTTTTTAAAATGGTAACTTAGATCACATTCCATGTGTAATGAATGAAAGGCATAACTGTGCTGTTAAGAGGCACTACGTTGCTATCTATTCTCCTGTTAAGGTTCACCTGAATGGCCATGTCAGTTGCACCAGTTAGAGCAGCAAAGGCAGATCTAAAACTTCATGACATCTTGAGCTACTGTAATAACACCTTGTTCAATACACTGAGAATGCAGAGTTTTTTTTTTTTATGAGAAGCCATGATTAATTTGGAACCATGAAATAAAAGCAAGAAACGTGCCTCATTTAATAGCCCTTACGAAAAAAAGAAAGAAAAAGAACACACACTCGATAGGCTTGGGCACACAAAATGTCCGATGAGCAGGGACTTCAGTCAAAGTACTTGTGCACGAGGGCTGCTCGGGCGGAGATCCTGTCGGCGGGGTTGTAGATGAGCATCTTGTTCAGGAGGTCCAAAGCATCAGCGTCCATATCTGGCAGCAGGCTAGCCAGAATGTTTTCCTTCCAGCTGGGGAAGCTCGGCTTGTAGTCTGGGAGCTTCTTCAAATCTGGCCAAGACTGTTCCGTTGGAGTGCCCAGGGTCCGGAAAATGCGAAAAAGCTGGTCAATCTCAGAGTCCCCGCGAAACAGAGGCTTACGGGTTACCATCTCGACGAAGATGCAGCCAATGCTCCAGATATCAATGGGTGTAGAGTAGCGCTGTGCGCCAAGGAGCACTTCCGGCGCCCTGTACCACAGGGTGACCACCTCGTGGGTGTAGACACGGATTGGGATGCCAAAGGCCCGCGCCAAGCCAAAGTCGGCCACCTTAATGGTGCCGTTGTTGTCAACGAGCAGATTCTGAGGCTTCAGGTCTCGGTGAAGCACCCGCCGCTGATGGCAGAACAAAATGGCCTCGAGAATCTGCCTCATGTAGCTCTTGACGAGCTTTCCGTCCAGCTGCTTGTTTTTGTCGAATCCGTCGAGGTACTTTTTGAGATCCATAGAGAGGTACTCAAACACCAGGTAAATTTTGTCGGACCCCTCCATCAGCACATCTTCGAGGCTAACGATGTACTTGTGCCTAAGTTCCTTCAACAATGAGATCTCCCGAATGGCGGTTGACGGCACGCCTTCATCTTCGCTCTCGAGACGGACCTTCTTCAGTGCAACTATTTTGCCATTACGCTTGTCTTTTCCCTTGTAGACAACCCCGTACGTACCTTCGCCAATTTTCTCCACCTTGACGTAGTTGTTCATTGTGTTGCCGGAGCGTCGCGACCGTTCGATTCGAAAACGGCCACCTGCGTCTAACGGATAGCTCTGGCTTGGCTTCGATCTTCCAATGCTTAGCAAGTCAGACGGAGGCCGACCTGTCTAAATCGAAACTCGAAACGGCCGAAGCCATCCTGTGGCAATGCATACTTCAGCGCGTGCTCTCAGTGCTCTTCGCATTTCTCTTACGCTTCGTGCGTCTTATTTTCGCACCTCTCATTTAATATGTAACATTTTTTTTTGCATTGCATATGCCATCATTATTGGCGTATCCTCCGTCATATGTTCAATGCACTCAACGCTTGGAAATAGTGGCTAGCTTGTCGATTTTGCGCAAAAAGCGGCGGGAAGACACGATGTCCGTGTCGCACGGCAACATAACGACGCCGACTAATTTGGCAGTAAGTAGGATGGTGTGTTTTGGGCGAAAACTGTGTTGCTTCAAAAGACACATTCTTCACGTCGTTCTCGAAAGTGTGGTCTTTTCATAAAGGTGCAGACCGTGCTGTTCTGTTGTATGGCATGCAACAGCGATCGGTGTAAAGCGAAAGCTGTTTATCAGAACAAAATATCCGTCATTCAGTTGTGCTGTTCAATCTTTTACTCTTGAAATTGCCTGAATACTGTGCTCGCTGTGTGCCCATAGTTCGCGCGTTAAGACCGCGTGCTTGTGTCACCGTTTTCAGTGAAAGCCTTGCATGAGGGACTGACAACTTCAGGTTTATTTCCGTATGCGAACATACCGACGTGCAGAAGTGGTAATCATTTTATTGACTACAGAGTTCCGTACATACTAGTCTTGGACACTTAGGAGGAATTTCGTAAAGGCACCCGTTACAAAGGGAACAATCACATGTCCAAATCGGATGTATTACTGGCTCGAACCATTCATGTGTTCTGATTTACTCTTCAACAGTGATCACTTGAGCCCATAGGCGTGCGCACGGTTCTGCGTTAGGGGGAGCAAAGTTTCACCGCAGCCTCCCCTTCAACCTTTCTAAGGCCCCTACAGCCAAAACACAGCGTGAAGATGAGAAATGGCAATAAAACACTTAGTTTGATGGGATGGAATAGCAACGCATACAAAATATTCTGCGCTTAATAGACAAAAGCTTTGCCGTGGATGCAGAATTAGAAATTACCAGACGACTCGCTTCTCACAACGGTTCCTTAATTGATTCCCCGGCTTTCCGGAGCAAAAGGTGCCTTAGAACACAACAGCACGACACCTCGGTTCCCAGTATACCTAGTAAAAAAATCCGCATGGCCATCACCATGCACTTTTCCTAACGACGGCACAGGTCTGACAGAGTGAAGGTATGAGGGCAAACTTGGCACCCCTCTTATAGGGTAACGGAAAGAGAGGAGACTGCTTGCGGCAGGTTAATAATGACAGTGCATTCATTTTTCTAACTAAAAGTAAAATGCTTGCAGCGTTATTGTTGTAAAAGGCAAGGGAAAAAACGAACAAAGATTGTAGTTCTTTCTCCATAGGAAAAGGCTTTGGTTGTAAGCGAATGACTTACTTTCAACGGCTCAGTATGGTTTTACTGTTATTTTGTGTATCGCTTCTGTGCATCCTCATGAATTCATTCTAGAAGCTAAAAAAATATTGACCTTGTTGACATCAGTGAAGTTTGTGTTGAAAGCATAATGCTTAGTGCAGGATGGCCCTAAAGGTGTTTATTGCATATGCAAGATGGGACTTTATTTGAAGGCACTGAGACCAAAGTAGCAGTGGTGACAGCGGTCCATGGTATGTCAAGTCGAGTACACGAAGCGATAGCAATGCCGTTGAAGAGAACATTCAGAAGTTATTCGTCTTTGCAAGAAAGTTCGTTTTCTTTAAACATGCAACAAAACAGTAACCACCGTGATGTACTTTAATTTAGCAAAGGCATTGCATTTGTTTTGTAAGACAGGGTAGACCTCTTGTCCTCCATAATGGGGTGCCCATGAAATCACTTCCCACAACTCCAAAGGTGGCAGAATATCTGCTAATAATTGCAGCATACCTTTACCTTTTGTTTTTTCTTTGCTATCTTATGCCAAAGCTCACTTTTGGGGTGGTTGCGTGGAAGTTCTTAAAAGAATGATAACCTTGTAGACTGTGCTGTCATAACAATGAGCGGTTGTGTCAATGGGGACGACAGGCTTAAGCAATGCAGCTGTGCTCTGCACTGGCCGCTGCCCTTTCCTGTGAATGAGCGTCGAATTCCATTAAATGGTGTAACGATGGCGAGCATGCTTGCTTGGATAGTGTGACGCCGCCACTTTGTCAGACCTGGAAAATTATTTATTGCTTGTGAATTCAGTGATCTTGTTGGAGCAAATTAGGGAGACTTAGACTATACAAAACCAGGCCAAATCATAACTATGGCCATCGTAACACACTGCTGATGAGTTATTACTATGTACTAGTTACACACAAAAAGGAAACTGACGACAACTGCAATTACTTCACTTCAAAT